>NW_022436980.1:8561619-8591011 GCF_009761245.1 Sapajus apella
CTGCTGCAGCAGAATTCATAAATGCCTTTTTTTTTTTTTTTCCCCTGGTGCTCTGTTCCAGGGATGTAGAGCTTTATTTATAAGTTTCTGTTGTGCTGTTGCCTTTTTCAGGGCTGCCCTGCCCAGCGATGAGGCAGCCTACTCAGTCTACCACTAGAGGCTTTGCTGAGCTTCTGTGGGCTCCGCCCAGGTGCCGTGTGAACTTCTCTGTAGTCCTATTAATAGGGGTATAGTTATAACTGCTTCGGCAATGGCGACCCACCTCTGTAATGGCAGACTCTCTCTGTAATGGTGGACTGCCTTGGCAATGGTGGGCTGCCTCAGGAAGGGCAAACTACCTTGGTAGTGTTTGACTGCCTCTGTAAGGCAGACTCTCCTCCCCCACATAGCTAGACCATCCCAGGTTCAGCTGTGCTTGCTGTGAAACTCTCAATCCAGAGCATTTCAGCTTGCTGTTTTTTGTCAGGGTGGGACTGGCCGAGCCCGATCACCTGGCTCCCTGCCTCAGACCACCTTTTTTTTTTTTTTTTTTTTTCCCAGTCGAAAGGGTGACTGTCTCTCAGGCGTCCCAGTCACCAGTTTAAACGGCACCCAGATATGTGTGATTTCTTGTGTGTAGCCCCACTGCACCAGCTGAAACAGCCGCTGGAGTTTCGTGGTGCTTTTTTGCTGGGGAATCTCCTGGCCTAGCTCCGTTTCGGTCCCGTTTTATTTAGTTGCATGGGCAACTCTGTCTCCCAGGCATTCCAGTCCCCAGTTGAAAAGGCGCCTGGATTTGTGTGAGACTTTGTGCAGAGACTCACTGTGCCGGCTGAAACAGCCACACTGGGGGTTCGTGGCGCTTTTTGCCCAGGAATCTCCTTGCCTGGCTCCCTGTTTCAATCTCCTTTTTTTCAGTTGAATGGGCGACTCTGTCTCCCAGGCACTCCAATTGCCAGCTAAAACGATGCCCAGACCCATGTATTTTGTAAGGAGACCTGCCACACAGGCCAATACGGCAGCACTGGCGACCCATGGGGCCCCTCTGCCTACGAATTTCCTGGTCTGTGGGCAATAAAAAATTCGGCATCCACTCACCCTCTGCTCTCGCTGGCAGCTGCAATCCAGAGCTGCTCCTATTCAGCCATCTTGACTCTCATTATCTTTTTTTTTTTTTTTTTTTTAATTGTACAGTGATTTGCCAACTAAAGACCTGGCAGCAAAATTCATGGGAATTTTTTTCAATAATGTGGTAATTGAAATATTAACCACATTGTTGGACTGATTTTATTTAACTTAACTGTGGTAACTGATATTTATGTATATTGGAACTGTGCAAAGCAAGGACTGCCTATTTTTTAAAAAGAAAAATACTCCTTATTAGTTCACAAAACAGTTAACTTTTAATCCAATTTCGTTAACTACTATCTAAGCCTAATCCTGAATCAAACAAAAACTCAACTTCTCCCTGGAGTTAGAATAATGTTTGGAGATAATTTAATGCAGAATTCTTCAGATTAGGATTTGCATAGCACAAAGACATTCTAGTTTTTTTTTTAGAGACAGGGTTTTGCTCTGTTGCTCAGGCTATAAGTGTGGTGGCAATGATCACAGCTCACTGCAGCTTCAATATCTGGGGTGCATGTGATCCTCCTGCCTTAGCCTCCCAAGCAGCTAGGGCCACAAGCACACATCACCATGCCCAGTTAATTATTTTATTTTTTGTAGAGACATGATCTCATTTTGTTACCCAGACTGGTCTGGAACTCCCGCCCTCAAGGGATCCTTCTGCTTTGGCCACTCAAAAGTGCAAGGATCACAGGCATGAGCCTCCATGCCCAGTTGACACTCTTTTGGGAATTTAAATCCCCTCTCCTCATTTCAGTAGTATTGAGGTCTGCAAAGAGTGAAGTTGCAGACAAAACAGTCATCACAAGGCACATGACTGTTTATGTAACTTTTTCCATAGCAGCCAGAACAATGTTTACACCTCAGTAAAACGGTAGCATCTATTCCACTAAGGTTGTTTTAGTTTATTTCCTAATGCATTTATTTCATAAATTTGTTTGGTAAAGGCTCTAAACAAAATTTGTATCAACTTTTATGTTTGTTTGTGTTTACAAAATAGAAAATTGTCAGCACTAATTTAAGTCAACATGAATAGTCACACAAATTTTTCCCCTCTATAAAGGGTGCATATTCAAGGAGACTTCAAAAAGTTTGTGGAAAATGGAATTAAAAGATAAAAATATAAACTATATTTCTGAACATTAGCTCTATTGAGTTCAAGACACTTTTGTAAGTGATGATACCTGCTCTCTATCCCTAAAAAACTGAAAGTTCTGGGCATTTAACCATGTCAGTGCAGTTTTTTTTTTTTTTTTTTTTTTCTTAACATTATTAACTGAACAAAAATGTACTGCTTTAATTTTTTTTTTTTTTTAAGATTAGGAAACAAAAAGTCAGAAGGTGCCAAACTGGGACTGTAGGATGGTTGCCTAGTGATTTCCATCAAAACTCTTGCAAAATTGCCCTGTTTATTGAGAGTGATGAGCAGGAACATTGTTGTGGTGAAGAACTCTCTTGTGAAGCTTTCTCAGGCATTGTTCAGCTAAAGCTTTGGCTAAGTTTCTCAAAACATTCTCATAATAAGCAGGTATTACCATTCTCTGGCCCTACAGAAAGTCAACAAGGAAAATGCTTTGAGCATCCAAAAGCTGTTGCCATGGCTTCTGCTCTCATCCAGTCCACTTGTGCTTTTACTGAACTACTTCTATATCTTGGTAACCATTGCTTTAATTGTGCATCATCTTCAGGATTGCACTGATAAAGCCATGTTTCATCTCCTGTTACAGTTTTTCAATGAAGTGCTCAAAGATCATGATCCCACTTATTAAACATTTCCATTGAAAGCTCAGCTTTTGTCTGTAGCTGATCTGGGTGCAATGGTTTTGGTACCTATCAGGTGTAAAGTTTGCTGAACTTTTCCAGTCAGATTGCGTAAGGTGAGCCAACTGAGATGTCTATGGTGTTCACTGTGATTTCTGCTGTTAATTGTTGGTTTTCTTCACTTAGGCCATGAACTAGATTAATTTTTTTCTCACAAACTGATGTGGATGATCTGCCACTGTGGGCTGCTTCTTCAACATTACCTTGTCCCTTCTTAAAACGAGTTATCCATTTGCAAACTGATTTCTTGGAGCATTGTCCCCATACTTTTCATAAAGCATCAATTATTTCACCATTCTTCCACCTCAGCATCAACATAAATTTGATATTTTTTCTTGCTTCCATTTTAGCAGAATTCATGTTGCTCTGACAGCCTCTTTTCAAACTGATGACTTATTCTTCTTAGTGCTTCAAACTAGATCCTTATTATATACATCTTCAACTTCTTGATCAAATGAGTATGCCAAATGATATTCTCTAAGAAAAATGCCCTTCAATTTAATTCCTTCCCTGCATATCGTGAGTAATTATCTTCCAAGATCCATGTATCTTTTCCTGACATCTCTGAGAGTATAATTCCTTATTTCCTTCATTGTGGCAAAGTGTTTCAGAAAAGGGTAGCTTGAATTAAAAGTCAGCATATCCTATTTGACTCCCACTCCTCTGGTATCACATACCTATAGCCAACCATGCCAAGAGCTTCTCTATTATCTCCATATGGGAGAACCCTTCCTCCTGATATCCTCCAGTTTCAGAGACAGCACCTGGAGACCCATTGGCAGGCTCCCGGATTTGCCTCAATTTTGGTCCTGCCTCTCTGCTTTGCATTTTTAGGCTCAGCATCACAATAAAGGCAATGGTGCCAGACTGGGCCAGAATAGGTGAAAACAAGAGGAAAATAAACCAGTTGCAGCAAAACCCACTATCCCACAACTTTTTTTTTTTTTTTTTTAAATTGGGCTAGTTTCTCAGTGTTCCTGAACCAGAAGATTTCATTAAAGTTGATTTATTAACCTTTTATTGAAAGATTGCTAAAGAAACTAATCTCTGATTTATAATGTGTACAAAACTACTATAAATATTTCAGTAGTAACCCAAGAGCCAGTAACTGCTAGCAATGTTTATTAAGTTTCTAAGGAGATGAGAATGAGATGCATCATAAGAGAGGTAAGACAGTAACCCAGTAGATTAACAATTACACTGATTCTGTGTGCTGATAAGTGTGAGGAAGGATTTTTAAACTCATGGAAAGAGAAAACAAGTAGTGAAACAATAGGTCATTATACTCAATTTTAAGAAATCATATCACATTAAAGTTCTATAAATGAGATATTTTGTTGCCTTCAGTAACAACATATTTTTTGCAGCATTTTTGAACCTGCACTTGAAAGACTTTCCAATTCCTCTCTCTGTGATATTATTTTTACTTGGATGCAGTTTTGAACTACTAAGCTTTACATCTTATGAGGTGTGTATTGTAAATGAGTATTTTACACTATTTATTTGAGAATCATATAAATTCAGGGATGCCATTTAAAATTTGCAAAAAATATTTATCCCTTCACTATTCTGCCAGTGGATAGATGATTGCGATGTGGATAGCATCAGATCGGATGTAAAAAAAGGAGCCAGGCCTGTGAAAGCTGAGACCCAGTTAAACATAGTGAAGACAAAGCCTAGGTCTAAAACTACATAGTCAATTCCAAATGAGTACACATACAGCTACTGAAAGTATTAGTGGCCGATGAATGTTAAACAGATTTTTAAAACTTGGAAAAAATGGCTAATGACATAAGAGCTCAGGGAGACTTTGTATTGCTGGTACAGGACTTGAGTAGCAAAAGAATTATAATATTGAACTAATCTATTTCCTCAATTAAGACTGTTTCACAGGATTCCTGTTAGAAGAGAAACTAGTGTGTTAAGTGTGCAGATTTGGCCCAGGGACCATAATTTGCCAGTGTCTGCCCTAGTGGATCAGAATGGATGTGAGAACTTGCCTGAAATGATTGATTTTCCCAACCAAATTTAGCCAGTCATGTTAAAAATTTTATACAAAACCTGTATTCATGTAAGAACCAGAAGCAGTTTACTATTTTACATGTCATAACAGGTTTTATCATCATATGATTTTGACACAAATGCAATTTGAGGTACTGCTATAAGTTTTACTATTTGTCAGCAACTCCTTCAAAGGAAGATACCAATGTTAAGACCCAAGAAGTTTCTAGGATTTTTCTCTACTTGCCAGCTAATAAGCTAGCCTGCCAGTTTCATGATCCCAGCAAAAGACATGGGACTCTTGGACCAGAGGAAAAAGGTTTTATTATCCACAGCAATAGCAGTAACCAGAGTATGAACATTTTTTTTGTGCCTGTTTCCTGAACCCTGATCCCAAAGAGAGAAGCAAAGAGGGCCAGGTGAAATCTGCACCTACAGTGGGTTATGTATCCGACCATAGGAGAAGAAATCTAAGCTTAGAGAACCTGAATCCTCTATAATGGGTAGTAAGCTCATTTGCATTCTTGTCTGTTCTTCCACACACATCTTCTGTATAAGCCATTGCCAATTATTTGTAGTTTTTACAATTTGATACAATCACTTACTCATTTGTGAATGTTGTGCATGATTATCCACCTACTTGAAATCTCTTTCTTCATCTTATATGCCTGAAAATCTGCTGCATATTCTCCCCCATGTCAGTGTACTTACTATACCTGTTCTTTAAATAAAATAAATGTCTCCAAGGGAGATACTATCTTTATTCCACTGGACAGTAAAGTAAACCTGTCCTTTTCTCTTGAGGAAGACACTTGCTCTGCCTTCTAAGCCATACCAACATTCATGAAAAGATAGTCTGGAAGAAAAAAATCAATGCCTGCATTCATAAACCATGGAGAAACACAAGAGACACATGGAGAATTATCTCCCAAATGCAAAGCTATCACTAACACAGTAGGTACTCAGTGTTTCCGTAATAAGTGAATGTTCAATGGGTACCTACAATAGGATTTACACATTTCAACTAAATATCTCATGTTAAACGTTGTTAATTAGTTATTGCATGAATTGCATTAACTTTCCAGTCTCTGTCCCTCCTATTCTGCCACACGTCATCTGTATAATACATGGCCAATCATTTGTAGTTTCTAGAATTTGATATCACTTACTCCTTTGTGTGATGCATCATTTAAAAATTGTCTTTTTCTGCTGTTAGATTTAGGAGTGCCTAGCATGTATTCTATTCTAATAGAGAGATGAATAAATAAGATGATATATTTGTATAATATTAGGTCCAAAGATACGCAAAAGACATACAATGGATGAGTCCAGACTTATTTTTTCGTCTATTTATACCAGTAATTTTCTTTACTGCTGCATTTAACATGGATATATACACGTTTCAAAAGTTATTTTGGCAGGTAAGCATTCTTTTTTGGTAATGTCATTCATTCATGAACCACATATTATCTATGTTCAAATTAAATTTTTTTTCCAAAATAGGAAACAAAGGATAAAGGGTATGGAATTAATAAATTCAGCTTCATAATTTAGTGAATAAATCTTGAAAATTATCTAACATATCAAAGACCCAGGGGGAAAATTATGGGAAAAAAAACAGTAATTCTGAAAATCTGACTCACATAATTTCATACCAGATATAATTTTAACCCTGAAATGCTACAGGAGTGCTATGAGAAAGTGTTTTAGCTCCAGTAAGAGGAAATTGTTAAGAAAAGTCTTGTTTCAAATACCTGTGTTCTAAAGCTTCCTACATTCATGTCTAAGAGAATAAAAGCAGAGAAGAAAACACAGAAGCAGCTAACCTCTAATTTAAAAACTATAACAAATTTTTTAACATGTGGGATTTGAACTATATCAGGGAAAGGCCTCAAGAGAAAATACTCCAAATCATGAGCAGGTGTACATTTCTTTCAAAGTAATCAAAATAGTTTTGTAAATACAGGTCATTACCTAAACTGCATTAGAAACAAATAATTTATTAGAAAAATTCATAGTTTTAAACCAAATCCAGACACATGGAGTTGAAACAAATGACAGAAAGAAGGAATAAAAAGGAATAGACTTAAAAGTGGTTTGAGTTGCCTCAGCTAAGCTCTGCCAAGCCATGTCCTGCATCTTTAGTCAAGTGGAAGTCAGCTGACACAGAATGACACTCCTGTGTCTGCTGGTGGGTACTGTTGGTGCTGGCTGATTCTCTATCTCCAATAATCCTGAGTATCTTCTTCTTAAAATGGACTACAAAAGCAGTCTAATGTTTCTAATTGTAAAATTTCTTTGCAGGTACTTTTAATTACAGTTCCCGGGTTTTTGGTTAATTATATCTTAGTTCTTTGGTATCTGGCATCTGTAAATAAATTATTTTTGGAGCCCACCCCAAGGTTGTTATTTTCAGCTATCCTTGTGAGTTCAGATCCCATGCTAACTGCAGCTTCTATAAGAGACCTTGGTAGGTATATTATTCTCTTTTTCTGTATTTATAATATCATATTTCATAATGAATTTGTATTTGTTTTAACATCTTTTGTTTTTGGTAGCTTTTCACTATGAGAAGTCAGGTAGTGAGGGATTGGGGATTGAGGATTAAGCAGAGATTCTGGAGGTGATGTTTAGGGCAGAAGAAATGCCAGTAATGGGCTTACTTAGTGTCCAAAAAAGTATACCTAACTGTGGAATAGGGGAGGGGATTGGTTAACTTTTGACTGTATACCTTGACCCAACAGAACAGTTCTGGGACATTGTTAATATTGCATATACACTATGGTGACATATCTGTTACCCAGTATTTCTTTTCCTTTGAAAAGAATCATTAGGACAATGCCATTTAAAAAATATTTTGCCTTTGGAGTCAGTGTCACCCTTACATCTGAAAGTCTAAAAAGTCAAAAAATGATAAAATCACCAATCATATAGTGTTCTGATTGTATACTGTTTTAAGAAAAATAAGTCTGTATTTAAAAGTAAAATACCACTTCCATTTAGCCCAGAAAAGCAAAACAATGCAACAGTCTCGTGTAAGAAAAACAATAACTTAATTGTCCCCCTCCATCATTTCTTAATGAGAGCTAGAAAAATTGCTTTAAAATAGAATATTAATATGGCACACCCATATTTGCACACACACAACACACATACCCTTTTCCATTTTAATTTCACTTTGTAGCCAGCTAAAGGGGAAATAGCTATCCAGGGCAAGTAGAAATGGAGTCGAGGAGACACATCAAGTGTAAATATGTTGATAAATGAGAGCTGAGCCTTCAAGACAAAGGACATTAAGAGAGTGAGATGACACTTTAGAAGAAGATGCCAACATCTGCCACCCAAACCTGGATTCTTGTCTTCCTCCCCATACTGTCAGCCCATATCCCTGCCTCCTTGTGACTGTCAGTACCAGCATTTTCTCTTCTATGTTTGAGAGACTCTCATGATACCTGAGAGCTGATTTCACTCGTTTACAAGAGTGCTATGAGAAAGTATTTTAGCTCCAGTAAGAGGAAATTGTTAAGAAAAGTCATGTTTTAAATACCTATGTTCTAAAGCATAGGTTTTTAACTTGTCTAATTTTGTTATCTTGTAATCTAGTATTCCACTGATTTTCTAGCTTGCCATTGTTGAACTTAATTTATGCAGAGTATCTTGCCAGTCTATTTTCTTTTTTTTTTAACTGCATTTTTCTTTTTGGGGTACATGTGAACAACATACAAGATGGTTGCATAGGTACACACATGGCAGTGTGATTTGCTGCCTTCCTCCCCATCACCTATATCTGGCATTTCTCCCCATGTTATCCCTCCCCAAATCTCCAGCCCCCGCTCTCCCTACCCTACTTCCCCCCGACAGACCCCAGTGTGTGATGCTCCCCTCCCTGTGTCCATGTGTTCTCATTGTTCAACACCTGCCTGTGAGTGAGAACATACAGTGTTTGATTTTCTGTTCTTGTGTCAGTTTGCTGAGAATGATGGTTTCCAGGTTCATCCATGTCCCTAAAAAGGACACGAACTCATCATTTTTTACAGCTGCATGGTATTCCATGGTGTATATGTGCCACATTTTCCATGTCAAGTCTATCATCTGTGGGCATTTGGGTTTGTTCCAAGTCTTTGCTATTGTAAACAGTGCTGCAATGAACATTTGTTTGCATGTGTCCTTATAGTAGAACAATTTATAATCTTTTGGATATATACCCAGTAATGGGATTGCTGGGTCAAATGGAGTTTCTATTTCTAGGTCCTTGAGGAATCTCCACACTGTCTTCCACAATGGTTGAACTAATTTACACTCCCACCAACAGTGTAAAAGTGTTCCTATTTCTCCACATCCTCTCCAGCATCTGTTGTTTCCAGATTTTTTAATGATCGCCATTCTAACTGGTGTAAGATGGTATCTCAATGTAGTTTTGATTTGCATTTCTCTAATGACCAGTGATGATGAGCATTTTTTCATGTGTTTGTTGGCCTCATATATGTCTTCTTTCATAAAGCATCTGTTCATATCCTTCGCCCACTTTTGAATGGGCTTGTTTGTTTTTTCTTGTAAATCTGTTTTAGTTCTCTGTAGATTCTGGATATTAGCCCTTTGTCAAATGGGTACATTGCAAAAATTTTTTCCCATTCTGTTGGTTGCCAATTCACTCTAATTACTGTTTCTTTTGCTGTGCAGAAGCTGTAGAGTTTGATTAGGTCCCATTTGTCTATTTTGGCTTTCGTTGCCAATGCTTTTAGTGTTTTGGTCATGAAGTCCTTGCCTATGCCTATGTCCTCAATGGTTTTGCCTAGATTTTCTTCTACGGTTTTTATGGTGTTAGGTCTTACGTTTAAGTCTTTAATCCATCTGGCGTTAATATTAGTGTTAAGTGTCAGGAAGGGGTCCAGTTTCTGCTTTCTGCACATGGCTAGCCAGTTTTCCCAACACCATTTATTAAACAGGGAATCCTTTCCCCATTGCTTGTTTTTGTGAGGTTTGTGAAAGATCAGATGGTTGTAGATGTGTGGTGTTGCCTCCGAGGCCTCTGTTCTGTTTCATTGGTCTATATGTCTGTTTTGGTACCAGTATCATGCTGTTTTGATTATTGTAGTGTTGTAGTATAGTTAGAAGTCAGGTAGTGTGATGTCTCCAGCTTTGTTCTTTTTGCTTGGAATTCACTTGGCTATGGTGGCTCTCTTTTGGTTCCATATGAACTTTAAGGTGTTTTTTTCCAGTTCTGTGAAGAAGTTCATTGGTAGCTTGATGGGGATAGCGTTGAATCTTTAAATTACTTTGGGCAGCATGGCCATTTTCACAGTGTTGATTCTTCCTAACCATGAGCATGGAATGTTTCTCGATCTGTTTGTGTCCTCTCTTATTTCGTAGAGCAGTGGTTTGTAGTTCTCCTTGAAGAGGTCTTTTACATTCTTAGTTGTATTCCTAAATATTTTATTCTCTTTGTAGCAACTGTGAATGGCAGTTCATTCTTGATTTGGCCCTCTTTAAGTCTGTTACTGGTGTATAGGAAAGCTTGTGATTTTTGCACATTGATTTTGTATCCTAACACTTTGCTGAAGTTACTTATCAGGTTCAGGATATTTTGGGCTGAGACAATGGGGTCTTCTAAATATACAATCATGTTGTCTGCAAATAGAGACAATCTGACTTCCTCCTTTCCCAATTGAATACCCTTCCTTTCTTTTTCTTGCCTGATTGCTCTGGCCAGAACTTACAATACTATATTGAATAGGAGTGGTGAGAGAGGGCACCCTTGTCTAGTGCCAGATTTCAAAGGGAGTGTTTCCAGTTTTTGACCATTCAGTATGATTATAGGCTGTGGGTTTGTCATAAATAGCTTTTATTATTTTGTGATACAATTCCATCAATACCTGGTTTATTGAGGGTTTTTAGCATAAAGACTGTTGAATTTTGTCGAAGGCCTTCTCTGCATCTATTGAGATAATCGTGTTTTTTGTCTTTGGTTCTGTTTATGTGGTGAATTACGTTTATAGACTTCCATATGTTGAGCCAGCCTTGCATCCCTGGGATGAAGCCTACTTGATCATCGTGGATAAGCTTTTTGATGTGCTGATGCAATCGCTTTGCCAGTATTTTATTGAAGGTTTTTGCGTCTGTGTTCATCATGGTTATTGGCCTGAAGTTTTCTTTTCTTGTTGAGTCTCTGCCGGGTTTTGGTATCAGGATGATGTTGGTCTCATAAAATGATTTGGGAAGGATTCCCTCTTTTTGAATTGTTTGGAATAGTTTCAGAAGGAATGGTACCAGCTCCTCTTTGTATGTCTGGGAGAATTCGGCTGTGAACCCATCTGGACCTGGGTTCTTTTTGGTTGGTAGGCTATGAATTTCTGCCTCAGCTTCAGCCCTTGTTATTGGTCTATTCAGGGTTTCAACTTCTTCCTGGTTTAGGCTTGGGAGGATACAAGTGTCCAGGAATTTATCCACTTCTTCCACATTTACTAGTTTATGTGCATAGACTTGTTCGTAATAATCTCTGATGATGTTTTGTATTTCTGTGGAATCTGTGGTGATATCCCCTTTATCGTTTTTTATTGCATCTATTTGATTTTTCTCTCTTTTCTTTTTTATTAATCTGGATAGTGGTCTGTATATTTTGTTGATATTTTTGAAAAACCAGCTCCTGGATTTACTGATTTTTTGAAGGGTTTTCTGTGTCTCTATCTCCTTCAGTTCTGCTCTGATCTTAGTTATGTCTTGTCTTCTGCTAGCTTTTGAGTTTTTTTGATCTTGCTCTTCTAGCTCTTTCAATTTTGATGATAGAGTGTCAATTTTAGATCTTTCCTTGCTTCTCATGTGGGGATTTATTGCTATAAATTTTCCTCTAGACACTGCTTTAAATGTGTCCCAGAGATTCTGGTATGTTGTGTCTTCATTCTCATTGGTTTCTAAGAACATGTTTATTTCTGCCTTCATTTCATTGTTTTCTCAGTCCACATTCAAGAGCCAGTTGTTCAGTTTCCATGAAGCTGTGTGGTTCTGAGTTAGTTTCTGAATCCTGAGTTCTAACTTGATTGCACTGTGGTCTTAGAGACTGTTTGTTATGATTTCTATTCTTTTGCATTTGCTGAGGAGTGATTTACTTCCAATTATGTGGTCAGTTATAGAGTACATGTGATGTGGTGCTGAGAAAAATGTATATTCTGTGGATTCGGGGTGGAGAGTTCTGTAAATGTCTGTTAGGTATGCTTGGTCCAGGTCTGAGTTCAAGTCCTGGATATCCTTGTTAATTTTCTTTCTCGTTGATCTGTCTAATATTGACAGGGGGGTGTTAAAGTCTCCCACTATTATTGTATGGGAGTCTAAGTCTCCTTGTAAATCATTAAGAACTTGCTTTATGTATCTGAATGCTCCTGTATTGGGTGCATATATATTTAGGATTGTTAGCTCTTCTTGTTGCATTGATCCTTTTACCATTATGTAATGTCCTTCTTTGTTTCTTTTGATCTTTGTTGGTTTAAAGTCTGTTTTATCAGAGACTAGAAGTGCAACTCCTGCTTCTTTTTGCTCTCTATTTGCTTGGTAAATCTTTCTCCATCTCTTTATTTTGAGCCTTTATGTATCCTTGCATGTGAGATGGGTTTCTTGGATACAGCACACTGATGGATTTTGTTTTTTTATCCAATTTACCAGTCTGTGTCTTTTGATTGAGACATTTAGCCCATTTACCTTTAGGGTTCATATTGTTACATGTGAATTTAATCCTGCCATTTTGATGCTAGCTGGCTGTTCTGCCCATTAGTTGATGCAGTTTCTTCATTGTGTCGATGCTCTTGACCATTTGGTACGTTTTTGGAGTAGCTGGTACTTGTTGTTCCTTTCTGTGTTTAGTGCTTCTTTCAGGAGCTCTTGTAAAGCAGGCGGTGGTGGTGATGAAATCTCTGACTAATTTCTTGTTTGTAAAGGATTTTATTTCTTCTTCACTTATGAAGTTTACTTTGGCTGGATATAAAATTCTGGGTTGAAAGTTCTTTGTTTTAAGGATGTTGAATATTGAACCTCACTCTCTTCTGGTTTGTATGGTTTCTGCTGAGAGATCTGCTGTGAGTCTGATGGGCTTCCCTCTGTGGGTAACCCAACCTTTCTCTCTGACTGCCCTTAGCATTTTCTCCTTTGTTTCAACCCTGGTGAATCTGACGATTATGTGCCTTGGGGTTGCCCTCCTTGAGGAATATCTTTGGGGTGTTCCCTATATTTCCTGGACTTGAATATTGGCCTGCTCTGTTAGGTTGGTTAAGTTTCCCTGGATAATATCCTGAAGAGTATTTTCAAGCTTGGATTCATTCTCTCCGTCACATTCAGGTACACCTATCACACATAGATTAGGTTTTATACATAGTCCCATATTTCTTGGAGACTTTGTTCATTTCTTTTTATCCTTTTTTTCTCCAATCTTGCCTTCTCATTTTATTTCATTGAGTTGATCTTCAATCTCTGATATCCATTCTTCTGCTTGGTCGATTCGGCTGTTGAAACTTGTGTATGCTTCGCGAAGTTCTCATGCTATGTTTTTCAGCTCCATCAATTCACTGATATTCCTCTCTAAGCTGTTTATTCTTGTTAGCATTTCATCAAACCTTTTTTCAAGGTTCTTAGTTTCTTTCCATTGGGTTATAACATGTTCTTTTAGCTCAGAGAAGTTTCTTATTACCCACCATCTGAAGCCTGTTTCTGTCACTTCATCAGACTCATTATCCATCCAGCCCTGTTCCTTGCTGGTGAGGAGCTGTGATCCCTTGGAGGAGGAGACACATTCTGGTTTTGGTCGTTGTCATCCTTTCTGTGTTGGTTTCTTCCCATCTTTGTGGATTTATCTACCTTTGTTCTTTGTAGTTGTTGACTTTCAGATGGGGTCTCTGAGTGGTTGTCCAGTTTGTTGAGGATGAAGTTATTTCTTTCTGTTTCCTAGTTTTCCTTCTAACAGTCAGGCCCCTCTGCTGTAGGACTGCTGAGGTCCACTGCAGGCCCTGCTTGCCTGGGGATCACCTGCAGTGGCTGCAGAACAGTAAGGGTTGCTGCCAGTTTCTTCTTCTGCTATATTTGTCCCAGAAGGATACCCGCGAGATGCCAGTCTGAGCTCTCCTTTATGAGGTATCTCTTTGGATATATGGGGGGTCAGGGAGCTGCTTGAGGAGACAGTCTGTCTTTTATAGGAGCTCAAGTGCTGAACTGTGAGCTCCGTTGTTCCATTCAGAGCTGCTGGGCAGGTTCATTTAAGTCTACTGCAGCAGAACTCATAAACGCCTTTTATTTCCCCCTGGTGCTCTGTCCCAGGGAGGTAGGCAGGACTGCCCTGCCCAGTGAGGAGGCAGCCTAGTCACAGTCTGCCTGCAGAGGCTTTGCTGAGCTGCTGTGGGCTTTGCCCAGCTGCCTTGTGAACTTCCCTGCAGTCCTGTTTTTAGGGGTATAGTTAGAACTGCCTTGGCTATGGTGGCCCACCTCTGTAATGGCAGACTCTCTCTGTAATGGTTGACTACCTCAGTAGTGAGGGACTACCTCAGTAATGGCGGATGCCCCTCTCCCACAGAGCTGGACTGTCCCAGGTTCAGCTGTGCTTGCTGTGAAACTCTCAATCCAGAGCGTTTCAGATTGCTGTTTTTTGTGGGGGTGGGACTGGCCGAGCCTGATCACCTAGCTCCCTACCTCAGATCCCTTTTTTTTTTTTCAGTTGAATAGGTGACTCTGTCTCCCAGGTGTCCCAGTCTCCAGTTGTAATAGCACCCAGATTTGTGTGATTTCTTGTGCGTAGACCTGTTGCACCAGTTGAAACAGCCACTGGAGACTTACGGCACTTTTTCGCTGGGGAATCTCCTGGCCTGGCTCCCTGTTTCAGTCCCCTTTTTCTCAGTTGAACGGGCAACTCTGTCTCCCAGGCATTCCAGTCCCCAGTTGAAAAGGTGCCTGGATTTGTGTGACATTTGTGTTGAGACCCACTGAGCTGGCTAAAACAACTGCACTGGGGGCTTATGGTGCTTTTTCACCTGGGAATCTCCTGGCCTGCCTCCCTGTTTCAGTCCCCTTTTTATCAGTTGAATGGGCGACTCTGTCTCCCAGGTGTTCCAGTTACCTGTTGAAAAGTCACCAGGATCTGTGTTAATTCCCGTGCCGCAACCCACTGCACCAGCTGAAACAGCCGCATGGAGATTTGTGGCCCTTTTTTGCCTGGGAATCTCCTGGCCTGGCTCCCTGTTTCTTTCCCCTTTTTATCAGTTGAATGGCTAAAACGGTGCCTAGACCCTTGTATTTTGTGCAGAGACCCACTGTGCTGGCCAAGACAGCCGTGCTGGTGACCCATGGTGCTCCTCTGCCTGGGAATCTCCTGGTCTGTGGGCAGTAAAAGTTCATGTGGAAATGTAGCGTCCACTCACCCTCCATGCTTTTGCTGGGAGCTGCAATTCTGGGCTGCTCCTAATTGTTCATCTTGAATCCTCTGCACGTGTGTTTTCATAAATTTTGTCCATCTTGCCATTACTTTCAGAATTTTGTTTCTCTCCTCACTTGGTATCTTTCAAAAATACTTTTTAAAAAGTAATTTCTTTTTGACAGCATTGATCCTGAGTTTACAAAGCAATATTTATAAGATTTAGAAATGTGTGTGTGTGTGCATGTGTGTGTGTATATATATATATATATATTTTTTTTTTTTTCAATAAAAATTTTCTTGGGACTGTCAGTAGAATACGTAAGTACATTCACATTGTCTTGTGCTTTTTGTGGCCCTTTGACTCCTTCTATGCCATGTATTTCTGAATATTTACATTTTGCCATAATTCTGTTTTCTAAAACGAAATAATTATACAATAATATCAGTTAGGTTTTGCTGAGTAATAACTCCAAATGTAGCAGCTTAAAACAACAATTATTTATTATTTCTCATGAATTCAGCAGTTCTGATGATATGGACTGGGTTCTACTGATCTAGCTAGATTCACTAATGAATCTGTAATCAACTGGTGGACATCTGGGGGCTAAGTGATCCAGAATGGCCTCAGTTTGGAAGATGTACCTTTCCTTCATGTATCTCTTACATTCCTACAGAGGAGTGCTGTCATGGTGATGACAGGAGTCAGGGAAGAGGCAGAAATCTTTCAACTCTCATCAAATCTCATAACAAAACAAAGTGGATCTTTTTGGTGAGAAACACTGCCAAGTTTTACAGCAAAGGGCATAGATACAGGAAGAGGTGAAGAATGGGATGACCAAGGCATTTGAGCCATACAGGAACAGCCTTGGTGTTTCTTCTCGTCTGTTGGCATACTAATTGTAGTTAGATTGTGATTACAGTTACAGAGTGGTTGATCCACACAAAGCATTTTACTATATGATAACATTTCCTCCTATGGCTTTTAGAAAATCACTATAGATGCTCAAAGTTGTAGTTTTACCACTACATGCATATTTAATGGGAGAGGAAAAGGACAACTGATAGATAATTTAACTTAGAATATCATTACAAATAGAGGAAAATTTGAATGGAAGTGAGTAATGTCAGAAACTCTCCATTCATGGTGATTGATTTTTAAAGCCATTGGGCAGAATGAATGAGAAAGTCAGATAATTTCTCAGTCTAGCTAGATTATGTGAACAATTGCCTTAATACTTTGTTTGGATGTAATGTTATAAAGCTTTGGTTTGTAAATTTACTTTATCCCTCAACCATTTTTTCTCTTGCCTTAAATATATCTGATTTATTATGCAGTATTTATACAGAACAACTCACTGAATTTAAAAAAAAAAAAAAGAAATTTCATGTTTTCCTTTGTGCTCTGAAGCAAGGAATGAGAGCTTTAATTATCTCACTTACATAAACATAATGGGCCATAATTAATTTAGTGCCAATTTTTTTTTTTTTTTTTTTTTTTTTGAGACAGCGTTTCGCTCTTCTTACCCAGGCTGGAGTGCAATCGCGCGATCTCCGCTCACCGCAACCTCCGCCTCCCGGGTTCAGGCAATTCTCCTGCCTCAGCCTCCTGAGTCGCTGGGATTACAGGCACGCGCCACCATGCCCAGCTAATTTTTTGTATTTTTAGTAGAGACGGGGTTTCACCATGTTGACCAGGATGGTCTCGATCTCTTGACCTCGTGATCCACCCGGCTCGGCCTCCCAAAGTGCTGGGATTACAGGCTTGAGCCACCGCGCCCGGCCAATTTAGTGCCAATTATGATGGTCTAAACTTACGGTAAATCCATAGGACCATACTTATAGTTGCTAAGAAAACTTGATTCTTTAATATGTAATATTTAATGTTTTTCTCACTTTAAAAAACATCTTTCCCTCCTCAACATACATAGGGCTTTCTAGAAGCCTCACCAATTTAATTAATGGAGAAAGTCTGATGACCTCTGTTCTATCATCAATTACATTTACTAGTATTATGGATTTTAACAAAGGACTACGCAGTGAAAGGAACCAAACCTTAGGTAAGGATCTTTTTTTTTTTTTTTTTTTAAATACATTTCTTAACATCAGAATCCTGTATTTTCTGAAAGCTGGCATGTATTTTGTAATATCCTACCATAAGTTATATTTGTAGGAATATAATTGTGAGTATTGGTTTAATGACTTACTCTTTACAAAGCACTATTACACATTACTTATTTAATGTTAGTTACATATTTGTTGTGAGGCAGGGTTGAGACTCTTCATGAAGTTACTTATGGGAACAACATTCCACAGTCCTGGGCTGAACCAGAATGCCAGACAACCAGGATGAGAAATGTTCTTTTTTATGTGCTGAAGATGAGCTTAGAAGATAAGCCAAGTAGTGCATCTACTAGTAGTGAGAGGAGGCATCTTCTCTTCCCTTTGCCCTGGGACTATATCATCTCATGCAGGCAACATAGAAAGCTGTCAGGGAGGAAGTGTGAGTTACTAGTCATCTACAGGGCCAAAGAATACTGCTTGTAAGCAGAGGAATTGCAAAGTGCCAGCTATTACGGAAAATGATGTGGAAGTTCCTCAAAAACCTAAAAGTAGAACTCTACCGTATGATCTAATAATCCAACTTCTGGGTATATATCCAAAGGAATTGAAATCATTATGTCGCCCCTGGGATATCTGCACTCTCATGTTCATTGTGGCAATTAAAGATAATGACCAAAAGAAAAATTAACCCAGAATATCAGTTAAAATTAAGGGCAAATTATATTAACTATTTCTTATTTACTCCTCTTTCTTGTAGCTCAAGGCATTGTGAGTGCAGTTTGTTCATATATTATAGCAAGTTTCTGGTTCGGAATTCTAAGTTCAAAGCTGATTCAGTTGTGGATGTCAACTGGTTTTGGTGATGATGTCAATCATATGAGTCTCATCTTTTCAACTCTGTATCTCATCTTTTATATTTGTAAGTGAGAGGCCTACGCCTAAAATAAAATGACATAGAAAACTTTAAAATAAAAATATGTGAAAATACATACCAGGCAAAAGTTAGTAAAAACATTCAACTGATCTGCAAACAATATTTTTATTAAAATAATCTATCAAAAGAGATAAAAATATGAATATACAACAGAAAATAATGTACCAATATTAGCAAATACCATTATAAAAGAAAGGATTTGACAAGAGTATCATTACAGAAAGATAACTTACTATGCTTTCCCAGAGAATTTCATGACTAATTGAACAAAAAATTATTATGGCTATAAAAATATTCAAATATCTTATAAGTTTGGGTTATAAGACATATAGAGTTTTACCTCTCAAAACAGAATGCGTATCCTTTACATATACCAATAGACAATTTGTAGAAATTACATTGAAGAACATTTCAATAAAATTTCAAACATTGTTCAACCATGATACAGTTAAATTAAATATGAACTACAAAAACAGGGCTCCTGCCAGGTGGGGTGGCTCATGCCTGTAATCCTAGCACCTTGGGAGGCTGAGGCAGAAGGGTCACTTGAGCCCAAGATTTCAAGACGAGCCTGGGTAAGATAGTGAGACCCCCATCTCTACAAAAAATTTTAAAACTAGCTAGATGTGATGGTACATGTCTGTAGTCCCACCTACTCAGGAGGCTGAGGTGGGAGGATTACTTGAGCCCAGGAATTTGAGGTTGCAGTGACCTATGATCACATTCCAGCCTGGGCAACAAAGAGAGAAGCCATCTGTCTAACAAAAAGGCAGAGGTGGGCAGTTTCAACCTGTAAATTAGATTTTTTTTTTTTTTTTTTTTTTTGAGACGGAGTTTCGCTCTTGTTACCCAGGCTAGAGTGCAATGGCGCGATCTCGGCTCACCGCAACCTCCGCCTCCTGGGTTCAGGCAATTCTCCTGCCTCAGCCTCCTGAGTAGCTGGGATTACAGGCACGCGCCACCATGCCCAGCTAATTTTTGTATTTTTAGTAGAGACGGGGTTTCACCATGTTGCCCAGGATGGTCTCGATCTCTTGACCTCGTGATCCACCCGTCTCGGCCTCCCAAAGTGCTGGGATTACAGGTTTGAGCCACTGCGCCCGGCCTTAGATATTTTGTCTTGGTAACTCTTGGATCAAAAAGGCAATCAAAATAGAAGTTACATATCAAGTAAAGCTAAATGTTAGAAAATCTGTCATTGTTATTAATCCATGTCCCACAATCACCTCCTCACAGGAGTATGGTAGATATTAATAATTAACCATACCACTGTTTCCTGACACAGCCTCAGAATCACATTTAATTAAGCTCTTCTGACAGCCCTTCATATGATTTGGAGTTGACATACCAGATAATACCTACTTACCACACCTGTACTATGTCTTTCTGTTACATTTAGGGATAAGACAATGGTGCATATTCTCACATTCATGATAAAAATAATTATGAAAGCTCTAGCTAATGCAATAAGGAGGGAAATTTATACATATTTTAAAAGAAAAAAAATTGTTATTAAAGCAAAAGTGGCTGGAAACAAACCTCTTGAACACCGAACTGAGGAAGGAAATGGCTTTTTATTCAGCCGGGAGCTGTGGGGCCTAAAGCCTTACTCACTGCGCTCCCCTAGAAGCAGCTTTCCTCTTTTATAGGTTTACAACACTAAAGGGGAAACTGAGGCAAAACTGTGTCATTGTCCATTGGCTGGACTTTGACCTTACAATCTTTTGGCTTCATTGATTTGCTAGTTCATATGCAGCGAGAGCAGGAGCTGGCAGGGGACGGGCTTACAGAGACAAGACAAAGGCAGTAAATTATTAGCAGAGGTGTTTCCAGGAGGGAGCCTGGGTCGTGCAAATGTGGGGGACATGACCCAGTGTCTGGCCAGTAGTGATAACATTCATTTGCAACTCTTTCAAGGCTTATAGATAGTAGAGGCAGTAGGAACCAAAAAGGGAGTTATCTTCCCAGTCCTTGGGCCTCTTTATGGCCTGGTCAGTGGCATCAGCAAGTCACCTGACCACAGATTCAAGCTCTTTGGTATTTTATTTCTTTTTTTTTCACCCTTCTTCCCATCCAGAGGGAAGGGATGGGAGGAGGTGGAGACCGGGAAGTAGAAGGAGGCAGGGGCATCTCCCTTCTCACCATTAATCATAATATTTTATATCATATAGAAAATTCAACAAAATTAATTGGTAAACAAAGTCAGCAAGACCCTTAAATAGCTTGATATGAGATAAAGTTATCCAAAACAATTGATGGTATCTTCATCAGCCAGCAGTAACTAGCTAGAAAATATGAAAATTTGATTTTTTTATATTGGTATAAAGTTATAAAATATCAATAAATTTAACAAGTAGTTTTGAACTATACACAGAAAATTATAAAAGTCACTAAGAAATATATAATTTGAATAAATTGAAGCATAGAAAAACTTCTCTTCAGAAATGCTAGAGTAATGGGAATGTATTATTTTCCCTCTGAGGAGGAAAAGGCAGAACAGGGTATCTTGAGGGTTTCTAATGAATTAATCAGTTGATTAAATCCAATTATAATATACTGAGGGTTACAGAATCAAGCTAATGAATTAACAGGCAGTGAGAGAATGATCAGTTAATTCAGGTAGGTTCCTCATTTACTAGTATTCATGTGTATACTTAAATTCCTAAAAAATATTCCAACAAATATAATTTCCTCTAACATTGTTTTTAATAAGTAACCCTAGTTTCACAATTAAAGATTATACCCAAGGAAATAATTTTAAACTTTTAGAGTCAAGATGTCTCAATAAACATTTTAGGAAGAAACCTGCCGGGACAGAATTTCATGAAAACAAGATACAGAATAAATATCAGTTTAATATAAAAAGATTTCCCTGTGACCTGGCTTCATGCTTATATAATTAGTATCTTCAAGATACTCATTGTAAATATTTCACCGACACCTAACAAGATATAATACCTCATCCAGGGCTTGATCATTTCAAAGAATCTATGTCTATGATTTCTTCTTTTTTCATGATTCAATAATGACTCTGCTTTTGTTACCATTTCTAGCTAGGACTAGAATAAAAAATAGAAAACTTGTAATTTTCCACCTCTAGAAGAGAAAACTCAATAATGTAATAATAGTATTAATTTCACTAAATTAAAATGTATTACAGTCCAAATCAAACAATGATATAATTTTGGGGGGTTTTAAAATTTCTCTTCCTCTTTCCTCTCTCCTCTCTCTCTCTTTCTCTCTCTCAGAAACAGGCTTTTGCTCTGTTGCCCAGGCTCTGGAATACCATGGTATGATCATGGCTCACTGCAGCCTCAACCTACCAGGTTTAAGCAATTCTCCCACTTCAGCCTCCAGAGTAGCTGGTACTATAGGCATGTGCCATCAAACCCAGCTAATATTTTAAATATTTTGTAGACACAGGGTCACACTAAGTTGCCTAAGCCAGTCTTGAACTCCTGGGCTCAAGCAATGGTCCCACCTACTGCCCAAAGTGCTGGAATTTTAGGTATGAGCCATTGTGCCCATCTACAATTTCATGAAAACAGTTTCAAAAGTTCATCTAGAAAAATTAATGTGTGAGAATAGACGAGACAATTTTTTTTTTAGGTAGCGAACTTTCCCTACCAGAAAGGTATTAAAACATTTAATGGGCCTACAGTAATTAAAATACAACTGTTGTTAACTTAGGAATACAAAGTAAGTCAAAGAAGCACAAAGAATTAGTCAAAGTATGGATGACAATTTAATATATGATAAAAGTAGCATATCCACAATATTCTTTAGTATTAAGAACAAATATTTCAATATTTACTTATTAGCTAGAACTACATCTGATAAGAAAGAGACGTAAGTTGTGGACAAGTTCATAAAGATATCATCAGCTGATTTTTACTTCAACCCTCCAGAACCCATCTGAAACAATCAGACCTCTAAAGGGTGCTCTAACCTCACTGGGGTATGTGAAGCAGTGCAAAGGTGTCCATTGTAGACTTTATAATACAATTGGATATAAGTTGGAGGAAGAAAAAGGACATGGGATGGTGGTAATAATTTGCAATATTTTCCAGCTGAAATCAAGTGAAGTTGCCTCTCTCTAAAATCATGGTACTGTCACAACATCTGATACTTTTAACTCTGGTAAAATTTGTGCTGCTGTTGATGTTAAATTAATACTTTATTTCTTTTAAAAAATAGGTGAGTTACTTGGAATGTCAGGAATATTTACTCTGGCCATTGTAGGACTTCTTTTAAATTCTACAAGTTTTAAAGCAGGAGCTGAAGCATCTCTTGAGTAAGTGCCTAGTACTTTTTCATTTTATTTCATACACTGGAAGGTACAATATTATAATAGTAACAATATCCACATCTACATGGTCAAAGTAAGATTTTCAAAGACTTAAAAACTACCCAACTAAAAACCTTTCCTAGATTTTATTTTTTCTCGCCAGTTCTTTTGAATCTTCCAATTTAAAGCAAATCCATAACCTTACCTTGAGCGCATGCTGATTCTGTTTCCCTGCTAATTCCTTAAGTCTCTGATTATCTGCTCAATAATTTCCTATATAAAATCTTGTACTCACTAGTAAGAGGGTGTCAAAAGTACAGTAATTGAGGAATAATATTTTAATATTTTAATGAAATATTTTAAAATTACGTTTAATTCAGCTGAACTTAATGCCAAAAAAAAAAAAAAAAAAAAAACTTAAGTATTTTAAGGACAATAAGATGCTGTGTAAAGCAAATCCAAAGAGTTAGCCAGGGCATTTGAAGAGGATTAGCAGTGTTCTAAAAGAAAATATGACCAAACTTAATGTAAGCAAGACTATGGGTGGAAAAGTGCAAATTGTGCCTTGCTCAAGGGAACTCAGCTGAGGGGTGAGTAGTTATCAGCCTAGAGGAAGAGCACTTTCTGTAATGCTTCAGTACCTAGGGTGGGAACTGGACATGAACCATATAATGACAACATATGTGTTAACAAACGTTCTAAAAGTAAACCATGGTTTTTGGAGTTATGGGACAATGTTATAGAAGATAGAATTAATTCTGAAGTAATAAGCTTAAAAGATAAAGGGTCTTGTAGGATTCTGGAGCACTTCTGTAAAATTCCATGCCAATTACAATGGAAGCCAATTGTACTTGCACTTAGGCAAAATTAAATGGACCACAGTTGTGGGAAGAATTTAAAATGCTACTCAAGTATTAATTATATATATGGGGAGTGATTCTGAAGGCTTTCCTCATCTTCTTGCTCCAACTATAAGCTGGATCTTCAAATATATTACTTCTCTGTATTCTTCATTCCTTATAAGTTGTGATGTCTCTCTCACTTGCATTCCTAGTACTATTGAGACTACAATTGAAGTAGGTGATCTCTCTGAACCTCAGAGTGATTTCTAAATCATTCTAGTTTCTACTTCCTTAGAAGAATCCAATTTTGAAGCTTGTGCCATCAGAATATATCATCTGCCTGTGGGTTGTGGTTTTTTACAGAACTCTAAGTCACACTCCATTTTGTGAAGATTTTAGTTCCTGTCTCACTCTCCAATATTACTCTATCACCATTCTTAGTGATGTCAATATTCATAGTTAATCCTTCTATTGCCTCATCTTTGAATTCCTGGATCTTCTCTCCTTGTATAAGTATGTCCACCACCCATCTTTAGCCACCCACTCCTATAGTTGTACAAATAACTACTTGTTCAAATAAACTCAATTGCAAGAATCTTACTGTCTAAAATATAGTATATATCAACTTCTACTCTGGAAGAGAGTGGAAATCTAAGATAATAGTGTTAAATCCTAACATCTCAAAACAACCACTAACAGGTCCATATTAACTCTTTAACAGAGAAGGTGTACTATTTCCCATTTTTTCACTGTATGCCCTCTAGTGCCTAAATTCTAACAATGCTTCCACCACGGAGACTAAAATTCATTAATTCTATGATCTTTTACTGACCCTCACCCATCTCATATTTTCAGTTCCTCTTTACCCAGGTCATTTCTTTTGTGTAAAATCATTTAATAACTTTTCATCTTTTTCAGCCACAAGTCAGAGTTGTTTGTAAATGTTTTATTCATTTTTTGAAAATGATTAGCACAATAATTCACATAGATAAGCCTTGTAATAAATATGTCTAATTGATTATAAATATTTTTATTTTTTTCTGAAAATGCAGATTCTGGAATTGTCTGTCATTTGTTGCTTTTCTTATGGTGTTTACTTTCTCTGGACTTCTAATTCCTGCACATTCATATTTGTATATAAAATTTTCTGATATATACTATACATTAAATATCTACTTCACACTGATTGTTATAAGGTAAGAACACCACTAACATTTTTTCATTTATAGATAACTAAGTTTGAAGATCATCTTTTAGATTGAAAAATTGAAATTTTCTAAGGGTAATCAGCAAATAAGTGCTTAGTAATTTATTTTTTTTGACTTTTAACTAAATTTCAAAACAATGCAAACTCTGCATATTTTTTAATTAGAAAAAAACACAATTAACATTTTACATATTTTGTCCAATATTTTTGTATGACATTTCATGGTTAAGTAAATATTATAAATAAAAAATACTGTTTTTGCTCAATATTATATAATTTTCTATTAAAAATTGTAGTTAGAAATTGCTTTCTAAAAATCATAGGGAAGCCCGCTTTGCAAAAGTCTTTTTTTCTCAAATAATTTTTGTAGTTTATTTTTCCACTGTTAAGAGGTAGAAAAAGTCTGTCCATGTAGCTGAAAAGGAGATAGCATACAGTGGGAAAAACCACCATAACTAGTGTCTCATAGTTCTTTAATCTCCATCAATCAAATGGTTGACATTCTGCTTCCATCTAGTTGAATTGTTGAAGGCAAGGCAGCTAGTGTCAAGTAAAAGGAAATTATTTCCCAAATTATCAGATAAAATTAGTATAAAACGTAGGAACATGGGAATGATAAATGGCTGAAGGAAAAAAACAATAAAAAAAAACCTGGCCAATATTGGACCAATTCATCAAGATTAAAATCTATAAAGAAAAAGAAACAGAGAACATTTTCTCATATTTATTAGATTCGTTTTTATTTGGGGTGGGGATTCAGAATTCATGCACAACACATCTCGAACTTTTTTTTCCTCCCGAAGGAACACGGCTCAGAGATGATGTAGAGTTAGTAGAAAGAAACAAAGAACAATGCCATTCTCTTGGCATGTCTCTCTGTGGAATACCTGCTGCCTATCTTTGGTGCCATGTCAACAGTGTGTGAAAGATATCTCATTCGCTTGAGAGTTAGAAATTTTACTGGGAGTAGATTAGAATAGAGTGAAATGGAAAGAAATTCCTATGAAAGTATAACATTCTAAAAATTGTTTTGTCTTTTAGACTTCTGATCCTTCTGTTAATGAGCCCTGTTTTTTCTCGGGTTGGTCATGAGTTCAGCTGGCGCTGGGTATTCATGATGGTCTGGAGTGAAATGAAAGGGACGCCTAATATAAGCATGGCCCTTCTGCTTGCCTACTCTGATCTTTATTTTGCATCTGACAGAGAAAAATCTCAAGTAAAGAAAGCTGTACTTTCTTATTTGAATATTGTATAAAACTATTGCTGTATATTGAAAATAAATTTTTTGTAGTGAGGTAGCTTAACTCCACTCGGGGTGTAGGAGTGATTTAGCTATTATGGCAAGATTGGGGAGAGGAGGAACTGGCAACTTTCCTTCTCCCCATTCTAGCTTAGGAATTCCTAAGTTCCTTCATACTCTAAAAATAAGTTTATTACAAAGATCAAAGTGATTAAAATATCAATCATTTAAAATATTACCAGATACAAAATGTACACTCAATAATGTTTTAATTATGTATTGCACTCAAGAGAAGTAGACTTCTTTTATGGTTGGCCCTATTGCCTTCTATAACTTTATGAGGCCTCATTTAGTAATGCTGTGAGTCAAAACATTTTAATTGTCAGATAAAGGACTCTAAACAGTGCCCTCAAACTCTGCTTAGCAGAAAATGCTGGGCATAATTCTCCTTCTACAATGTGTCTGGGCAAGATAATTACAAGAATCTCTATAAGAAATTTTCTATGCAGGTATCACGGAGCATCTGATGCTTTTATCATCATGGTTTTTTTTTTTTTTTTTTTTTTTAACATAAATCCCAAGTGTAAAACAAGGAGTGGCAAGGTAATTATTACGTGTCTACTTAAATAACACTCAGTCCGAGTATTTAAAATCCAATCCTTAAACTGCCTTTAAAACCAAAATTATCCAATATTGTATGACCTCTCTCTTCTTTTTAATCTATTTCTACATGCCCAAATAATCAAGATCAGTGTAATCACCATACACTGGATCAATGTGGTGGCTAACCTTGCACACATATCTAGGTTCTGAAATTCTTAGTTTAGCTACCATTTACTGTGTGGATATCAGCAGGTTTTTAATTCCCACCTCACCTCAAGTATCAGTTTCTTTACTCCAAGACAGAGTTAATAGTATCAGTGCTTTGTGGTAAATATTTAACAAGTAACTTATGTGTTGAGGTGGGAGGAAGCCCTAATTTGTAATATTTGCTCATTTCTGTTGTGTAATCACTTCCGCCAACAGAACATCAATCAGCTCATAAACTCCCTGAAATTGAATGATGAGCTCTCATGAGCTGGTAACAGCCAGTCTAGCATACAACTCTCACAAAGCATTATTATTATTATTATTTTTACTATTTTTTAAATTGCATTTTAGGTTTTGTGGTACATGTGAAGAACATGTAAGATTGTTGCATAGGTACACACATAGCAGTGTGGTTTGCTGCCTTCCTCCCCATCACCTATATCTGGCACTTCTCCCCATGTTATCCCTCCCCAACTCCCCACTCCCCACTGTCCCTCCCTTAGTTCCCCCACACAGACCCCAGTGTGTGATGCTGCCCTCCCTGTGTCCATGTGTTCAACACCTGCCTATGAGTGAGAACATGTGGTGCTTGATTTTCTATTTTTGTTTCAGTTTGCTGAGAATGATGGTTTCCAGGTTCATCCATGTCCCTACAAAGGACACGAACTCATCGTTTTTGATGGCTGCATAGTATACCATGGTGTATATTTGCCACATTTTCCCAGTCCAGTCTATAATCGATGGGCATTTGGTTTGGTTCCAAGTCTTTACTATTGTAAACAGTGCTGAACATTCATGTGCATGTCCTTATAATAGAACAATTTATAATCCTTTGGATATACACCCTGTAATGGGATTGCTGGATCAAATGGAATTTCTATTTCTAAGTCCTTGAGAAATTGCCACACTTTATTCCACAATGGTTGAACTAATTTACTCTCACCAATAGTGTAAAAGTGTTCCTATTTCTCCACATCCTCTCTAGCTTCTGTTGTCTCCAGATTTTTTAATGATCGCCATTCTAACTGGTGTGAGATGGTATCTCAATGTAGTTTTGATTTGTATTTCTCTAATGACCAGTGATGATGAGCATTTTTTCATGTGTTTGTTGGCCTCATATATGTCTTCATTCATAAAGCACCTGTTCATATCCTTTGCCCAGTTTTGAATGGGCTTGTTTGTTTTTTTCTTGTAAACCTGCTTTAGTTCTTTATAGATTCTGGATATTAGCCCTTTGTCAGATGGGTAGATTGCAAAAATATTTCCCCATTTTGTTGGTTGCCAATTCACTCTAATGACTGTTTCTTTTGCTGTGCAGAAGCTCTGGAGTTTAATTAGGTCCCATTTGTCTATTTTTTTTTTATTACTGTAGCCTTGTAGTATAGTTTGAAGTCAGGTAGTATGATGCCTCCAGCTTTGTTCTTTTTGCTTAGAATTGACTTGGTTATGTAGACTCTCTTTTGGTT
This sequence comes from Sapajus apella, assembly GCF_009761245.1. Lineage (NCBI taxonomy): Eukaryota > Metazoa > Chordata > Mammalia > Primates > Cebidae > Sapajus > Sapajus apella. The sequence continues at coordinate 8,589,781 of NW_022436980.1, forward strand.
CCATATGAAGTTTAAGGTGGTTTTTTCCAGTTCTGTGAAGAAGGTCATTGGTAGCTTGATGGGGATAGCATTGAATCTATAAATTACTCTGGGGAGTATGGCCATTTCCACGATATTGATTCTTCCTAACCATGAGTATGGAATGTTTCACCATCTGTTTGTTTCCTCTTTTAATTCATTGAACAGTGGTATGTAGTTCTCCTTGAAGAGGCCCTTTACATTCTTTATTAGTTGCATTCCTAGATATTTTATTCTCTTTGTAGCAATTGTCAATGGCAGTTCGTTCTTGATTTGGCTCTCTTTAGGTCTGTTATTGGTATATAGGAATGCTTGTGATGTTTACACATTGATTTTGTATCCTAAGACTTTGATGAAGTTGCTTATCAGGTTCAGGAGATTTTGGGCTGAGACAATGGGGTCTTCTAAATATACAATCATGTCTTCTGCAAATAGAGACAATTTGACTTCCTCCTTTCCTAATCGAATACCCTTTATTTATTTTTCTTGCCTGATTGCTCTGGCTAGAACTTACAATACTATATTGAATAGGAGTGGTGAGAGAGGGCATCCTTGTCTAGTGCCAGATTTCAAAGGGAATGCTTCCAGTTTTTGCCCATTCAGTATGATTATAGGCTGTGGGTTTGTGATAAATAGCTTTTATTATTTTGAGATACAATTCCATCAATACCTAGTTTATTGAGGGTTTTTAGCATAAAGGGCTGCTGAATTTTGTCAAAGATCTTCTCTGCGTCTATTGAGATAATCATGTGGTTTTTGTCTTTGGTTCTGTTTATGTGGTGAATTACATTTATAGACTTGCATATGTTGAACCAGCCTTGCATCCCTGGGATGAAGCCTACTTGATCATGGTGGATAAGCTTTTTGATGTGCTGATACAATCGCTTTGCCAGTATTTTATTGAAGATTTTTGCATCTATGTTCATCATGGTTATTGGCCTGAAGTTTTCTTTTCTTGTTGAGTCTCTGCCGGGTTTTGGTATCAGGATGATGTTGGTCTCATAAAATGATTTGGGAAGGATTCCCTCTTTTTGGATTGTTTGGAATAGTTTCAGAAGGAATGGTACCAGCTCCTCTTTGTATGTCTGGGAGAATTCAGCTGTGAACCCATCTGGACCTGGGCTCTTTTTGGTTGGTGGTCTATGAATTTCTGCCTCAACTTCAGCCCTTGTTATTGGTCTATTCAGGGTTTTGACTTCTTCCTGGTTTAGGC
>NW_022436980.1:8591111-8595454 GCF_009761245.1 Sapajus apella
GCTCTTTCAATTTTGATGATAGGGTGTAGATTTTAGATCTTTCCTTGCTTCTCATAGGGCATTTATTGGTATATATTCTCCTCTAGACACTGCTTTAAATATGTTTCACAGATCTGGTATGTTGTGTCTTCGTTCTCGTTGGTTTTGAAGAAAATCTTGATTTCTGCCTTCATTTCATTGTTTTTTCAGTCAACATTCAAGAGCCAGTTCAGTTTCCATGAAGGTGTGCAGTTCTGAGTGAGTTTCTGAATACTGAGTTCTAATTGATTGCACTGTGGTCTGAGAGACTATTTGCTATGACTTCCCTTCTTTTGCATTTGCTGAGGAGTGATTTACTTCCAATTACGTGGTCAATTTTAGAGTACGTGTGATGTGGTGCTGAGAAGAATGTATATTCTGTGGATTTGCAGGGGAGAGTTCTGTAAATGTCTATTAGTTTTGCTTGGTCCAGGTCTGAGTTCAAGTCCTGGATATCCTTGTTAATTTTCTGTCTCGTTAATCCGTGTAATATTGACAGTGGAGTGTTAAAGTTCTCCCACTATTATTGTGTGGGAGTCTAAGTCTCTGTGTAAGTCATTAAGAACTTGCTTTATGTATCTGAATGCTCCTGTATTGTGTGCATATATATTTAGGATCGTTAGCTCTTCTTGTTGCATTGATCCTTTTACCATTATGTAATGTCCTTCTTTGTCTCTTTTGATCTTTGTTGGTTTAAAGTCTGTTTTATCAGAGACTAGGATTGCAATTCCTGCTTTTTTTTTTACTCTCTTTTTTTTTAACTCTTCATTTGCTTGGTAAATCTTCCTCCATCCCTTTATGTTGAGCCTTTATGTATCTTTGCATGTGAGGTGGGTTTCCTGGATACAGCACACTGATGGGTTTTGGTTTTTATGCAATTTGCCAGTCTGTGTCTTTTGATTGGGACATTTAGCCCATTTACATTTAGGGTTAATATTGTTATGTGTGAATTTGATCCTGCCATTTTGATGCTAGTTGGTTGTTTTGCCTGTTAGTTGATGCAGTTTCTTCATTGTGTCGATGCTCTTTACCATTTGGTAAGTTTTTGGAGTGGCTGTTACTGGTTGTTCCTTTCTATGTTTAATGCTTCTTTCAGGAACTATTGTAAAGCAGGCCTGGTGGCGATGAAATCTCTGCCTAATTTCTTGTTCGTACAGGATTTTATTTCTCCTTTGCTTATGAAGCTTAGTTTGGCTGGATATGAAATTCTGTGTTTGAAGTTCCTTTTTTTTTTTTTTTTTCCCATTTATTTTATTGCATTTTAGGTTTTGGGGTACATGTGAAGAACATGCAAAATTGTTGCATAGGAACACACGTGGCAGTGTGATTTGCTGCCTTCCTCCCCATCACCTACATCTGGCATTTCTCCCCTTGCTATCTCTCCCCAGTTTCCCACCCCCCACCGTCCCTCCCCTATTTCCCCCCAACTGACCCCAGTGTGTAGTGCTCCCCTCCCTGTGTCCATGTGTTCTCATTGTTTAACACCCGCCTATGAGTGAGAACATGCGGTGTTTGATCTTCTGCTCTTCTGTCAGTTTGCTGAGAATGATGGTTTCCAGGTTCATCCATGTCCCTACAAAGGACCCAAACTCATCGTTTCTGATGGCTGCATAATATTCCATGGTGTATATGTGCCACATTTTCCCTATCCAGTCTATCGTCGATGGGCATTTGGGTTGGTCCCAGGTCTTTGCTATTGTAAACAGTGCTGCAATGAACATTCGTGTACACGTGTCCTTATAGTAGAACGATTTGTAATCCTTTGGATATATACCCAGTAATGGGATTGCTGGGTCAAATGGAATTTCTATTTCTAGGTCCTTGAGGAATCGCCACACTGTCTTCCACAATGGTTGCACTAATTTACACTCCCACCAACAGTGCAAAAGTGTTCCTATTTCTCCACATCCTCTCCAGCATCTGTTGTCTCCAGATTTTTTAATGTTTGCCATTCTTACCGGCGTGAGATGGTATCTCAATGTAGTTTTGATTTGCATTTCTCTGATGACCAGTGATGATGAGCATTTTTTCATATGTTTGTTGGCCTCACGTATGTCTTCTTTTGTAAAGTGTCTGTTCATATCCTTTGCCCACTTTTGAATGGGCTTGTTAGTTTTTTTTCTTGTAAATCTGTTTTAGTTCTTTGTAAATTTTGGATATCAGCCCTTTGTCAGATGGGTAAACTGCAAAAATTTTTTCCCAGTCTGTTGGTTGCCGATTAACTCTAATGATTGTTTCTTTTGCTGTGCAGAAGCTGTGGAGTTTGATTAGGTCCCATTTGTCTATTTTGGCTTTTGTTGTCAATGCTTTTGGTGTTTTGGTCATGAAGTCCTTGCCTACACCTACGTCCTGAATGGTTTTGCCTAGATTTTCTTCTAGGGTTTTTATGGTGTTAGGTCTTATTTTAAGTCTTTAATCCATCTGGAGTTAATTTTAGTGTAAGGTATCAGGAAGGAGTCCAGTTTCTGCTTTCTGCACATGGCTAGCCAGCTTTCCCAACACCATTTATTGAACAGGGAATCCTTTCCCCATTGCTTGTTTTTGTCTGGTTTGTCAAAGATCAGATGGTTGTACATATGTTGTGTTGCCTCTGAGACCTCTCTTCTGTTCCATTGCTCTATATCTCTGTTTTGGTACCAGTACCATGCTGTTTTGATTACTGTAGCCTTGTAGTATAGTTTGAAGTCTGGTAGTGTGATGCCCCCCGCTTTGTTCTTTTTGCTTAGAATTGACTTGGCTATGCGGGCTCTCTTTTGGTTCCATATGAAGTTTAAGGTGGTTTTTTCCAGTTCTGCAAAGAAGGTCATTGGTAGCTTGATGGGGAAAGCATTGAATCTGTAAATTACTTTGGGCAGTATGGCCATTTTCACGATATTGATTCTTCCTAACCATGAACATGGAATGTTTCTCCATCTGTTTGTGTCCTCTCTTATTTCGTTGAGCAGTGGCTTGTAGTTCTCCTTGAAGAGGTCCTTTACATTCCTTGTTAGTTGTATTCCTAGGTATTTTATTCTCTTTGTGGCAATTGTGAATGGAAGTTTGTTCTTGATTTGGCTCTCTTTAAGTCTGTTATTGGTGTATAGGAATGCATGTGATTTTTGCACATTGATTTTGTATCCTGAGACTTTGCTGAACTTGCTTATCAGTTTCAGGAGGTTTGGGGCTAAGACGATGGGGTCTTCTAATTACACAATCATGTCGTCTGCAAATAGAGACAATTTGACTTCCTCCTTTCCTATTTGAATGCCCTTTATTTCTTTTTCTTGCCTGATTGCTCTGGCTAGAACTTCTAATACTATATTGAATAGCAGTGGTGAGAGCGGGCATCCTTGTCTGGTGCCACATTTCAAGGGGAATGCTTCCAGTTTTTGCCCATTCAGTATGATATTGGCTGTTGGTTTGTCATAAATAGCTTTTATTATTTTGAGATATGTTCCATCGATACCTAGCTTATTGAGTGTTTTTAGCATAAAGGGCTGCTGAATTTTGTCAAAGGCCTTCTCTGCATCAATTGAGATAATCATGTGGTTTTTGTCTTTGGTTCTGTTTATGTGGTGAATTACGTTTATAGACTTGCGTATGTTGAACCAGCCTTGCATCCCCGGGATGAAGCCTACTTGATCATGGTGGATAAGCTTTTTGATGTGCTGTTGCAATCGGCTTGTCAGTATTTTATTGAAGATTTTTGCATCTATGTTCATCATGGATATTGGCCTGTAGTTTTCTTTTCTTGTTGAGTCTCTGCTGGGTTTTGGAATCAGGATGATGTTGGTGTCGTAAAATGATTTGGGAAGAATTCCCTCTTTTTGTATTGTTTGGAATAGTTTCAGAAGAAATGGTACCAGCTCCTCTTTGTATGTCTGGTAGAATTCAGCTGTGAACCCATCTGGACCTGGGCTTTTTTTGGGTGGTAAGCTCTTAATTGCTGCCTCAACTTCAGACCTTGTTATGGGTCTGTTCAGGGTTTCGGCTTCTTCCTGGTTTAGGCTTGGCAGGAGGCAAGTGTCCAGGAATTTATCCATTTCTTCCAGGTTTATTAGTTTGTGTGCATAGAGTTGTTTGTAATAATCTCTGATGATGGTTTGGATTTCTGTGGAATCTGTGGTGATATCCCCTTTATCGTTTTTTATTGCATCAATTTGGTTATTCTCTCTTTTCTTTTTTATTAATCTGGCTAGTGGTCTGTCTATTTTGTTGATCTTTTCAAAAAACCAGCTCCTGGATTTATTGATTTTTTGAAGGGTTTTTTGTGTCTCTATCTCCTTCAGTTCTGCTCTGATCTTAGCTATTTCTTGTCTTCTGCTAGACTTTGAGTTTTTTTGATC
>NW_022436980.1:8600454-8702462 GCF_009761245.1 Sapajus apella
AATATCTTTGTGGTGTTCTCTGTATTTCCTGGACTTGAATGTTTGCCTGCCTTGCTAGGTTGGGGAAGTTTTCCTGGATAATATCCTGAAGAGTATTTTCCAGCTTGGATTCGTTCTCTTCGTCACATTCGGGTACGCCTATCAAACGTAGATTAGGTCTTTTCACATAGTCCCACATTTCTTGGAGACTTTGTTCATTCCTTTTTACCCTTTTTTCTCCAGTCTTGCCTTCCCGTTTTATTTCATTGAGTTGATCTTCGACCTCTGATATCCTTTCTTCTGCTTGGTCCATTCGGCTGTTGATACTTGTGCATGCTTCACGAAGTTCTCGTGTTGCGTTTTTCAGCTCCATCAATTCACTTATATTCCTTTCTATTTTGTCCATTCTTGTTAGCATTTCGTCAAATCTTTTTTCAAGGTTCTTAGTTTCTTTGCATTTGATTAGAACATGTTCTTTAAGTTCACAGAAGTTTCTTACTACCCACCTTCTGAAGTCTGATTCTGTCATTTCATCACACTCGTTCTCCATCCAACCTTGTTCCCTTGCTGGTGAGGAGTTGTGATCCCTTTTAGGAGGAGAGGTGTTCTGGTTTCAGGTGTTTTCATCCTTTTTGTGCCGGTTTCTTCCCATCTTTAAGGATTTATCCACCTGTCAACTTTGTAGTTGCTGGCTTTCAGATTGGGTCTCAAATCTTTCAGATTGACGGTCTGTTTGTTGATGATGAGGTTATTTCTGTTTCTTGGTTTTCCTTCTGACAGTCTGGCCCCTCTGCTGTAGGTCTGCTGAGGTTCACTCCAGGCCCTGCTTGCCTGGGGTTCACCTGCAGCAGCTGCTGAACAGCAAGGGTTGTTACCAGTTTTCTTCTTCTGCTATCTTTGTCCCAGACAGATACCCGCCTAGTGTCAATCTGATCTCTCTTTTATGAGGTGTCTTTTTGGATATATAGGGGTCAGGGAGCTGCTTGAGGAGACGGTCTCTTCTTTATAGGAGCTCAAATGGTGAGCTGGGAGCTCTGTTGTTGTTCATTCAGAGCTGCTGGGCAGGTACTTTTAGGTCTGCTGCAGCAGAACTCATAAACTGCTTTTTGTTCCCAGGTGCTCTGTCCCAGGGATTTAGGGCTTTATTTATGAGTTTCTGTTATGCTGCAGCCTTTTTTTTTTTTTTTTTTTTTCCTTCAGACCTGCCCAGCCCAGCAAGGAGGCAGCCTAGTCACTGTCGGCCTGTAGCAGCTTTGCTGAGCTGCTGTGCGCTCCACCCCGCTGCCGAGTGAACTTCCCTGCAGTCCTGTTTATATGGGTGTAGTTAGAACTGCTTTGGCTATCGTGGTCCGCCTCTGTTGGGGCGGAGTCTCTGCTGTGGCGGGTTCCCTTGGCAAGGGCGGGCTGCCTGAGCAATGGCGGGTTGCCTTGGCAACAGCGGGCTGCCTCGGTAATGGCGGACGCCCCTCCCCCACAGAGCTGGACCGTCCCGGGTTCAGCTGCGCTTGCTGTGAAACTCTCAATCCAGAGTTTCTGGTTGCTGTTGTTTTGTGGGGGTGGAACCAGCCGAGCCTGATCGCCTGGCTCCCTGCCTCAGAGCCTTTTTTAAGTTGGTGTTCCAGTCGCCTGTTGAAGAGGCGCCGGGGTCTGTTTGTTTTCCCCTGTGGCCACTCAGTGCGCTGGCTTAAACAGTGGCACTGAGGTTTGTGGCGCTTTTTTTCCTTTTTTTTGCCCTGGAATCTACTGTCCTGGTTCTCTGCTCAGTCCCCTTTTTGAACCAGCGTATGGGCGACTTCCCATGGCTCCAATCGCCAGCCTAAAGGGCCCCCGGACCGGTGTATTTTGTACGGAGAACCGCGGCTCCGGGGCGCCGACAAAGCAGTCGCCCAGGGCAAAGCAGCGGTGCTGCCCGGCACCGCGCTGGCCGAAACAGCCACACTGGCGACCGTGGAGCACCTCTGCCCGGGAATATCCTAATCTGTCGGCAATAAAAACGCGGCGTCCACTCACCCTCTGCGCTTTCACTGGGAGCTGCAATCCTGAGCTGTTCCTAAACGGCCATCTTGGATCGTCCCACTGTGTTGCAGTTGTAATAGTCCGAAAGTTCTTTTCTTTAAGGATGTTGAATATTGGCCCCCACTCTCTTCTGCCTTGTAGGGTTTCTGCTGAGATATCTGCTGTGAGTATGATTGACTTCACTTTGTGGGTAGCCCGATCTTTCTCTCTGGCTGCCCTTAGCATTTTCTCCTTCATTTCAAACATGGTGAATCTGTAGATTATGTTCCTTGGAGTTGCTCTTCTTGAGGAATATCTTTGTGGTGTTCTCTGTATTCCTGGACTTGAATTTTGGCCTGCCTTGCTAGGTTGGGGAAGCTTTCCTGGATAATATCCTGAAGAGTGTTTTCTAGCTTGGATTCATTCTCTCTGTCACATTCAGGTACACCTATCAAATGCAGATTAGGTCTTTTCACAGAATCCCATATTTCTTGGAGGCTTTGTTTGTTTCTTTTTACTCTTTTTTCTCTAATCTTGCCTTCTCATTTTATTTCATTGAGTTGATCTTCAACCTCTGATATCCTTTCTTCTGCTTGGTCAATTCAGTTATTGAAACTTGTGTATGCTTCATGAAGTTCTTGTGTTGTGTTTTTCAGCTCCATCAATTCATTTATGTTCCTCTCTAAGCTGTTTATTCTCATTAGCATTTTGTCACACCTTTTTTCAAGGTTCTTAGTTTTTTTCATAGGGTTAAAACATGTTCTTTTAGCTCTTAGAAGTTTCTTATTACTCACTTTCTGAAGCCTGTTTCTCTCAATTCATCAGACTCATTCTCCATTCAGCCTTGTTCCCTTGCTGGTCAGGAGTTGTGATCCCATGGAGGAGGAGAGGTATTCTGGTTTTGGATGTTTTCATCTTTTTTGTGCTGGTTTCTTCCCATCTTTGTGGATTTATCTACCTGTGGTCTTTGTAGTTGTTGACTTTCAGATGGGGTCTCTGAGTGGATGTCCAGTTTGTTGATGATGAAGTTATTTCTTTCTGTTTCCTAGTTTTCCTTCTAACAGTCAGGCCCCTCTGCTGTAGGACTGCTGAGGTCCACTGCAGGCCCTGCTTGCCTGGGGATCACCTGCAGTGGCTGCAGAGCAGTAAGGGTTGCTGCCAGTTTCTTCTTCTGCTACCTTTGTCCCAGAAGAATACCTGCCATATGTCAGTCTGAGCTCTCCTTTATGATGTGATTCTTTGGATATACGGGGGTCAGGGAGCTGCTTGAGGAGAGAGTCTGTCCTTTGTAGGAGCTCAAGTGCTGAGCTGTGAGCTCCATTGTTCCATTCAGAGCTGCTGGGCAGGTACGTTTAAGTCTGCTGCAGCAGAACTCATAACAGCGTTTTTGCCCCCAGGTGCTCTGTCCCAGGAACGTAGGACTTTAGTTATGAATTTCTGTCATGCTGCTGCCTTTTTTCAGGACTGCCCTGCCCAGTGAGGAGGCAGCCTAGTCATAGTCTGCCAGCAGAGGCATTGCTGATTTGCTGTGGGCTCCAACCAGCTGCCACATGAACTTCACTGCAGTCCTGTTTATAGGGGTATAGTTAGAACTGCCTTGGCAATGGCAGCCTGCCTCTGTAATGGTGGACTGCCTTGGCAATGGCGGACAGCCTCAGCAATAGTGGACTACCTCAGTAGTGGTGGACTGCCTTGGTAATGGCAGACACACCTCCACCACACAGCCAGACTGTCCCAGGTTCAGCTGTGCTTGCTGTGGAACTCTCAGTTCAGAGGGTTTTTGATTGCTGGTCTTCGTGGGGGTGGGACGGGCTGTGCCTGTTCACCTGTCTCACTGCCTTAGACCCGTTTTTTTTCAGTTGAACACATGACTCTGTCTCCCAGGCGTTCCCATCACCAGTTCAAATGACACCCAGATTTGTGTGAGTTCTTGTGCCAAGACCTGCTGCGCTGGCCTAAGCAGCTGCGCTGGGGGCTCGTGGCACTTTTCCCCCTGGGAATCTCCTGGCCTGGCTCCCTGTTTCAGTCCACTTTTTTCAGTTGAGTGGGCGACTCTGTCTCCCAGGCGTTCCAGTCGCCAGTTGAAAAGGTGCCCGGATTTGTGTGAGATTTTATGCGGAGACCCACCATGACAGCTGTGCTGGAGGTGCTTTTCCACCTGGGAATCTCCTGGTCTGGCTCTCTTTTCAGTCCCCTTTTTATCAGTTGAATGTGTGACTCTGTCTCCCAGGCACTCCAGTCGCCGGCTGAAATGGTGCGTGGACCCGTGTGAGTTTTTTGAGTGGAGAGATGCCATGCTGGCCAAAACAGCCATGCTGGAGACCTGTGGTGCCTTTTCACCTGGGAATCCCTGGCCTGGCTCCCTATTTCAGTCCCCTTTTTATCAGTTGATCAGGCGACTCTGTCTCCCAGGCACTCCAGTCACCAGCTGAAATGGCGCCCAGACCCATATGAGTTTTTTGAGCGGAGAGCCGCTGCACTAGCCAATATAGCCATGCTGGAGACCCGTGGCACTCCTCCACCCACAAATCTCCTGGCCTGTGGGCTATAAAAATCCGTCCAGAAATGTGGTGACACTCACCCTCCACGCACTCACTGGGAGCTGCAATCCAGAGCTGCTCCTAATTGGCCATCTTGGATCCCCCTCCCAGGATTTGTTTATTTTCTAAAATTATCTTCATTCAGTATTTATTATCCTCCTTTCCCTCTCTGAGAATGGATTGTATATAAAATAAGCTTCTGTCTATTTGCATTTATCTTCCAAACCCAATCTAGTGGGATGTTTTCATTTTAAAAACAAGAGGGGAATAAAGAGTTTCTCAGGAGAAAACTGGAGGAAAATGAGTGTGAAACTTCACAAAGCAGCTATTCCCAGCAGCTTCCTAGTTAACAACTTCGATGCCGCCTCTCATCTCTGTGTTTCTTCTGTTTTTAACTTTCAGATTGTAAGCCTTCTCTGGCAAGCTGTTCTTCTTTTAAAAGCTCTTTTCCTGAAACTTTCTATGAATGGTTATGGCCCCATTAATGCTGCTGAGTATCTTTAAACTCTGCACAGGCAAGTGTGTAGTTTAAGGCCACTACCTAAGGAAGTGGTAAGGAAACCAAGTGTCCTCTGTGCCTTTTTTCTTTCTGTGAAATAATGTAAGGATGTCTAAAAAAATTAGATTTTAAAAAGTTATCATCTTGATACAACACTGTGTGTGTATAAACTGGGAAACTTAAAAAGGTGTTTTGTCTGGAACTTAGAAGCAGCTCGAAATCTAGTAGGGCAGCCTTTGTAACATACCTAGTTTTATTTCTTGGCTTTCCTGGAGTATGATAGGAAAATGAAGGCTATTTCCTCAGCTCTGGTATTGCTCATAACTTACTAAGAGGCTAATACTAAACATGGAAGTTGTTTAACTATGCTTTATCAAGCAGCCTGGGTTTTGTTTTTTAATATAATTTTTAATGGGTATGTGAAAACTGAAGGAAACTTGAAAGGTTTTTTAATGGTGCAGTTGAAGGTGCCAGTTGCTATTTGGTATCACACTCTACAAAAGCTTCATTATTTTACTTGACGCTGGTTGCTAAGCAGCCATTGCACAGAGCAAAGGTCTACTAGATGCTGCACTCTTGATATCATGGGAGGAAATAATGCACATACTCTAATTGCTCAACAGGAAATGAACCTAGAAACAGAAAATGAAGAACAACAAGTTGATCACAACAAAACTTGATTAATACGACTCTATTTTGAAACATTCCAGGAAGGTTGCTTCTTGTCAAACTTGCCTGGCAGTATTTGTTCAAAACTTGTATTAAATACATGAACACCTGACTTAAAAAAAAAAGGTGACTAAGTATCAAGAGATGGATATCTTTGAGAGCAAACTTAGAGGCTTCTTTCCAAAATATGCAAGACTTGTGCACTGCAAGCAACATGGCATTGTTGAGAGAAATTTTTAAAAATCTCCATAAAGGGAGATATATTCCAATCATGAATTTGAAGGCCTGGAATTATTATTACTATTATTTTAAATTTATTTGTTCAACTTTAGGTGCATACTATATCTGGCATTTCTCCCCATGTTAACCCTCCCCACTCTTTGCTCCCTCCCTACCCCTGCTGTCTCTCCCCTACCCCCCCATCTGCCCCCAGTATGTGATGCTCCTCTCCCTGGGTCCACATGTTCTCATTGTTCAACACCCACCTATAAGTTAGAATATGCAGTATTTAGCTGTCTGTTCTTGTGTCAGTTTGCTGAGAATGATGGCTTCCGGATTCATCCAAGTCCCTACAAAGGACACGAACTCATTTTTTTTTATGGCTGCATAGTATTCCACATTTTCTTTGTCCAGTCTATCATTCGTGGGCATTTGGGTTGGTTCCAGGTCTTTGCTATTGTACAGAGGGCTGCAATGAATATACATGTGCTTGTGACTTTATAGTAGAATGAGCTATAATTCTTTGGGTATGTGCCCAGTAATGGGATTGCTGGGTCAAATGGAATTTCTATTTCAAGATCCTTGAGAAATCGCTACACTGTCTTCCACAGTGGTTGAACTAATTTACACTCCCACCAACTGTGTAAGAGTGTTCCTATTTCTCCACATCCTTTCCAGCATCTGTTGTCTCCAGATTTTTTAATGATTGCCATTCTAACTGGCGTGAGATGATGTCTCAATATGCTTTTGATTTGCATTTCTCTAATGACCAGTGATGACGAGCACTTTTTCATGTTTGTTGGCCTCATATATGTCCTATTTTGAAAAGTGTCTGTTTATATCCTTTGCCCACTTTTGAATGGGGTTGTTTTTTTTCTTGTATGTCTGTTTTAGTTCTTTGTAGATTCTGGATATTAGCCCTTTGTCAGATGGGTAGATTACAAAAATTTTTTCCCATTCTGTTGGTTGCCAATTCACTCTAATAATGGTTTCCTTTGCTGTACAGAAGCTCTGAATTTTAATTAGATCCCATTTGTCTATCTTGACTTTTATTGCCATTGCTTTCGGTGTTTTAGTCATGAAGTCCTTGCCTATGCCTATGTCCTAAATGGTTTTGCCTAGGTTTTCTTCTAGTGTTTTTATGGTATTAGGTTTTATGTTTAAATCTTTAATCCATCTGGAGTGTTAGGGGTCCAGTTTCTGCTTTCTGCACATTGCTAGCCAGTTTTCCCAACACCATTTATTAAACATGGAGTCCTTTCCCCATTGCTTGTTTTTGTCATGTTTGTCAAAGATCAGATGGTTGTAGATGTGTGGTGTTTCTTCTGGGGCCTCTGTTCTTTTCCATTGGTGTATGTCTCTGTTTTGGTAGCAGTACCATGCTGTTTTGATTACTGTAGCCTTGCAGTATAGCTTGAAGTCTGGCAGTGTGATGCCTCTGTTTTTGTTCTTTTTGCTTAGGATTGTCTTGGCTATGTGGGCTCTCTTGTGATTCCATGTGAAGTTTCAAGTGTTTTTTTCCAGTTCAGTGAAGAAAGTCATTGGTAGCTTGATGGGGGTAATATTGAGTCTATAGATTACTTTGGGTAGTATGGCCATTTTCACAATATTAATTCTTCCTAACCATGAGCATGGAATATTTTTCCATCTGTTTGTGTCCTCTCTTATGTCAATGAGCAGTGGTTTGTAGTTTTCCTTGAAGAGGTCCTTTACATCCTTTGTTAGTTGTATTCCTAGGTATTTTATTCTCTTTGTAGCAATTGTGAATGATAGTTCGCTTTTGATTTGCCTCTCTGTCTGTTATTGGTATATAGGAATGCTTGTGATTTCTGCACATTGATTTTGTATCCTGAGACTTTGCTGAAGTTGCTTATCAGTTTGAGAAGATTTTGGGCTGGGACAATGGGGCCTTCTAGATATATAATCGTGTCATCTGCAAATAGAGACAGTTTGACTTCCTCCTTTCCTAATTGAATACTCTTTCTTTCTTTTACTTGCCTGATTGCTCTGGCTAGAACTTCCAATACTATATTGAATAGGAGTGGTGAGAGAGGGCATCCTTGTCTAGTGCCAGATTTCAAAGGGAATTCTTCCAGTTTTTGCCCATGCAGTGGGTTTGTAATAAATAGCTTTTGTTATTTCGAGATACATGCCATCAATACCTAGTTTATTGAGAGTTTTTAGCATGAAGGGCTGTTGAATTTTGTCAAAGGCCTTCTCTGCATCTATTGAGATAAGCATATGGTTATTGTCTTTGTTTCCATTTATCTGTTGGATTACATTTATGGATTTGCATATGTTGAACCAGACTTGCATCCTGGGATGAAGCCTACGTGGTTGTGATGGATAAGCCTCTTGATGTACAGTTGCAATCTGTTTGCCAGTATTTTATTGAAGATTTTTGCATCGATGTTCATCATGGATATTGGCCTGAAGTTTCCTGATCTTGGTATCAGGATGATGTTGGTCTCATAAAATGAGTTAGGGAGGATTCCCTCCTTTTGTATTGTTTGATACAGTTTCAGAAGGAATGGAACCAGCTCCTCTTTCTACATCTGGTAGAATTAAGCTGTAAACCTGTCTGGACCTGGACTTTTTTTGGTTGGCAGGTTATTGATTGCTGCCTCTACTTCAGCCCTTGTTATTGGTCTATTCAGGGTTTCAACTTCCTCCTGGTTTAGGTAGAGTACAAGTGTCTAGGAATTTATCCATTTCTTCCTGGTTTACTGGTTTATGTGCATAGAGCTGTTTGTAGTAATCTCTGATGGTAGTTTGTATTTCTGTGGGATCAGCAGTGATATCCTCTTAATCATTTTTTGTTGAATCTATTTGATTCTTCTCCCTTTTTTATTAATCTGGCTAGTGGTCTGTCTATTTTGTTGATCTTTTCAAAAAACCAGCTCTTGGATTTATTGATGTTTTGAAGTGCTTTTTATGTCTCTATCTCCTTCAGTTATGCTCTGATCTTAGTTATTTCTTGTCTTCTGCTAGCTTTTTGAGTTTTTTTATCTTCCTCCTCTAGCTCTTTCAATTTTGATGATATGGTGTCAATTTTAGATATTTCCTTGTTTCTCATGTGGGCATTTATTACTATAAATTTTTTCTCAACACTGCTTTAAAGGTGTCCCAGAGATTCTGGTAAGTTGTATCTTCATTCTGATTGGTTTTGAAGAATGTCTTTATTTCTGCCCTCATTTCATTTTTATCCACTAGACACTCAGAAGAAAGTTGTTCAGTTTCCAAGTAGTTGTGCGGGTTTCAGTGTTTCTTAATCCTGAGTTCTAGTCTGATTGTGCTGTGGTCTGATAGACTGTTTGTTATGATTTCTGTTCTTTTGCATTTGCTGAGGAGTGATTTACTTCCAATGATGTCAGTTTTAGAGTAAGTGCAATGTGATGCTGAGAAAAATGTATATTCTGTGGATTTGGGTGGAGCATTCTGTATATGTCTATTTGATCTGCTTGGTGCAGCTCTGCATTCAAGTCCTGGATATCCTTGTTAATTTTCTGTCTCATTGATATGTCTAATATTGACAGTGGAGTGTTGAAGTCTCCCACTATTATTGTGTGGGAGTCTAAATCTCATTTTAGGTCTTTAAGAACTTGCTTTATGTATGTCGGTGCTCCTGTGTTGGGTGCATATATATTTAGGATCGTTAGCTCTTCTTGTTAGATTGATCCTTTTACCATTAGGTAGTGTCCTTCTTTGTCTGTTTTGATCTTTGTTGGTTTGAAGTCACTTTTATCAGAGACTAGGATTGCAACCCCTGCTTTTTTTTGTTCTCCATTTGCTTAGCAAATCTTCTTCCATTTCTTTATTTTGAGTCTATGTGTGTCTTTGTATGTGAGATGAGTTTCCTGAATACATCACACTGATGGGTTTTGAGATTTTATCCAGTTTGCCAGTCCGTGTCTTTTGATTGGGGCGTTTAGGCCGTTTACATTCAAGGTTACTATTGTTATGTGTGAATTTGATCTTGCCATTTTGTTATTGGCTGGTTTTCTTTCCCATTAGTTGACTCATTCATTGTATTTTTGGTCTTTGCCCACCGGTTTGCTTTTGCAGTGACTGGTACTTGTTCCTTTCCGTGCTTAGTGTTTTTTTCAGGAGCTCTTGTGGGGCAGGTCTTCTGGTGACAAAATCTCTCAGGAATTGCTTGTCTGTAAAGGATTTTATTTCTCCTTCACTTACGAAGCTTAGTTTGGCTGGATATGAGATTCTGGGTTGAAAGTTCTTTTCTTTAAGGATGTTAAATATTGGCCCCCACTCTCTTCTGGCATGTAGGGTTTCTGCTGAGAGATCTGCTGTGAGTCTGATTGGCTTCCCTCTGTAGGTGACCTGACCTTTCTCTCTGGCTGCCCTCAGCATTTTTTCCTTCATTTCTACCCTGGTAAATCTGACATTATGTGCCTTGGGGTTGCTCTTCTTGAGGAATAGCTTTGTGGAATTCTCTGTTTTTCTTGAATTTGAAATTTGGACTGCCTGATAGGCTTGTGAAATTCTGGATAATATCCTGTAGCATGTTTTCCAGCTTGGATTCATTCTCCCCATCATATTTAGGTACACCAATCAAGTGTAGGTTAGGTCTTTTCGCATAGTCCTATATTTCTTGGAGGCTTTGTTCATTTCTTTTCACTTTTTTCTTGTCTTGCCTTCTCTTTATATTTCATTGAGTTGATCTTCAATCTCTGATATCCTTTCTTCTGCTTAATCAATTCAGCTATGAAATCTTGTGTTTGCTTCACGTAGTTCTCGTGCTGTGTTTTTCAACTGCATCATGTCGTTTATGTTCTTCTCTAAGCTGGTTATTCTAGATAGCATTTCGTTTAACGTTTTTTCAAGGTTTTTTGCTTCTTTGCATTGAGTTAGAACTTTAACTAAATTAAAGTGTTCATTTAGCTCAGAAGGGTTTGTTATTCTCTGTCTTCTGAAGCATGTTTCTGTTAATTCATCGCACTCCTTCTCAGTAATGATGTGATCCCGTGTTGTTGAAGAGTTGTGATCCTTTGAAGGAGAAGAGGTGTTCTGGTCTTTGATGGTTTCATCTTTTTTGTACGGGTTTTTTTTTTTCCCATCTTTGTGGGTTTACCTGGCTGTGTTGTCAGGGAGCTGCTTGATGAGGTCGCTTGTCTGCCTGTGGAGGCGCTACTGGGTTTCTAGGGACTCCTTCAGATTACTAGGGGAGCTTCCTATATCTTTTTTGTTTATACTGGAAGATTAGGCCCGCCTCTTCTGCTGACCTGTAGGTGCTGCTGGGTTGTCAAGAATGACATCCCTTTGCTACGTAAGCTTCCTGTGTTTTTTGTTAAAACATGTAGCCCAATCCGACCCCTCCTATGATGGGTTGTGCCTTTCCTCCACCGGGCTGGATCATTCAGGGTTCAGCTCAGACTGTGGCACTGGCTGCATAATCCACTAGAGTCAGAGCTTCAGCCCTCTGGAGTTTGTGGGGGAGGGGAAGGACCTGCCCAGCAGCACCTGGCCATCTCTGCCTTTCAGCTTCCTCTCTCTGGGCGGTGGGGAGGGGACAATAGCTCTCTCTCCAGGTTCTACCGGCCACCTTTTGGGCTTATGCATCTGTTTAGGTCTGTGAACCAATCTGGGACACCATCCTGGATTATTATTCAACTCTGCACTTGTAATTGCCAGCACTTGACTGGCAAGATCCCCTGTTCTGTTTATTGCTGAGGTTTTGGGGGAAGTGCTGTATCTGGACCGGAGTGCCAGAGGGGAGCCTCCGACTCACAGGTCAGATGCACTTGCTGGGTGAAGCAGCACCCCTCCCTGCCTGGGTCTGCCCTGAGTGGACTTTGCTCACTGTCGGACCATACCCGTTGAAATGCACCTGGTACCTCGGTTGGAGCTAGGAGATCTCTTGATTTCTGTGTCTCTCTTGCTGGGTGTTGTGTGCTGGAGTTGTATCTATTCAGCCATCTTGGATCAACTCCATCTTTGTTGGCCTGGAATTATTGAGATGTCACCATACTTAATGCAATTCCAA
Source organism: Sapajus apella (assembly GCF_009761245.1). Taxonomy (NCBI): domain Eukaryota; kingdom Metazoa; phylum Chordata; class Mammalia; order Primates; family Cebidae; genus Sapajus; species Sapajus apella. Next base: position 8,612,357 of record NW_022436980.1, read on the forward strand.
TCCCAGAAGATTTTAGAAACAGATACACAAAATCTAAACTCTGTATAGAAATACAGAAGACTGAGACTAGCCCTAATAATTTTGAAAAGGAAGAACCAAATTGAAGGACTTATACTATCTTATATCAGGACTTAATATAAAATACAGTATAATTAGTATTATCAGTGGCGTGCTGGCATAAGAATAAAAAAAGATGAAGTATAACAAAGAATTCAAAAAAGACACGTTTATATGATGAATTGGTTTTTGACACAGATTCTGAAACAGTTCAATGAAAGAAAAAATATCTTTTTCAATAAATGATGCTGACCTACTGGATTTACTTAGAAAAAAAAAAGAAAACCTCAATTTTTACCTTACACCATACCTAAAACTGATTTGAGATGGACCGTAGTTAAATATAAAATCCAAAACTCTAAAATTTTTTGAAGAAAAATACAATGGTAACCCAACTTTTAAAAAAAATGTACAAGATATTTGAACAGACACTTCTTCAAAAAGAAAGATGTGTACTAATATATGTGTTAAAAATATTCAACGTTATTAGTCTAAGGAAATGCAAATTAAAATCATGAGACACATCATTTGCTATTTAATTTATATGAAGATTTTAGAATTGGCCATTGTTATCTACAGAAGTAGAAATCAAAATACTAGTTGCCTCATTGGTGGAGGACTGATTAGGAAGATACATTAGAGAAATGTTGGTGATGTGAGACTACTTTGCATCTTGATAGGATTGAGAGTTATCTGAGTATATATATACTGTCAAAATTGATTAAATGGTACATGAGTACATTTCAGTGTATGTACATTAAGTTCCTTATTACCAATACTTGGGCTGCACCCTTGAAGAATTAGATCAGAATATTCAGTGGGGACCTCCTGGGAACCAATATTTTAAAGTTTCCTTAGTGATTCTAATTGGCAGCCTTGGGAGCCTCCAGTGTAGTTTGTGCTCTGTCCCTAATTCCATCTGTGGCTATAGAACAGAAGACTAGCTAGGGCTAAACATAAATTCTGGAAGTTAGAATTCCATAAATCTCCTAAAATGTGTAGCCTCAGATTGAAATGTGTTAGTTCACTTGTCTATCAAGACTGATTTGGGAAACAAGTCAATAAAGATATCAGGTGGCATCAAAGACATTTTTTGCTCCTTCTTCCTGACAATGAAAGGGTACCAATGAGGCAAAATGTGAGGTGGAGAAAACATATCAAGGGCCTTGAGTTGTTCTCTTTTCCCAGATGAGGAGAATTATTTGATACAGATATGCTGGTAATGTTGAACAGAGAACGGTGTGGCTATGCACAGCAAGGTGTATATAGTGGATAAGGATTGATAAAGTACAAGTGTATTCTCACCTACCGGGAAGTGCAACAGTGGAAGTCAAGGACAAATATTCCTTTACAGTGTCTGTATAAGTATTGATTTACTTGTCAAAACTCTTATCCTAATTTTGGTTTGGTAACAAAACATGGATGAATTATGTGCAGGAAGATAAAGAATACCCAGAGTAATTTGATCATGTCTTAGATTAATCCCTCCCTTGCCATAAGCATCTATTAACATAGCACAACCTAGCTTCATTGGAATTGGTAAATATAGGCTATATTATATGAAACTGTCATGAATACTTACTTGGCATTTTTTTCGATTCTAGATATTATTTCATGGAGTGTTATTATGCCTAATAACCCTCGTTGTCAATAAATTTATTTTGCCAAAGGCAGTTACTATACTAGGTAAGTCCTAACAATTACTATTACAGTTTAGAGAAAAACATTCTAAATATGGTAAAGAAGTGCTATTAATAAAGAAAGAATCCATATACATCCTAGGCAACATAGTCAGACCCCCATCTCTACAAAAAGTTTAAAAATTAGCCAGGTGTGGTGGTGTACACCTGTAGTCCTAGCTATTTGGGAGACTGCTGGGGAAGGATCTCTGGAACCCAGGAGTTTGATGCTGCAGTGAGCCAAGATCACGCCACTGCACTTCACTCTGGGCAACAAAGTCAGTCAGTGTTGCCTAGTTCCATATAAATTATATAAATACAAGTCAGTGTTGCTTAATTTTTTTTCAAATGTTATTTTAGATTAAGGGAATTACATCTGCAAGTTTGTTACATGGGTATATTTTGTGATGTTGTGGTTTGAGGTATGGATCTCATCAAGTTAGTGACCAAAAAAGTAGCTTTGCAACCCACACCCTGTTTCTCTTTTCCCACTCTAGTACTGCTTGGGGTCCACTGTTCCCATCTCTATGTTCATGTGTATTCAATGTTTAGCTCCCACAAAAGGTATTTGATTGTCTGCTCCTGCATTAATTCACTTAGGATTGTGGCCTCTGGCTCCAACCATATTGTTGCAAAGGGCATAATCTTTTTCTTTTTTATGGCTGTGTAGTATTCAATGGTGTATCTGTACCACATTTTCTTTATCGATTCCACCATTGATAAACACCTAGGTTGATTCCATGTCTTTGCTATTGTGAATAGTGCTGTGATGAACATACAAGTGAATGTGTCTTTTTTGTAGAGTGATTTGTTTTCCTTTGGCTATACTGGGGTGGCTAGCTTGAATGGTAGTTCTGTTTATAGTTATTTGAGAAATCTCCAAACTGCTTTCCACAGTGGCTGAACTAATTTACATTCTCCTTTCTCAACAACAGTATATAAGTGCTCCCTTTTCCTCACAACCTTGCCAGCATCTGTTATTTTTTGACTTTTTAATAATAACCATTCTGTCTGGTGTGAGATGGTATCTCATTGTGATTTTGATTTGCATTTCTCTGATGAGTAGTGGTGATGAGAATTTTTTCACATGTTTGTTGGCCACTTGTATGCTACCTTTTGAGAGGTATCTTTTCATGTTCTTTGCCTACTAACTATTTTTCAGTTTTAGTTTTTGTGAGTACAGAGTAGTTGTATATATTTATGGAGTACATGAGATATTTTGATACAGGTATAAAATGTATAATAATCACATAAATGGAGTATCCATCACCTCAATTGTTTATCCTTTGTGTAACAAACAGTCCAATTATACTCTTTTAGTTATTTTTAAATGCACAATTAAATATTCTTGACTATAGCCACTCTATCATGCTATCAAATGCCAAACCTTTTTCATTCTTTCTATTTTTTGTACACATTAATCATCCAAATTTCCCGTCACCTCCCACTACTCTTCACAGGCTCTGTTTAATAATCATTATAGTCTCTATCTCCGTAAGTTCCATTGTCTTAATTTTTAGCTCCCACAAATAAGTGAGAACATGCAAAGTTTGTCTGTCTATGCCTGGCTTATTACACTTAACATGCCCTCCAGTTCCACCCATGTTGTTGCAAATGACAAGATTTCATTCTTTTTAGTGGCTGAATGGTATACCATTGTGTATATGTATGATATTTTCTTTATCCATTCATCTGTTGATGGACACTTAACCTTTGCTAATTTTTAAATGGGGTATTTGTTATTTGCCTGTTGCTTTAAGTTCCTTTTAGATTCTGGATATTAGATTTTTGTCAGATGCATAGTTTGCTAATATATTCTCTTATTTTATAGGTTGTCTCTTCAATCGATTAATAGTTTATTTTGCTTTGCAGAAACTCTGTTTAATTAGGTCTCACTTGTCAATTTTCATTTTGTTACAGTTGTTTTGGGGACTTCACCAGAAATTATTAGACAGAAATTATTTCTCAAGGCTGATGTTGAAAAGGTTATTTCCCAGGTTTTCTTTTAGAACTTTTATAGTTTGAGGTCTTACATTTAAATCTTTAATCCATTGTGAGTTAATTTTTGTATATAGTGAAAGGTAGGGGTCCAGTTTCATTTTCTGCATACAGCTTGCCAAGTATCCCAGGACCATTTATTGAACAGGGAATCCATCCCCCATTGTCTGTTTTTATCAGCTTTGCCAAACATCAGATGACTATAAGCATGTAGCCTTACTTCTGGGTTAAAGCATAGATTTGTGGGGTACATGAGATGTTTTGGTATAGGCATGTAATATGAAATAAGCACATCATAAGGAATAGGGTATCCATTCCCTCAGGCATTTATCTTTTGACTTATCAACAATTCAACTACTCTTTATTCTTAAAATGTAAAATTTTAAGAATGTTCAAAATTTAAAATGTAACTCTTTAAATTATTCTTAAAATGTAAAATTAATTTATTATTGACTATAGTCACCTTATTGTCTTGTCAAATAACAAGTTGTATTTATTCGTTCTATACTTTTGTGCCCATTACCATCCCCACCTGCCCGCATTCTCCCACCACCCTTCCAAGCCTCTGGTAACTATCATTCTACTCTCTATGTTTGTGAGTTAAATTGTTTTTATTTTTATATCTCACAAATAAGCGAGAATATGTGATGTTTGTGTGTGGCTTATTTCACTTAACATAATGATCATCAGAAAACAGAACAGGTGCTAAATTTCTTAGGGAACTAGAAACTGATATGTTCTAGAAAAAAAAGATAGTTTGAGAGATTGGAATCTTAAAGGATAAGGCAGATAATTTATCATTTGTGCTTAATTGCTCATGCAATTATGGAAGCTAACTCCCAAAGTATGCAGTCCAAAGGCCTAAAAACCAAAAGAGCCAATGGTACAAGTTCCAGCTCAAGTCTGAAGGAAGGAGAAGACTGAAGTCCGAGCTCAAAGACCATCAGGCAGAGACAACAAATTATCTCTTGTTCAGACTTTTGTTTTATTGAGGCCTCTAACAGATGGGGTGAGGCCCACCCACATTGGGAAAGGCAATATACTTTACTCAGACTACCAATTTAAATGTCACTCTTTTCCAAAAACAGTCTCACAGACACACCCAGAATGTTTATCTTATATATGAGCACCCTGTGGCCCAGACAAGTTGACACATAAAACTAACCATTATACCTCTGTTTGTTTCATCATGTGTTAAAGTGGAAAAAAGGACTCACCTCAAAAGGTGGCCAGATAACCAAAAGACGTAATGCATTCAAAGTGCTGAGATGTGATTTGCAGAATATAGTAAGCACTTAATAAACATTAGCCGTTACTATTATATGCCTCACCTTTTGTGAGAAGAAATATGAAAGCAGAAAATTTTTAACTCTAAAGTATTCCCATTATTAAACAATTTATGTTGAAATTTTATTTAAAGATTAGTGACAATAAGTTAAAAACAAAGGAAGCTTTCTAACCCATATCAAAATAGTGTTTCTACTATTTATCAAATGTATGTTTGTATCAAAGATCTTCGTGATATCACGTCAACAAAATATAAATCGGTTTGTTACACATTTCGACACTTTCAAGAGCTAACCAAGTCTGCAGCCTCTGCACTTAAATTTGACAGAGATCTTGCTAATGCTGATTGGAACATGGTTGAGAAAGCAGTTGTACTTGAAAACCCCTATGTGGTAAGCAAGTAATATCTCTTTTATTGCTTCAATGCAGATTTGATTATACTGAAGTATAAACTAGGTCATAAATATTAATTCACAATTTTTAATATTTGTAATTGACAGAGTAGTGTTGATAACTCTATTTAATAAATTAGTAAAGGGGAGTCTTAAGGAATTTGATGATCGCTGTGGGGCAAAGTAGAAGCCATAACCCCTTTGAGTATATATGTTTAAAATATATATGTTTAAATTCAAAAGAGGAAGCTGTGTATTGGAGCTCCCTCCAAAAGAGATCATAGAGCAGCACAGTGGCTCCTGCCTGTAATCCCAGCACTTTGGGAGGCCAAGGCAAGCAGATTACTTGAGCCAAGGAATTTGAGACTAGCCTGGCAACATGCCAAAACCACCTCTTTATGAAATATACAAAAATTAGCCAGGTGATGGTGTGCACCTGTAGTCCCAGCTACTCGGCAGACTGAGGTGGCAGGATTGCTTGAGCCTGACAGGTTGAGGCTGTGGTGAGCTGCAATTGTACCACTGTACTCCAGCCTGGGCAGTAAAGAGAAAGCCTTTCTTTAAAAAAGTATGTGTGCGTGTGCGTGTGCGTGTGCGTGTGTGTGTGTGTGTGTGTGTGTCTGAAAATGAGCTCTAGAAAATGGCTAGTTGTTGACCAAATTGGGAGGGGTCAAGGGCTTTTGTTTATTTATTTGGGCTATTGTATATCTAAGCATTTGCTAGACCTTAATTTATGGTTAATAGTATTTTTAATATAAAATAGAATTCAAAGCCAATATCATAAGTTTAGCTGTGGGAGATGTCACCTTCTGTTTCTGAGATATGCTTTCAGATATCTGCAGTCAGACTTTTTCTTTGAAGAGCACTCAGCTAATCAGTCATGGTTTCCCTAAAGGGAAAGAGTAAAATTGTCCTGGGGTCTTCACAGCTACTGCACTTTTCCATGTCCTACATCATGTCCAGTTTTCAATGTTTTTTACAATGTTTTTGTTTCTTTTTTGCATCACACAATATGAGGGGCCAACTTCTAGGAGTGCTTAGGTGAGATAGTCTCTATGAAATAGGATTCTGAAAAATCCATTTCATATCCATTGGATCAGTGCTTAAAGTGCCAGATAGGAATTTAGAACTAAGCTTTGTGCCTACAGGAATACTGCCAGTATTTTTGGATGGAACAAGTACCAAGTAATATCCAAGGATTTCTCTAGTAGCCTTCAATATCTGGTTGTAGACTTTTGCTGACTTGTCCGCATCAGAAATTATCTAGACAGCTTATTAAAAATATTGATTGAGTTTTCACCTACTCTCTGAAGATTTTGATGCAGGTGGTCTGAGCAGGGTCCCAGGAAGATTTTAAATCCACCACCCAGCTAATTCTAATGTAGCAGCCAGTGTTGGGGCCACCACTCTCTTACCTGATCTGTTTCAGAAGGCAGATGATCAAACAACTACATTCTCCTTTTCATGATGCAAACATGAGGGATATTATAGAGTTTCAGGTAGGATACTGACCTTGGAATCAGAAAGTCTGGCTTTACAGCATAGCTTTCTCACTTAACAAATAGCCTTGTAATTTTGAGAATATTATTAATTTTCTCTAAGCTTCAGTTTCTCATCTGTGTAAATTATTCATACTCCCATTTCCTTCATGTATGTTCACTTTCTATTTTATATTAAGTGATCATTTTAAAGCGGTGGTTGTCAAGCTTTGGCTGCAGCAAAATTTTCAAATGAGTTTTTAGAAACACAGATTGCTGCCCACTCCTCCAGTTCTGATTCAGTAGGTCTAAAGTGGGACCTGAGAATGCACATTTCTAACAATTCCCCAGTGATTCTGATGCTGCTGGGAGACCACACTTTGAAAACTGTTAGTGTAAAGTATGGTCATATATGTGATAGCTTTTTAAAGTGTTAATAATGCCATGTAAAAGTAAAGATATGACATAAGTCCTTCTAGCAAAACTGACAACTATTTTACCTTCTAGAACTGAGCAAATGATTAGGACATTTGAGCAAATGATGAGAATCTGAACATTTTTCTATATCTACAAGATTTGCTACCATTTTTCAACCCAAACTGGTATAAAAATTGTTTGTGGGTTACGCTAAACAATATGTTAATATTCATGTATTTTTCATTCTTTTATTTGTTTTATTTAGTTGAGCCAAGAAGAAACAACAGAACATCAGAAGGTGAAATGTTCACACTGTCACAAAGAAATAGTTGAGACCTTTAACATTGAAGCAATGGAGCTGGCCAACAGGCGTCTCTTGTCGGCACAAATAGTACTGTATTATCCTCTTTTGAAATTATTTTTGGCCAAAAATTATGCTGAAAAAATCCTCATTTATAAAGGCATCTTGATCATGCTCATTTAATAGATTCTTTACCAAGGCAAAGGGAATTTTGACGTTGTCTTAGGAATTTGCATGATTGCAAAAAAAAAAAAAAAGAAAAAAAAATCCACTCAAACTAGCTTAAGTAAAGAGTGTTTTATTATGAAAAATCGGGAATTTCAAAGATCCCAATGGCAGAAATTACAACTGGGCTTAAACTTCAGATGTGTTAGGCAATCAATTCTGTGACACTGTTCATCTCTGGATCTAAGCCAGTTTTCCATGAAAAGATACAGCCAAATCCTCTAATAACTGACTGAAAGAGGGTATTATGTTTCATTCAAATCTTGGCTAACAATTAGAGAAATTCTGTAGCACAGCAGCATACAAACTGTTGAAGATTACCAATAGGCTAGTTTTTGTTTTCTATCCAGGATGAAATAATCAAGATCTGTTTGTCATGAGCTGTTTCTTGAGGTGTTCATATTGGGCCTTCCTCACTGCCTATGGAGCTATTGAGCACTTCTCAGCTATTCCAACCACATAGGATTCCAGTCACTCTACCTGCTCAGTCTCACTAGGGGCAATGAGAGATCTGTAGAATATGATTGTTCTCTCTTGAACAGTAGTCTTGGCAGACAAGCTGAGTCTCAAAGTCAACTATTTTAAGGGCATACAGAACTTCTTTAAGCAATTGAGGCAGTGCCATTAGGATGAAGCTAATGCCCACATGCTACTTTATTCCACCAGCAGATTTTCCGCTTGTCCTACCAAATTAGGTATTGCCATCCACAGAGTAATGAGTTCCTTCCACCTGACTAAGTTAACACAGAGGGAGCAAATATTCCTGCTAGCTCTCCCTTTTTTTCTAAATCTGATGCTCCAAGGCCATGATTCTGTGATGTAAATGGACAAACTAGTCAGCCAGGTTTCCCTTGAGAACTGTCTATGAACAGCTTCTGACGTTAAAACAAAGGGAGTTTGTCTGAATATACCAAGCCAGCAGGAATGAGAGGAAAAAAGTGTCAGTCAACAGAAAACAATGGAACAGCATAGAGAAACATCTAGACCAGGATTTCAGAGTAAATTATAAATGTTTTATTTTAAAAAAAAATCTTACCCTGAGCAATCAATTCAGTAACTGAATTTGTATTAAAAAAAAAATGATCTAGAAACAATGAAATCGGGCTAGTCCTGGATAACCATGGGTGAATCGGAAGAGCCAACCATGGTTTCTTTAAGACACAACAATTGCTTCTTTAGAAAGCACAAAGGGGTAGTTTATAAAAATGTGTAACTATCAAAATTGTGATAGACTAGCAAAAAGCATTTATAATCCTCTATATTTGGGGTGGAGAGTTCTGTAAATGTCTATTAGGTTTGCTTGGTCCAGGTCTGAGTTCAAGTCCTGGATATCCTTGTTAATTTTCTGTCTGGTTGATCTGTCTAATGTTGACAGTGGGGTGTTAAAGTCTCCCACTATTATTGTGTGGGAGTCTAAGTCTCTTTGTAAGTCATTAAGAACTTGCCTTATGTATCTGGGTGCTCCTGTATTGGGTGCGTATATATTTAGGATCGTTAGCTCTTCTTGTTGCATTGATCCTTTTACCATTATGTAATGTCCCTCTTTGTCTCTTTTGATCTTTGTTGCTTTAAAGTCTAATTTATCAGAGATGAGAATTGCAACTCCAGCTTTTTTTTTGCTCTCCATTTGCTTGGTAAATCTCCCTCCATCCTTTTAATTTGAGCCTTTGTGTATCCTTGCATGTGAGATGGGTTTCCTGGATACAGCACACCGATGGGTTTTGTCTTTTTATCCAATTTGTCAGTCTGTGTCTTTTGATTGGGGCATTTAGTCCATTTACATTTAGGGTTAATATTGTTATGTGTGAATTTGATACTGCCATTTTGGTGCTAGCTGGCTGTTTTGCCCTTTAGTTGAGCTGGTACTTGTTGTTCCTTTATATGTGTAGAGCCTCTTTCAGGAGCTCTTGTAGAGCTGGCCTGGTGGTGACGAAATCTCTGAGTACTTGCATGTTCCCAAAGGATTTTATTTTTCCTTCACTTATGAAGCTTAGTTTGGCTGGATAGGAGATTCTGGGTTGAAAGTTCTTTTCTTTAAGGATGTTGAATATTGGCCCCCACTCTCTTCTGGCTTGTAGGGTTTCTGCTGAGAGATCTGCTGTGAGCCTGATGGGCTTCCCTTTATGGGTAACCCGACCTTTCTCTCTGGCTGCCCTTAGTATTTTCTCCTTCATTTCGACCCTGGTGAATCTGACGATTATGTGCCTTGGGGTTGCTCTTCTTGACCAATATCTTTGTGGTGTTCTCTGTATTTCCTGGACTTGAATGTTTGCCTGCCTTGCTAGGTTGGGGAAGTTTTCCTGGATAATATCCTGAAGAATATTTTCCAGCTTGGATTCGTTCTCTTCGTCGCATTCGGGTACGCCTATCAAACGTAGATTAGGTCTTTTCACATAGTCCCACATTTCTTGGAGACTTTGTTCATTCCTTTTTACCCTTTTTTCTCCAGTCTTGCCTTCTCGTTTTATTTCATTGAGTTGATCTTCGACCTCTGATATCCTTTCTTCTGCTTGGTCAATTCGGCTGTTGATACTTGTGCATGCTTCACGAAGTTCTCGTGTTGCGTTTTTCAGCTCCATCAATTCACTTATATTCCTTTCTATTTTGTCCATTCTCATTAGCATTTCGTCAAATCTTTTTTCAAGGTTCTTAGTTTCTTTGCATTTGGTTAGAACATGTTCTTTAAGTTCACAGAAGTTTCTTACTACCCACCTTCTGAAGTCTGATTCTGTCATTTCATCACACTCGTTCTCCATCCAACCTTGTTCCCTTGCTGGTGAGGAGTTGTGATCCCTTTTAGGAGGAGAGGTGTTCTGGTTTCAGGTGTTTTCATCCTTTTTGTGCCGGTTTCTTCCCATCTTTAAGGATTTATCCACCTGTCGACTTTGTAGTTGCTGGCTTTCAGATTGGGTCTCAAATCTTTCAGATTGACGGTCTGTTTGTTGATGATGAGGTTATTTCTGTTTCTTGGTTTTCCTTCTGACAGTCTGGCCCCTCTGCTGTAGGTCTGCTGAAGTTCACTCCAGGCCCTGCTTGCCTGGGGTTCACCTGCAGCAGCTGCTGAACAGCAAGGGTTGTTACCAGTTTTCTTCTTCTGCTATCTTTGTCCCAGACAGATACCCGCCTAGTGTCAATCTGATCTCTCTTTTATGAGGTGTCTTTTTGGATATATAGGGGTCAGGGAGCTGCTTGAGGAGACGGTCTCTTCTTTATAGGAGCTCAAATGGTGAGCTGGGAGCTCTGTTGTTGTTCATTCAGAGCTGCTGGGCAGGTACTTTTAGGTCTGCTGCAGCAGAACTCATAAACTGCTTTTTGTTCCCAGGTGCTCTGTCCCAGGGATTTAGGGCTTTATTTATGAGTTTCCGTTATGCTGCCGCCTTCTTTTTTTTTTCTTTCCTTCAGACCTGCCCAGCCCAGCAAGGAGGCAGCCTAGTCACTGTCGGCCTATAGCAGCTTTGCTGAGCCGCTGTGGGCTCCGCCCCGCTGCCGAGTGAACTTCCCTGCAGTCCTGTTTATATGGGTGTAGTTAGAACTGCTTTGGCGATGGTGGTCCGCCTCTGTTGGGGCGGAGTCTCTGTTTTGGCAGGTTGCCTTGGCAACAGCGGGCTGCCTCGGTAATGGCGGACGCCCCTCCCCCACAGAGCTGGACCATCCCGGGTTCAGCTGCGCTTGCTGTGAAACTCTCAATCCAGAGTTTCTGATTGCTGTTCTTTTGTGGGGGTGGGGCCAGCCGAGCCTGATCGCCTGGCTCCCTGCCTCAGAGCCTTTTTTAAGTTGGTGTTCCAGTCGCCTGTTGAAGAGGCGCCAGGGTCTGTTTGTTTTCCCCTGCGGCCACTCACTGCGCTGGCCTAAACAGCGGCACTGAGGTTTGTGGCGCTTTTTTTTTTTTTTTTTTGGCCCTGGAATCTACTGTCCTGGTTCTCTCCTCAGTCCCCTTTTTGAACCGGCGAATGGGCGACTTCCCGTGGCTCCAATTGGCAGCCAAAAGGGCCCCTGGACCGGTGTTTTTTGTACGGAGAACCGCGGCTCCAGGGCGCCGACAAAGCACCCGCACAGGGCAAAGCAGCGGCGCTGGCTGGCACAACCGCACTGGCCGAAACAGCCGCGCTGGCGACCGTGGAGCACCTCTGCCCGGGAATTTCCTAGTCTGTGGGCAATAAAAACGCGGCGTCCGCTCACCCTCTGCACTTTCACTGGGAGCTGCAATCCTGAGCTATTCCTAAACGGCCATCTTGGATCGTCCTCTTATTGTTTTTTTAATTGACATACAATTGTACATATTTATGGGGCACAATGTAATATGCCAATACATGTATACATGTGTCATGATCAACTAAGGCTAATAAGCATATTGATCACTTCAAACCTTTAACGTTTCTTTAGGTTGAGAATGTTCAAAATTTTGTTTTCTAGCTATTTGAAAAAATACAATAGATTATTATTTACTATAGTCACCCTATAGTGCTATAGAATACTGGAATTTACTCCTTCTATCTAACTGCAACTTTGTATCTGTTAACCAACCTATTTCTGCCAGCTTCCCTGTCCCCCTACACTTCCCAGCCTCTTGGAACCACTCACAGAAGTATTCTACTCTCCTTCTATGAGGTTAACTTTTATAGCTTCCATATATGAGTGAGAATAAGCAGCATTTATTTTTCTGTGCTTGACTTCTTTTACTTAGCATAATGTACTCCAGGCTAATCCACGTTGCCACAAATGAAAGCATTTTAATCATTTTTATGGATCAATAGTATTTTGTTTTGTAAATATATGACATTTTCTGTATACATTCATCTGCTGATGGACACTTAAGTTGATTGCCTATCTTGGCTATTGTGAATTGTGCTGCAATAAACATTCCCCATATATAAACATTGTATTCTAGCCGAGGAAACTTAATATCTGATTATAGTCTTGATTTTCATTTCCCTAGTTTGACTAGGGATGTTGAATTTTTTTAATATGCTTGTTCACCCTTTGCATGTCTTTGAGAAATGTCTATTCAGACTCTTTGCTCATTTTTAAATCACACTATTGGTGTATTTGTTTTTGTTGTTGAGTTCCTTGTCCATTTTGGATATTAATGCCTTAGCAGATGATAAATTTGCAAATATTTCCTTTCATTTTGCAGGTTGTCTAATTATTCTGTTGATTGCTTCCTTTGCTGTGAAGTAGTATTTTAGTTTGATATAATCTCATGTATCTATTTTTTCTTTAACAAAAGAAAAAATCCTGTGCTTTTGAGATTGTACCCATGAAATCTTTGCCCAGTCCAATGACCTAAAGTGTTTCTCCTGTTTTCTTCTAGTGGTTTCATAATTGCAGGTCTTACATTTAAGTTTTTAATCCATTTTGAGTTTATTTTCATATAAAAGAGAGATAGGGATTTAGTTTCATTCTTCTGCATGTGACTATTTATCCAGACACTATTTATTGAAGAGACTGTTATTTCCCCAGTGTATGTTCCTTATGACATTGTCAAAAATCAGTTGGCTATAAATAGTATAAATAGTTAATATATTTCTGGGTTTTCTCTTCTGTTCTGTTGGTCTGTTGCCTGTTTTTATGCAAGTACCATACTGTGTTGGTTGCTGTAGCTTACTGGTTGTAGTATATTTTGAAGTCAGGTATTATTATGTCTCCTGCTTTGTTCCTTGCACTCAAAATTGCTTTGGCTACTTGAGGTGTTTTGAGCTTCCATACAAATTTTAAGAATGTTTTCTCTATCACTGGTATTTTGCAAGGGATTGCATTGAATCAGTAGGATTCTTAAGCAGTATGGTCATTTTAAGAAGATTTTTTTTTCTTCCAGTCTATGAACATGGGATGTCTTTCCATTTTTTGTGTTCTCTTCAATTCCTTCATCAGTCTTTTATAGTTTTCATTGTAGAGGTCTTTCACTTTCGTGGCTAAATGTATTCCTAGGTATTTTTTGGTAGCGATTGTAAATGGGATTTATGCTTTGATTTCTTTTCACATAGCTGTTAGTCTATAGAAATGCTACTAATTGTGTTTGTTAATATCATATTCTGCAACTTCATTAAATTTGTAGCTTGGTTCTAGGAGTTCTATTGTGGAGTCTTTAGCTTTCCTAAATATAAGATTACATCATCTGCAAACAGTGATAATTTGAATTCCCGTTTCCATCCAATTTGGATGCCTTTTATTTATTTCTCTTGACTAATTGCTCTTTGTAGGACTTCCAGTACTATGTTAAATGAGAGTGGTAAAGATAAACATCCTTATTTTTTTCTGTTTCTTAGAGAGAAAGGTTTTAACTTATCCTCATTCAGTATGATGTTGACTGGGGAATTGTCATATATGGTCTTTATTGTATTTAAGTACATTCCTTGTATACCTACTTTGTTGAGAGTTTTTATCATGAAACAATGCTGAATTTTATCCAATGTTTTTTATGTCTATTGAGATGATCAAATGGTTTTGGTCTTCCTATTAATGTGATGTATCATGTGTGTTGATTTGTGGATGTTGAAATCTCATTGCATTCCTGGGATAAATTCCGCTTGATCATAGTGTATAATTTTTTTGATGTGCTGTTAGATTTGGTTTGCTAGTATTTTGTTGAGAATTTTTGCATCTGTGTTCATCAGGGATGTTAGCCTGTAGTTTTCTTTTTTTGTTGTTGTGTTCTTTGCTTTTGGTCCTAGGGTAATGCTAGTCTCATAAAGTGAGTTCTGAAGAATTCCTTCCCTTTCAAAAATATTTTTTTCTTAGGAGACTTTATATTACTGCTGTTCTATTCAGACTTCTACATCTTTCAGTCTCAATCTCAGTAGGTTTATGTGTCCAGGAATTTATCCATTTCCTCTAGGTTTTCCAATTTGTTGGAGTATAGAGATAGTCTGTAATAGTAATCTGTAATAATAGTAATAGAGATAGTCTGTAATAATAGTCTGTAGTAATAGTCTATAATAATAGTCTGTAATAATCCTTTGACTTTTTGTGGTCTCAGTTGTGTCTCATTTTTCCTTGCTGATTTAATACATTTGTATCTTCTCTCCTTATTTTCTTAGTCTATCTAATGGTTTGTTAGTTTTTTCTTATTTAAGGAACAACATTTTGTTTTTATCTTTTATATTATTTTTGGTGTCGGTTTCACTTATTTTAGTTCTAATTTTTATTATTTCTTGTACTAATTTTGGGTTTGGTTTGTTCTTGCTTTTTTAGTTCCTTGAGGTGCATAATTAAGCTGTTTTTTGAACTTTTGAGATGGAGTTTCACTCTGTTGCCCAGGCTGGTTTGCAGTGGTGCAATTTGAGCTCACTGCAACCTCCACCTCCTGGATTGAAGCAATTCTCCTGCCTCAGCCTCCCATGTGGCTGTGATTACAGGCGCTTGCCACCACACCTGGCTGATTTTTGTGATATTAGTAGAGCTGGGTTTCGCCACGTTGGTCAGGCTGGTCTCAAACTCCTGACCTCAAGTGATCTGCATACCTCAGCCTGCCAAAGTGCTGGGATTATAGGCATGAGTCACCATACTCAGCCCCCTTTCTACTTTTTGTTTTTTTGTAAAGATTTATTACTATAAATTTCCCTCTTGGTACAACTTTTGCTATATCACATATAGGTTTTGCTATGTTGCATTTCTATTTTTGTTTCAAAATAAAGAATTATCCTTTCAATTTTTTCCTTGATCTATCAGTAGTTGAGGAACATGATTAATTTCCATGTTGTACAGTTTCCAGTGTTCCCTCTTGTTACTGATTTCCAGTTTTATTCCATTGTAGTCAGAAAAGAAATTTTATATAATTTTAATGTTTAAAAAATTTCCAAGGCTTGTTTTGTGGCCTACCATATGCTCTATCCTAGAGTATGATCTATGTGCTGATGAGAGAAATATGTATTTAGCTGCTCTTGAATGAAATATTCTGTAAATGTCTGCTATACTGATTTGGTCTATAATGCAATTTAAATCCAGTGTT
The DNA here is from genome assembly GCF_009761245.1 of Sapajus apella. Classification (NCBI taxonomy): domain Eukaryota; kingdom Metazoa; phylum Chordata; class Mammalia; order Primates; family Cebidae; genus Sapajus; species Sapajus apella. The sequence goes on from NW_022436980.1 coordinate 8,628,139, forward strand.
TCTTTGTTCATTTTCTCTCTACATAATCTTTCCAATGCAATGAGTAGGGTTTTAAAGACCCATCTATTATTGTATTGGAGTTTTCTCTTTCTTTAGATCTAGTAATTTTTGCCTTACATGTCAGAGTGCTCTGTTTTTTAGTATTATATGTCCTTTTGCTGATTTGATCCCTTTATCATTATATAGTAAACTTCTTGGTCTTTCTTACAGTGTTTACTTAAAGTCTATTTTATCAGTTGTAAGTATAGCTATATAACTACTCCTGATCTTTTTTTGTTCTGTTTGCCAGAAACATCTTTTTTTTAACCCCTTCATTTTCAGTCTGTGAGTGTCTTTACAGGTGAAGTGAGCTTTTTATAGACATAGGTAGTGTGTAGTTGGGACTTTTTTTTTTTTTTAATTTTACTTTAGGTGCATACTATATCAGGCATTTCTCCCCATGTTATCCCTCCCCACCCTCCCCTCCCTCTCCACCCCCCATTGTCTCTCCCCTACCACCCCCAACTGTCTCCTGTGTGTGATGCTCCTCTCCCTGAGTCCACGTGTTCTCATTCAACACCCACCTATGAGTGAGAACATGCAGTGCTTGGCTTTCTGTTCTTATGTCAGTTTGCTGAGAATGATGGCTTCCAGATTATCCGAGTCCCTACAAAGGACATGAATTTATCGTTTTTTTATGGCTGTGTAGTATTCCATGGCGTATATGTACCACATTTTCTTTGTCCAGTCTATCATTGATGGGCATTTGGGTTGGTTCCAGGTCTTTGCTATTGTACACAGGGCTGCAATGAACATACGTGTGCATGTGTCTTTATAGCAGAACAATTTATAGTTCTTTGGGTATATACCCAGTAATGGGATTGCTGGGTCAAATGGAATTTCTATTTCTAGATCCTTGAGAAATCGCCACACTGTCTTCCACAACGGTTGAACTAATTTACACTCCCACCAACTGTGTAAGAGTGTTCCTATTTCTCCACATCCTCTCCAGCATCTGTTGTCTCCAGATTTTTAAATGATTGCCATTCTAACTGGCATGAGATGATATCTCAGTATGGTTTTGATTTGCATTTCTCTAATGACCAGTGATGATGAGCATTTTTCATGTTTGTTGGCCTCATATATGTCCTATTTTGAAAAGTGTCTGTTCATATCCTTTGCCCACTTTTGAATGGGGTTGTTTTTTTCTTGTATATCTGTTTTAGTTCTTTGTAGATTCTTGTTATTAGCCCTTTGTCAGATGGGTAGATTGCAAAAATTTTTTCCCATTCTGTTGGTTGCCGATTCACTCTAATGATGGTTTCTTTTGCTGTACAGAAGCTCTGGAGTTTAATTAGCAATGGGGTAAGGACTCCATGTTTAATAAATGGTGTTGGGAAAATTGGCTAGCAATGTGCAGAAAGCAGAAACTGGACCCCTACCTGTCACCTTACACTAAAATTCACTCCAGATGGATCAATGATTTAAACATAAAACCTAACACCATAAAAACACTAGAAGAAAATGTAGGCAAAACCATCCAGGACATAGGCATAGGCAAGGACTTCATGACTAAAACACTAAAAGCAATGGCAATAAAAGCCAGGATAGACAAATGGATCTTGTTTTTTAATCAGTTCAGCCAGTCTATATCTTTTAAATGGAAATTTAAATTAGTTTACATTCTGGGATATTATTGAAAGGTGAGGACTTATTCTTATCGTTTTATTAGTTGTTGTTGTTGTTTTGGTTAGTGTGTATATTCTTTGTGTCTTTTTGTTTGTCTGTTTATCTTTGAAGTTTGGTGTTTTTTCTGTAGTAACACGGTTTGATTCCTTTTTCATTGAGTATCTGCTCTATCAGTGGGTTTTATATGTTTTCACAATGTTAGTTATTGTCCTTTTGCTTCCAGATATTGGACTTATAAGCATTTCTTGTGAGTCAAATCTAGTGATGGTGAATTCTCTCAGGTTTCACTTGTCAGGGAAACACTTGATTTCTGAAGGATAGCTTTTCTGGACATAGTGTTCTTGGTCAAAGTTTTCTTTTTTTTTTTTTTTTTTTTCTTTCAGCTCTTTGAATATATCAACTTATTCTCTTCTGGCTGACAAGGTTTCTGCTGAGAAATATGCTGATATTCTAATGGAGATTCCCTTATATGTGACTTGACAGTTTTCTATATTTTTTAAAATTCTATCTTTGTCTTTGACTTTTGACAGTTTGACTATAATGTACCTCAGAGAAGAACTTCCTAGGTTGAAACTGTTTGGGGGACATTTGACCATCCTGGATCTGGATGTCCACATGTCTTCAAAAACTTAGAAGTTTTCTGTTATTATTTTATTAAATATGTTTTCTGTGCCTTTTTCCATCTCTTCTCCTTCTTAAATTCCCATAATTACAACATTTGTTTGTGCAATGAACTTTCTTGGATTATTTGGTTTCTTTCTCTTTCTCCTTCCTTCCTTTCTTCTTATCTATGTATCTTTCTTTATCTTTCTCTTTTGTCTGACATGGTTATTTGAAAATACCTGGCTTCAAGTTTAGAGATTCCCTTTTTTCTGTTCGATCTAGTTTGTTATCAATGCTCTCAATTGTATTTTTTTCATTCATTGAATTATTCAGCTCCAAGATTTCCATTTGGTTCTTTTTTTTTTTTTAATGGTATCTATCTTTTTGTTGAATTTCTCATTCAGATAATGAATTACTTTTCTGATCTTATTGTGTCTTGCTGAGTTTCCTTAATAACATTATTGTGAATTCCTTTTCAGGCAATTTCTGCATTTCTATTTCTTTGGAACCAGTTCCTAGAGAACTGTTGTGCTCCTTTAACAGTGAGATGTTTTCTTACTTGTGTTCCTTTAACAGTGAGATATTTTCTTGCTTTTTCATGTTTTTTGAATCCCTGCATTGATATATTCAGATCTCATGAAACAATTGCCTCTTCCAATTTTGTAAAGTGACTTTCACGGGGAAAGACTCACCTGCAGATATGTCCCAGGGTGTCAGTTGGGTAGGATGCATTCGCCTTGTACTGCATAGGTACAAAGCATAGTCTCAAGAATTTCTTCAGCTACAGTCAATGTCCTTGCTGCCTGAGAGTGTCTCAGTTGCTTAGGCTGCAGAGGTTTTTATGGTAGGTCTACCTATTTGGGGTCTGCTCCCTTGTGAATGAGGGAACTGGCTACGCTATTATGGGTAGGGAACCAGGATCATCTGTGATCTGGGGGAAGTGCAGGGCTGGCTGGTCAACCAGCATCACTTCTCAGGCTCTGCCCCCTTGAGGACAGGATTCCAGGCTTGTCTTGACTCTGGGGAAGCAAGGGGCTGGTCAGCCAGCAGCTCAGCTTATATGCTGGCTGCTTCCCTTGAAATTTTGCTTTTTAGTATAGTTAATTTTCCTTGTAGGCAAATCTAGTAAACCTAGGTAATATTTTTGAGGCTAAAAGCTGCGATTTATTAATCTGTATATCTTCAGTGAATAGCACAATGTGTAGTACATAGTAGATGCTCAATTAATATTTACTCAATCTGAATCTCTTTGGAGTATTTGAGGTTTATTATAGGATCTAATCACTGTTCTATTTTGGTATTTCAGTTCTTCTTTCACTTCTCCCTTGCTGTTTAATTTCCTTTTTTTCTTTTTTAATTTTCCTTTGCCTTCCTGCTTTCTTTATTGAGATATATATCACTCTTTCTGTCTGATCAGCTAACTTTAAAAGCATATCTAATTTTACCTTATAAAATGTTATAAACATCAATAATATTCTATAACTTTCTAATTAAATTGTTAACTGTAGATGTACATTTAGAGTAGAGACAAGTTTTCATTTCCCTTTTCTCAATCTACCTATACATTCATTTTCTTAAAAATTCCTTACTAGACCTTGTACCCATGGCTGGAATATGAATTTAGTTCAATGTTCTGAAACCTCTTTGTGCTCCTCTTCCATTTTTTGAGACAAGGTTTCTCTGTGTTGCTCAGACTGGTCTCCAATTCCTGAGCTCAAACAATCCTCCTGGCTTAGTCTCCCAGAATAGCTGGAACTACAGGGGGACACCATCATGCCCGGTTCCCTTCTTTTAACTTTTATAATTTAAGTTTTAACAATTATGCTTATTATTCTTATAAACAAGAAGCCTTTTACAGATGTTTTCTTACATATTTTATTTTTTAATATATTGATATTATAATTTTCACTAATTATTTCCAATAATATTCCCAGTTGAAAATGTCTTTGAAATGTATCTTTCAATGGTTTGGCTCATGTATCTGGTATAATTTTGTAGAAAAAAAAATTGATTAGTAAATGTTTAAAGATCTTTCAGACCTGAAAATAGGAGTTTTATCCAAGTAATGATATATGAATACAAAGGAATGATTTTTATGCAGTTAATAAATTAATATTTATGAAGCTACAGCTTTCTTTCTTGTTTGGGTATCTCTAGAATTATTTCTGTTTCCTTATAATTTAATAATGTTTTGAGGTCATGTCTTTCAGTCACTTCCCAATATTATTTCAGGAAAATATGGTGTTCAAGAACCCACAAATTAAATGGAGACTTCATTTTGAGTCTTGCTTTCATTATTGATATGTGACTATGGACTTAATCTATTTAATTTTTATTCTCCCTCTCTATAAAAGAGGAAACTTATGGTGACTGACTGACCTCTTCTTTTTCACTTGTGATATTCTATGTTTTCTGCAATGTACACCCCATGTACCTTTTTGATTTATTGCTTCCAATGTTTGGGTTCTACTATTATATTTTGATGATTGGTTTTGTGCTTTTGTGCTATTGTTGTGTCTTAATCAAGAAATTTCCCTTTTCAAAGTAGATTGGATTTCTCTGCTCTGTTCTCTAGATCCTCATTTCACTTAATAACTTCTTAGTTCTTCATAATTTTAGATATATTTTCATGTTTATCTTGAGTTGTTTTGGTTTCTGCATTCTCGTTGGGAAAGATAATTTAACAATTAACATTTTCTAGTATCTCATTGCTTTGGTATTTGTGTTGCTAAGTTTTCATGAGACCCATATAATCTTCAGCTTCCTCATTTTTCCACAAACTACAATTTTTATCTTGATACTAAAAAATTTTAATGATATTTAAGAAGAAATATCTGCTACTCTGTTGAATTCCTGTAATCATGGGAAAATTTTTTCCTCTCACATTCTTAAATGTGGTTGCTATCCCTTTCTAGTATACCCCCAAAACAAAACAGTGTTTAATATTCAAAACTGATCATTCAGAGAGAATGCCTACTACAGAGCCTAGAAATCTTTGATCATATATTTCAGTTAAGGAAGTTAGTAATTCTCAGTAGCGTTCAGTACATGGATGCCGGGAACAGTGTCAGATACTGGTTTGCACATCATCAGACATAGTCCCCGAAGCTCAGTAGACTCTGTATATATGTATTGAATGAAGAAGTGACTGCATTCTGCCAAATATTAGCAATCTCTTATTATAATATTCCTTATAAATTATAAAATTCCCTGTAAGTAATTATATGTTACAAAAATATAATAATCATTTTAATCCTTATAACAGATGAGGCAGCAGGGCCCTGTTGTGGAAATATTTTAGAAAATTAAATTAATTTGTGTAGTAGAATTTTATTTTTACTGTGGCATTTCTCAGAGCCTTTAATATTCATTATTAACTTCTGAGATGTGGATATCACTTGCAGCTGTTCCCAAACTTATTTGCCAATGAGTTCCATTTATTTTTTGAAAACCTAATTCCATGTCTAGAAGAACTCTAGTTTCCTTCAGAACCAGTGTGGCTCCACTCAAACCCAAGACCTACCTTATCCAATAATCTTTTAATCTGAACTCCATAGAAAGATCCTTTTTACAAACATACTAGAGATTATTTTGACTTCTCACAATTTTTTCCCATCAAGATGGTAATAAGTTGTCGTTGTTATTCATGCTGTATAATGATTTGGATTAATATTTCTTTTAGGCAAGCTACCAGAGACAATACAGGGATGAGACTCTGTCCCAGAGTGCTGTCCAGGTGTTGGTAGGTGCAGCAGGAAGTGTTGGTGAGAAGAAGGGAGAGTAAGTATATTGTCAAGAGATGGCTTCTATTCTAAGCTACTGCATTTAGGAAATTACCCGAGTTTTCTTGCTTTTGTCTGGTAACTTGGCTTCCTCTGGTATTACACGGGCAAGCTGCTGCCTTCCCTGCACCCCACCCTCAAGGCAAACCACCTATTTTCAGTATCCCAAACTTGCTGCACTCATTCATTCCTCTGTGATTTTGAACACGCTGTTTCTTCTAACTGACACTTTCTTTTGTTCTTATCCTCCGCCTGCCAAAAGTTAAGCTGTGGTAAACAGCTCTTCCTTTTAGACAATTTGAATGCCAGACTAAGTAATGGTGAAGCCTTCCTTAATCCCTCCAGGCACATCTTCCCCAATGCACAGGTAGCACTTAATATTCAGCATACATTTGTAATCTTGTAGTGATTTCTTTAGATAAAGGGCTCCAAAATAAGCAGTGAGTTCCTCAAAGTTGGTGTTTTGGGGAATACCCTCAGATCATCCTCTATGGAGGAATGCCAGATCTATGATAGGGCAAAGAGAGGGGTTAAATTGCGATGCAATTGCAACAATGTCCACCCAAAACCCAGACATACCTTCTAGTTCTAGACAACAGTCCTGAAGACACCAAAATTCCCTGTTTAAATTGTCCAAAGCTTATTTCCAGAGTCTACTTGGCCCTCTACTCCTGGTCCATCATCCCATGAGCAAACTGGGCCTTTGGTGTGCATACCCCTAAACCTAAAGGATATGCCAGCCTTGTGTTAAGTCACACATACAACCTTGTGGTATACTGAAGGGTAAAGTTAGACATTAGAAAAGGAGCAGCCAGAAATTAGGGCATATTTGCATTTCAAGTACAGACTTTCAAAGTAACTAAGAGTTTCATTTTAAGCCTAGTTGTACAAATCATTATGGCATTATGTGTATCATGATAGAAAGATGAAATATATCTTATTTAAAACTTTGTTTCTTGATTTATAATGCTTGAATATTTTCCTCTATGGTACCAGGGTCTCTGTCCTTTTGATCCAGGCCTTCCAATGCTTTAGGTGACCTAGTAAAGTCAGGAGAGTTGAAAGAGAGGGCTGGGAAAATGTGATCAATTCAAAACAATACTATGCATATTTTAAAGAAGAAAGGTGCACATTGTACAGTGGAAGTTTTTTTTTTTTTTTTTTTTTTTTTGAGACCGAGTTTCGCTCTTGTTACCCAGGCTGGAGTGCAATGGCGCGATCTCGGCTCACCGCAACCTCCGCCTCCTGGGCTCAGGCAATTCTCCTGCCTCAGCCTCCTGAGTAGCTGGGATTACAGGCACGCGCCACCATGCCCAGCTAATTTTTTGCATTTTTAGTAGAGACGGGGTTTCACCATGTTGACCAAGATGGTCTCGATCTCTTGACCCCGTGATCCACCCGCCTCGGCCTCCCAAAGTGCTGGGATTACAGGCTTGAGCCACCGCGCCCGGCCCAGTGGAAGTTTTTAATAAATGACACAATGAAAAGCAACATTACTATATTGTCCAGGAGATGTTAATATAAAAATCAAACAATAGGCGGAGAGTGGTGGCTCACGCCTGTAATCTCATCACTTTGGGAGGCTGAGGCAGGTGGATCACCTGAAGTCAGGAGTTTGAGACCAGCCTGACCAATATGGTGAAACCCTGTCTCTACTAAAAATACAAAAACATTAGCCAGGCGTGGTGCATGAGCCTGTGGTTCCAGCTACTCAGGAGGCTGAGACAGGAGAATTGCTTGAACCCCGTAGGTGGAGGTTGCAGTGAGCTGAGATCACGCCACTGCATTCCAGCCTGGGTGACAGGGCAAAACTTTGTCTCAAAAAATAAAAATAAAAATAAAAATAAAACGATATAGAGCAGTTCAGCCCACTGCCTTAATTTGTTTTCTTTTTAAACGTTTCACAAATGCTGAAGCAACATATTGCCTATGAAGACCTAGAGCAAATGGACACAAAGAGAAGATTAACAGTGGGCAGAGGGGCAAAGGGTTGAAAGGACTCTTAGTGGACAATGCAGGCAACTCTGGAAAATATTACATTTTCACACATGTAAGAAATATAGATTAAATACCAATATGTGCAATGCTGTATATTACCAATATATGTCAAGCACTGTGGGAAATATTAATATTAGCAAAATGGTATTCCAGCTCCTAGAGAACTTTCTATTGATTATGCTTATATTCAGTTCTTGATTCTTTGCTGAGCTGCCTTGGAGTTGATTTTGTCATTTGCTAGTTATTCTTATCAATGCCTCATGTGTCGGGGTGACCCATGGCAAGAAAAACAAGTCTAAGAAAAGCACCAGGACCTATGCTAAGTGCTTATATAATTGCCTAAAAAATAATACTTTGAGCACATAGTTTATTTGTATTGAGTGTTAGAGCAGGTACAGTTTTAAATACCTTACATGTATTAACCTATTTTACCTCAGAAAAATTCTATGAGATAGATGCTGTTATTATCTTCACGATGCAGGTTAGGAAAGTAAGGCAAAGAGAAATTAAATAATTTACACAAGGTCATTTGACTAATAAATTACAGGTTGGGATTCAAACCCAACCTGCCTTATTATCCAGTTAAATAGGTCGTACTGTTTTCCTAAATCAGGTCTAAACAGTGAACATGTTGATGTAAAATAGGAATTCAAGAGCCTGAATCACTTACAGTTTGTGCTGTAAAATGTCACACATTATAGATATCACAATAAGACTATATTAAATGCCCATTTCTGTGAGTCCAGGGGGCCTCTTATTTATTATCTCTGTGGCAACACCTACCACATTTCACTGCAATTGGTATTTACATGTTTTATCCCACTAGTCTGCTGGAGCCTTGAGGGCAAACCAGTATTTCTTTATGGTTTATCTGCAGCATTTTATAGCCATAGATGTTCAATAAATATTTTTTCAATTATGAATGAATCAAGTCACATAAACATTCAACAATTTCCATTTATTTACCACGTATTATATTGAATTATAGATAATTGAATGACTATTTTCAATTACATTGGTATCCTAGTAGTAAAAAAAAAAAAAAGTACAAGATTTAAATTAAGAACATTATAATTCATAGAAAGGGCAAGGTTTACCTTTGAACTTAGATATCCAGTGCCCTTCCATTAAGCCACATTATAAGGTAGGGACTCAGACCCAAGGGCAGAGGCTTATTCTCTTTCTGATCATGACGATGAAAGTATCTGGTCAGCAGCAGGTAAATTCCTTGAAAATCCAAGGAGATTGGCTAAACAAGACACAATCACATACACAAATATAAGCTGTCTCAATTAAAAAAAAAAGAAAAAAAAATAGCCAGTAGAAAGCTACAGAAAAATTGGGACAAGTGCTACCAAAATGACATTGAGCTTTTGTCACCAGTGACTTCTCTAAGTTACCATTTCAACTTATTTTTAGTTATTCTAAACCTTATTATCTACTTTGAAAGTAAAGACAAAGAGGAAGATGTGTGATAGAAATTGGATGCTTTATACTTGCTTTCCCATTTAATTGTCTCAGCCTACCATTGGTATTTTATCCTTATTTTGTAGATAAGCAAGCAAGTTAATTAGGTAATTTGTTCATTGCCACACCAGACAATGGGAAATCTAACATGAAAACCCAGATGTCTGAATTCCAAATACTTGAAACATAGTATGTTTTCTCTCCCTGGACCTTGAAATCTCTCTTATTTTCAACCATTTATCTCCGATTTTCAATACTCTGTTCAGAAAGTGAGCCCTACAATCTAACTTCATGAACTATGCCTGTGAAAATGTCTTAATCCAGTCATTATGGCACAAAATAGTCTTTCTGCTTTCTGACAGTACTACATTAAACTTATCTCAAAATGTTTAAAGCATGTATAAAGATTTCTCTCTCTTTTTTTTTTTTTAGATATATGAGTCTTGAGACAATAAGGAATTATTCTGAAAGCAAGAAAACACTTACCTTTACTAGAAAACTACTGCTCAATTGGGTGTATAATACTAGAAAGGAAAAAGGAATCCCATCAAAGTAAGTGCTTTGAACTGTGTAAGAAATGCTATTATATTGACTTGAAATGCCCTGTTTATTTCTGTTAAAATTATACTCTGAATATTTAGCAAAATATTTCGAGGAATTTTAGAGCTCAATTTTTAAAAATTTTGCATATTTCATTATTTGAGAAGTGGCCTTAGAAAATGCTCATAACATACTTAAAGTAAGAAAACAAACATTCTATGTTAACAAATGCTATTATATTCACTTGAAATTCCCTATTTCTGTTGAAATGGTATCCTGAATATTTTGCAAAATATTTTGAGAAATTTTATGACTCATTTTTTAAAAAAAATTTGCGTATTATTTGAGAAACGGCCTTAGAAAATGCTGATAAACATACTTAAAGTAAGAAAACAAACATAATCTGTGTGAACAAATTAACTTTTTATACGTGTCACTAAATCAGCCATCACACTCACCACAAGTTTTGAAATCACCATATATTGTTAGAGTTATCATAAAAATCGAAGGAGATTATGGCATAATCTAAGGAGAAAATGATCTGGCCAATATCTACTGTAAACCTTAGCTACATCCTTTTAATTTTTTATTGTTTAAAAAAAAAAAGTTTTTTTTTTTTCCTATCGTTACAGTTGATTTAAAGCCTTGAAGTGGGTGGTACCCACCTCAGAGCAGACTGATGAGTATAATAGGGTATAATGGCTGCAGAATGTTTGTTAGAAATGTGAGGGTCAGCCACCACCCTAAGTTTCTTATGTACATGCATGAAGTTATTTAAAGAATAAAAAAGATAGGAATAATATCTTCTTTTTGAGGTAAATTTAACATACATAAATTAACCATTCACCATTTTAAAGTATATAATTCAGTGTTATTTACTAGTCCAAAAGTAAACTGGGTATTCATTAAGCAGTCATTCCCCATTTTCCCTTTCTGCCATTTCCTGGAAAGCACCAGTCTGTTTCCTGTCCCTGTGAATTTACTTAATTGAAATGTTTCACATAAATAAAAACATCACCATGTAGCCTTATGTTTCTGGCTTCTTTCACTTAGCATAATGTTTTCATCCACATAGGTGGAATGTATTAGTAGCATAAGGATCATCCTCTTTATAGCATGTATCAGTATGTGATTCCTATTCAAGGTTGAATAATATTCCATGGTAAATATACCACATTGTATTTACCCATTCAGATGATGGACATTTGAGCTGTTTCTACCTTTTGGCTATTATATATAGTGCTGCCATGAACATTCATGTGCAAGTTTTTATTTGAATACCTGCTTTCTATTCTTTTAGGTATATCCCGGGGTAAAATTACAGGACTGTGTGGTAATTCTATATTTAGTTTCTTGAGTAACCACCAAATTGTTTTCCACAGCTCGTATGTAATTTTGATACCAGGAAGTATATAAGTACTTCAACTTTTTCAAGATTGTTGTAACTAGTTCTGGTCCCTTAAAATTCCATTATCTAAATTTTAGATTATCTTGTCTGTCTGCAAAATAAAAAGGTCATTGAGATTTTTATAGGATTGAACTTAATCTGTAGATTTCTTTGTGTAGCATTGTCATATTATCAATATTAAGCCCTCCAGACTATAAACATGGAATGTCTTCCTATTTATTTGAACCTTTAACTTATATTGATAATGTTTTGTTTTCAGCATGTAAGTTTTAGGTTAACATTAATCTTAACTATTTTGTCCTTTTTGGTGCTATTTTAAATAGAATTATTTTCATAATTTCATTTTCAGATCATTCCTTTCTAGTATATAGAAATACAACTGATTTTTATATATCGATCTCTTTTCCTGAAAATTTGCTATTTTGTTCATTAGCTCTAGTTGATTTTTGCAGATTGTCTAGGATTTTCTGTATATAGAATCATGCTATCCACAAATAGACATCATTTTACTTCTTCCTTTTCAATTTGAATTTCTTTTTTTTTCTTAGATTCAAGAGAAAGGAATATAGCTAGTGACAAAATAAATGAGATCAGTGACTGCAAATTTAACCATAAACTTAAGCCAGGTTAACCTCCAGTGCCATGCTGTGCCAAACATGGTTTTGCTGCTGGAAGAGAAGGGCAGAAGGGTTACCACAAAGTTAACAAAGCTTACACACTCTGCAGCTCCCATCACAGGGGAACTGCCAGAGGCCTTGGAGGGCCCTGGCAATGTGAGCACAGATTATATATTACTGCATTCGTAATTTCATCATCTTTTTTTTCTAATGGGACACAAAATTGTAAAAGCTTATGGGCTATGGCATAGATCTATCTTTGAGAATGAGATTATGATCTGCTACTTACCCAGTCTTCAATCAGCAATTAATCATTGTAATTTGAATTTTAACAAAAATAGTGTATTATTATACTACTTGAATAATTAAAAATAGAATCAAAATATTAAAATTAAATCCTTATCTACATTTCTACTCTCCATCATACTGAGTTTGGAAGCTATTTTTCAAAGCATATACATTAATTTAAATTTTGTGATAAAATTTGGATTCATCCATTCCACTATCATGCATCCTAGTCTTTGATCCCGGTTTTATACCTTGACAAGAGATGAATCTCATAATACATTGTTAAAAGGGAAAAAAGCAGGTTATATAAAAATGTGTGTCATATAATTTCTTTTATATTTAAGGATAATCATTTTATAAACGTAAGAAGTTGGAATAATATTCAAACTGATAGTAGTATTCATCTCTGAAAATTGGAATTATCAGAAGGTGGAAAGGATTCTCTTTATTTTAAAAAATATATTTCCAGTTTGAATTTTCCTTCTGTTACACCAAAAGTATTTATATTAAAAGTAAAAAGAAAAAGTGAGATTTAAGGAAGGAAAGAAAGAAAAAGGAGAAACTAGACTCAAGACAGGGGAGGATCAGTGGAGGAAATTCAAAGGACAGTATCTGAAGCAGGATGCCAGAATGTGTTAGCTAGTGGTGGCTGCTTTCAGAATTAAGGAGGGCTCTGCAGCTGTTGATAACTAAAACAGAAATGAGTATATATGAAAATCATTTAATGCAAACCTTTTATCAGATAAAATTGTATTTTTGTTTTACAGATACTTCTTTTTTCATATATGCCATAAAATAGTATTTTCTGAGGAATTTGAGTATGTTGGATACCTTGTGGTACTAACAAATATGTTTCCTATTATACTCTCTTGGATACCCTGGTTAAATGAAATCTACAGCAGAGAATTAAAACTCAGTAACTACTCTTTTCTTACATATTATATTCTAGAGGCACTACTTAAGGTAATCTAAAATTTATGTGTGTATGAAAATGTTATATGTCTGACAGGATTTCCAAGCCTTGTTTTTCAACACTAGCAACAGTTTTCTGAAAGAGTGTATGAATTTCTTACTCACTTCTCCAAACTTTAACTTTTGGAAGTAATTTTTAGGGCAACTCAACAGATAATATGCATACTTGAAGCACTGATTTGTGTTCCCACAAATAAATTTTAAAATTGTGTGTGTCAAAGGGACACAAAGTGAGTTTAAAAGTTATTGGCAATGTTCTTTGTCTTAGCAACGTGGTAAGTACTTGAATGTTCATTTTATTATTTTTATATTGGATAGATATTTCTATATCTATCTAGCATAATAGGGGAATACACAGAGTTCAATGGGGACAGGAGTTTCTTATGCAGAATAGTAGCATCAGAAAAGGAGGGTTTTCAAGGGAAAGAGATCATTGAGTTGAATTTTGAATAATGTCTAGGAGCCAAAAAAGAGAATGAGTTCATAGCATAATAAACAACAGGAGGAAGGGAAAACGTAGAAGCAACACCATGACACATGTAAGGAGCACCACTCCCAGTGACTGAAGCTCAGGAATTGGGTTGGTCAGAGTGGAGATTGGTGAGATGGTAAATATGTTTTCAGAATATGGAAAATGAGGGAGGAGACAAATATGTGAATTAAATAATAAAGGGCAGGCCATGCTGTCTCATCGACTTTCCTGACATCAACTGTTATTCATAGTCTAATGACTCCCAAATTCATGTCCCTAGCTCAAATTTTATCCAGAGCCTTAGATCACATAGGCAGCTGCTGACTGGATCCCTCTGACAAAATACTGTGCAAACATCCCAAGCAGCATATTGAAAGGAAATCTGTCTTTTGTAATCCTACTCTCCCTTCAGAATTTCACTGGAAACCCAGTTTCCCAAGATGAAATCTACAGTCATCTTTGAAACCTCCCCCTCTCTTAGCTTTAATAGGTTTCAAGAAACCATTTGTGAAATATACAGAAGGACTGACTGTAGGAACTATCACAAAATAGTAGGTATTTTGAATATTTTTTCCCTTGGAATAGATGCTTCACTATTTTAGCCATTGCATTTCAAATTAGTATGATCATTTATTCATATAAATGTATATTTTAACATATCTAAATTCAAATAATTATTTTAACAAGAAAGATGTTATGACATTAAACACTATAGATACCACAATTGTGACTATTCGCCACAATTCTGGAAAGTTTAAAAAGTGTTTTTCCAGTATTATAAATTTAGCAGATCAGCTAATTGTTAGATAGTAGTTACGTGAGATAAAATATGTGGGTACAAATACTGGATCTAAAATATTCACCTATATTTCACTTTAATAAAATGAACTGCTTCCATATTTGTATTCTACTAGAAATGTCATATTTAACTAGAAACCTGCCTCAACTGTCTTCAGTTGGCCTTCAGCTAGCCCTGAGCAGAATTGCCAGAAAACCTTTTTCAATTGCTGATTCAAGTCAATGAAATCTGTTTTCAGAATTCAGACTAAGTTATGGTATTAATGCCTTCAAGTTAATGTAGTGAACATAAGGAAAGAGAAGGAACTATGTATTCTACCTGGTTTTATGCCTAGCAGTAGGAGAATTGTAAGTGCTTCAATTCTATTATTTTCTTTTGAGTTGCTTCTAAAAAGCCACCCTTTTTAGGGATTCTAAAAGAATGTTCTCTGAATCAACAAATATTCTAGTTGTCCTTACTGGATCTCTAGATATGTGAGGAAGAAAATAGGGGGGAAACGTAATATACCTTTTATAAAAATGGCAAAAGCAATTTCTCAGCTGGCAACTATCTGATTTAAAAGACTGTCAAGTTAGTGGATCTGTGTAGAATCATCCTAATAAGCTATTCTCCCTCTAATGTAGGAATATATGATTATGAAAGAAAACATACATAGAGAACTTGTGATATGAATTTATTTCAATGTTTATGTGTTGATAAAGCCTTGTTAGCTCTGCAAATATATTCACTGAGATAAAAGGTTGGTGCAATTGCAAAGGTAATTCTGACAAATAATATTTACTTCTACTTAGATTTTCCTAAAAATTTTTTTCTTATAAATATAAGAAAAAATAACTTATTCTGCCTTATCCCAGAATGAAATTATACAAGTGAATTTAGTGAAGAAAGCATAATCTTTGATAAATAAATTTTTAAATCTTGAACTACTTTAATGAAAACTTTGCCTACATGTGTCACAACAAACATAAACTAATTTTGTCTTGATTACTCAGAATCATCATTTTGGATATAAATTATACTAAAAAATGGAATACAACCTCCAGGATTTTTATGGCATTTAAGACTATTTGTTTTAAATTAGAAGGCCCTGCCATACTTTATTTTTGTTTAAATTTGCCTTTCTATTGTTGCCACTTTTTACTGGTGTCATTATGTAAATGTGTTTCTTTTCATCTATACCTGTTCTTTAAACCCAATCCTAAACTAATAGTCCTAGGAATATTCCTTTACTACAGGATAAATCTGATGGTCTTGTTTGTTTGATTTTGGTTTCCTGAGGATATTTCATACATGTGGAGTAGATAAGAGAAAAACCTAACATGATGTTTAAATTATTGTGGAAAATGGTGTAGTAAAAGCAGAAACAAACATGATAATGTAATTTCCTTTTAAATCAACAGATAGCAGCAATGAGGAAGGATTTTTTTTCACATGCCTGGAGCCTATTTGAGTCAGCAATTACATTAATTGGCATCTTAAATATAATACTTGATGAAATAGACACCACTAAGTATATTTCTGATGTGACTCGAGTAAAGGTCTTTATAAAAGTTGTTCTATTTTTTCGTATACTACGCATTTTCAAGGTAAAGAACAAGTCAGTCGTTCAATTTCCAATTCCTACTGCTTGTTTCATAAAACATAGACTAAAATCAGTTTACTAGTTTTATGGCTGCCATTTTCTGTTGGGCTAGTGTTTATATTTTAAATTTTAGCTCCCTTTGACAAATTAAGTTTTATAACATTTTATATTATAAACATCCAAATTATTTTAGGAATTTGTTTAGCATATGAAAGTATACGAATACTTATCACAACTTTTCCTTTAAATAGAAAAGGAAATTCTATATTAATGTAAGTATAAGTTATACTTAATTACATAATTCTGTATTAATATAAGTTAACCTCCATGAGAAATTCTATAGTAATGTAAGTATAAGTTAACCTCCAAGTAATGTTTATGTTTATAGATATTTGGGGAATAAAAGATGGAAGTTAATAAAACAGCCATGCAAACTTTAGGGACAAAGAAAATAGCCTACATTTATACAAATCAAAGAAAAATACAATTAGTATTATAGAAATATCATTTCAAAAATAACCTTTGATTGTCTAATAACATGTTTCTATAATAAATATTATGGGTGATTTTTTCAATGACATGAAACTCACTCCATCACAAGCTAGTATATATATGAATGCAGATACAGTCACTCTTTCCTATCTTTTTCTCTATTCATACACAAACAAGATACATACATATGCAAGCACTGTGACAGAGTTAAATAAAACATAGTTCATATGAGATAAAACTCATAGAATCTTTACATTTAGATCTTTCTTACACATGTAAGGAATAATTTTAAATATTTTTGCTACTGAGAAGTGTAAATCAACTAAGTCAAAGAGTACACAACTAATAGCCTGCTTTTTCAGTATTCTAAGGGACTGTAAGTAGTGCTAGAGTGTAATATGACCTGAGGAAGGCAAGTCTAGTGTATTTCATTGATAAATTCTTTCTGATAGGAAGGTATACAGAGCCTAACAAATAGTTTAGATGAAGAAACCATAAGCCACCTAAGAAAAGTTTGTTGATATATTCAGGAAACTCTGAACTATGGTCTTATGTTAAATCACAGGTCCTCGGAATATGAAGATGAATTAGATATTGTCTATTCCCTTGGAAAGCTTATTGTAGAAGAGAAATCACAAGCAATCTAGATATTCCACTGTTATATGGTAGGATAAGTGCAAAACAGGAGTATGCACAGAATGCTGGTGAGATAGAAAAGACTTCCTTTATTAGGCGATACGTGAGCTGAATCTTGAAAGATGAGTGTAAACCCTTTGGAATTAGTGGCAGGTAGTTGGCGGGTAGAGTATGGAGGTTGTGAAACATAGATTAAAAAAACAAAGGGATCAGTAAACTCTGCAGAAGCTACGGGACTCTGCAATGGTAGCCGATAACCTGGAGACTTCAACCCTCAGCAAAGAAACACGGAGAAGAGGTTAATTTTGGGGTTTAAAAGGCCATATGATTGTGGTAGTTTCTCACCTGACCAGACCATCTAGTAGGAAGTGTTACAGGAGATTTAGCTTGCAAAAATGACAGTAATTTAGTCATTGTATGACCTAAGCACAGATGATTGTGTTGTTTTCCAAGAATTTAGCTGAAAATAGCATCCAATTCTCTATAAAGAAAATAAGTGAAGAATAAATTTTACATAGGTGCCCCCAGATTATTAGTTACAGGGAGATAGCTGCAGTCATGAAGTTATAAAAACACCACTAATAAAATAACCAAGAGTCTTCACAGGTCATTGTACTTATCTTTGAGGGTACTTAATTTCTTATTATTAAATATTTTGATGAAACTAATCAACATATTATAAAATGATATTTGTAAAATTTATATTAATGGTAGGTCTGTTTAATTCAGCTCATAGCACCAAGGTTGCTGCAGATAATAGATAAAAGAATGAGTCATCAGCTGACCTTTTGGTATGCAATACTAAAAGGGTATGTCCAAGGCGAAGCAGACATAATGACTATAATTGATCAGATTACAAGTTCTAAACAGATTAAACAGGTAAGAAAACCTTAAATACTAAGAAAAGAGTTCACTCAGTCCTCAGTTGCCCTTATCCATCGTGTTCTCTGTTCATATATGCAAATGTCTTTGAATCCTGGTTTGCTAATTAATTTCTTTAAAAACTTAAACTAAGCTACATTGAAATTATTCAAATGCCTTCTTCTGAAATGACCTGTGCCATATTAGTGAGTTACAAGGCTCACATAAGGCACCTTTCTGTCTTTGTGGAGGCTATGAGGAAACCCATGTGCAGTAGTCAGCTTTCTCCCAGTGTAAGCTCTAAGATCTGTCAGGCTATAGATGTGTAAAATAGGAAGTATTGGAAGGTGTGAATTGAAGGCAGGGTGGAGAAAACAGGGCTTCCTCATAATGCCCACAGGATTCTTTCATCTCTATCCTTGTTTTCTACACATTAAACAGTAAAGGAAATAAAAACAAGTGATTTGGCAAATAGAAATAAGGTAAACAATAATTAAAATAGAGGGAAACCTTGTTTGATTTTGTCATTATGTAAATGAGAAAAATGAGGCCAAGAGAGGTTAACTGATTGTGCCCAAAGTTCCATAGTAAGCAGCAAAGACAATCCTAAGGCCTAAGTTCTGTATATTATTTTTACATTTTAGATTGAGGCAGATTAATACTTATATGTGCCCACAAGTTTGTCAGCTATGTGGAATTCAATATTTACTTTTCCAAGACAATTTAAAACATTTCAATGCTATATTTTATGTGCCCAAAACTTTGTCCTTGAGAAAATTGAACATTCAATATGTGATAGAACACAAAATGTAATATCTTCCTCTCTTCACCTCCTGGAACTTTAAAACTATTTTCTTATGTTTCATTACCTTTTCTAACCACTGTTTAGCACTTAAATTTGGAGATACACAGGAGATAATACTAAAGGACTTGAGTCCCTAAAATATTGTCGTATTAGCCCTAATTTCCTCTTTCTTTCATCTTGGCCAAAACTTCTACCCTTAAGGTTGAAAGCCATCCTGACATCCCAAATTTGGGGGTTCTCATAAAGTAGAATGGGAAAGTATGTACTGTGCCTGCACTTTTCAGAACCATGACTCACTTTCAGACTTCTCAAAATCAGCCTAGATTATACCTCTTGTCTTCTCTATCACTCTAGCTGAAGCAAAAAGTGCTGCAGCACAAAATTCAATTCGAACCCATGAAAACCTCTCCATCATATTTTTTTTTTAAACTGTTAGGTTAAAAAATCCATACATTGTAAATGTGAGGACATTTTATAACAATCTGTTTTTCCAATGCGGATAACATTTCTTTTGTTCCTTAGGTGTTACTAAAGCGAGTGATAAGGAATATGGAAGATGCTATGAAGGAGCTAGGTAAGTAGCTCTCATCCTATTTATCATGACCATCTGTTATCACCACCACTTCAGAAAGGCAGGGGTTTTCATAACTCGAACTAATCTTTGAGGAAACCTACTCACTAGTAATACTGAAGTGAGTAACTTCAATACTCAATACAATCTTATTTTCTAGTTGAGATGGAAATAGTGTAATAGCTCTTCACACTTTCTTTCTCTGCTTTATACAACAATGAAGGCCTTTTGATTTCTCTTTCGACAAGTTGGCATGCCATGATTACATATGTCATTATAGTCTTAGAAATTCCATTTTTTTTTTCCAAATGAGAAATCCATGACTTTCCTGAGTGACAAAAGGAAAGAAATGACTTTTTTTTAGGCCGGGTGTGGTGGCTCAAGCCTGTAATCCCAGCACTTTGGGAGGCCGTGGCGGGTGGATCACGAGGTCAAGAGATCGAGACCATCCTGGTCAACACGGTGAAACCCCGTCTCTACTGAAAATACAAAAAATTAGCTGGGCATGGTGGCACGTGCCTATAATCCCAGCCACTCAGGAGGCTGAGGCAGGAGAATTGCCTGAACCCAGGAGGCGGAGGTTGCGGTGAGCCGAGATCGTGCCATTGCACTCCAGCCTGGGTAACAAGAGCGAAACTCCGTCCCAAAGAAAAAAAAAAAAAAAACAAAAGAAATGACTTTTTTTCCTCTGCTTGCCACAGAGCTGCCATTTAAGGATTTAGGTCTTAAATGCGTTGAAATCAGAATAAAATCTAGCAGAATTCTCTTATATTTGCTGGGAGGCTGAGTGCCAAACATGGCAGTTGCCTGTTCTCTGAATCATGCCAAGTCATGCTCCTGGCGCAGGACAAATCGTGAGAGTGGTACAGTCACACCCCAACAGTATAATGTTCATGTGTAGGAGGAGAAGAAAATTTTATACCAGGTGATGGGCTACAAAAGGACCACAGAAAACCTGGAAATGAGGTCATTTGAGAGCTCTTCTATGACGGATAGTTACCAAGCCAGATAAGAGGTTATGATCAAAGAAAAGCCCACATGTAGACTCTAAGATGAAATTTCATGGACATCAGGAATCCAGATGAAACAGGTAGAAGAGCATAGATGTATGAGTCTTCTAGATGCACTGGCAAGTTGAGTGGACAGTGACCTATGATGAGTGAGAGGAATTAATCCGAAGCTGTATTTAATCATACCATCTGTAGTTAAAAAGTCTGATTCACACAGAATAAGAAAGTGGGTCATGAACTCCAGACATATAGCCTTGAGCAGGCTCCCAGTGTCCAGTGCAGGTAGAAAAGTGTATACCTGTTAATCTGAGAAATGAGGCTACCTATCCTTCTCCACGGACATAGGCACAAGTATGAATGCTGCCAAGAAAACATCCAGCAGAACTCTGGCACTACTAGTGAATTTTGATTGATCATAGTGGCCCCTTCAGGAAAAGATACATTTCTCTCTGTTGAGGGTGGTATTCCATGGGTTTAGAGCAGAAACATTAGCTTATTGTCCACATGATACTTTTACATTAAATAAGAACATTGTTTGAAATGTTTTTTGTTTTTTTTTAGGCTACTTAGAGTATGATCACCCAGAAATTGCTGTCACTGTGAAAACGAAGGAGGAAATTAATGTTATGCTCAATATGGCTAAGGAAATTGTTAAGGTTTTCAGGTTAAATGGAATTATTCACAAAACTGAAGCTGCTGAAATTAATAAGGTAAGGCAAAATATTTTCAAAGCAGATGTGCTTACTTGATGAATAATTATTCATGACCTTCAAGCCCACATTTGACTTCTAATACAAGCCATTCCTGAGATAGGAAAATCTCACTTAAAATAATGGTCTAAAGACAAACTCCGATTATAGACAATTTCCTTCCTGCAGCCAAGGTGGTCAGCTTCTCTTTTCATTATTGCTACACTAACCACCTCTTTCTCTGCTTCACTGTCAAACCAAGAATCTGATGAATCTATGATTCATCCTAGATTACAGTGGGTATTACTATGTTTGGGGAATTACTTGTAACACTGAAATAATATTTTTCTTGTAAAACATGATTTATGAGAACACTCAGTTGTAGGGTTAGTGTCGACTATATTTCCTTGTTCTAAGTTACATAAATGGTACTACGACATATAAAGGATAAAAAGAATCCCAATTCATTCCCTAAGTACAAAGTTGACACCAAAATTGTAAATAGCATAAGAAAAAAAAAAAGCATAAAGCTGTTATACTTGTAAATACACATACAAAACTTCTTAGCATAATAGTAGTGAACTGAATTGGATAGCGTATTAAATGTGTAATATACTTTGTCTTGGTAGGTTTTATCTCCCCAAACAGCTAAGCAACTCACATATTAAGAGATGAAGAAGAAAAACCATTTGATAAAATTTAACCCTCATTCAGAATGTTCAAAAAAAACTCAGAAGACTACTAAGAGTAGGAACATCCTTAACCTGATAAATAGTGTCTATTAAAAATTTGTAGCAAACTTGGTGTTAGATAGCAAAACATTAAGAGCATTCTTATTAAAGTTAGGAACAAAAGAAGAATGACAAGTGGCATTCCAACCATTGAATGACTATGCTGGAGGTCTTATCCAAGTCAAGAAAAAAAGAAAATTGAGAGATGAAAATTTTGAAAGAGGAGTAAACTGCTATTATTTGTTGACTGTTTAACTTAAAATCTTAGGGAGGTAACCTAAAAGCAGTAGGATTCATAAAATAATTCAATAGAGTATCCAGAAATAAGAGTAATATATAACATTCTTCTCTAATGGAAATATTTAGAAAATAAGTAACACCTAGGCCAGGTGCGGTGGCTCAAGCCTGTAATCCCAGCACTGTGGGAGGCCGAGGCAGGTGGATCACGAGGTCAAGAGATCGAGACCATCTTGGTCAACATGGTGAAACCCCGTCTCTACTAAAAATACAAAAAATTAGCTAGGCATGCTGGTGCATGCCTGTAATCCCAGCTACTCGGGAGGCTGAGGCAGGAGAATTGCCTGAACCCGGGAGGCGGAGGTTGCGGTGAGCCGAGATCGCACCATTGCACTCCAGCCTGGGTAACATGAGTGAAACTCCGTCTCGAAAAAAAAAGAAAATAAGTAACACCTATGTGGCAAGAACTAAAAAATTCCTACTGGATACATGTTTCTGTCGAGTAGGGATTAATAATCGTTTTCTATAAAGGAATACCTAGTAAATATTTTAGATTATGTGAGCCATACGGTTCCTACTACTAATAATAAATTCTGCAATTGTAATACCAAAACAACTACAGACAACATGTAAATAAATAGGGATAGCTGAGTTCCTCACCCTAAAAAAAGTACTATTTAAGCAGGAGTTGGCCTGCAGGCACTAGTTGCAGATCAAAAAAAACATGATCCAACTATATGCTTTTTCTTTGAGAAGTTGGATCTCTACATGCAAAATAATAAAATTGGACACTTAACTAATATCATATACAAAACATACCTCAAAATAGATCCATGACCTTTATGTAAGACCTAAAATTATCAAACTTGTAGAAGAAAACAGGGTTAAAATTCCAAAATACTGGATTTGACAATGATTTCTTGGAAATGATGCTTAAAGTACACACAACAAAAAATATAAACAAAGTGCATTTCATGAAAATTTAGAACTTTTGTGGATCAAAAACCACTAGTACAGAGTAAAACAATGACCCACAGAATGTGAGAAGTATTTGCAAGCCATGTATCTTATATAAATTAATACCCAAAATATATAGAGACTCATAAAACTAAACAACCCGATTCAAAAATGGGCAAAACATTTGTATAGAAATTTCTCTAAAGAAGATACTCAAATGGCCAATATCATGTGAAAATATAATATGTTTGACATAATTCTACATTAGAGAAATGCAAACCAAAACTACAGTGAGAACCTTAAATGTAAATGGGCTAAATGCCCCAGTCAAAAGACACAGACTGACAAATTGGATAAAAAGTCAAAACCCATCAGTGTGCTGTACCCAGGAAACCCATCTCATGTGCAAGGATACACATAGACTCAAAATAAAGGGATGGAGGAAGATTCACCAAGCAAATGGAGAGCAAAAAAAAAGCAGGAGTTGCAATCCTAGTCTCTGATAAAACAGACTTTAAACCAACAAAGATCAAAAGAGACAGAGAAGGGCATTACATAATGGTAAAAGGATCAATGCAACAAGAAGAGCTAACGATCCCAAATATATATGCACCCAATACAGGAGCACCCAGCTACGTAAAGCAAGTTCTTAATGACCTACAAAGAGACTGAGACTTTAACACTCCACTGTCAATATTAGACAGATCAATGAGAAAGAAAATTAATAAAGATATCCAGGACTTGAACTCAGATCTGGACCAAGCAAACCTAATAGGCATTTATAGAACTCTCCACCCCAAATCCACAGAATATACATTCTTCTCAGCACCACATCACACCTACTCTAAAACTGACCACATAATTGGAAGTAAATCACTCCTCAGCAAATGCAAAAGAACAGAAATCATAACAAGCAGTCTCTCAGACCACAGTGCAATCAAATTAGAACTCAGGATTAAGAAACTAACTTAGAACTGCACAACTTGATGGAAACTGAACAACTGGTTCTTGAATGTTGACTGGATAAACAGTAAAATGAAGGCAGAAATAAAGATGTTCTTTGAAACCAATGAGAATGAAGACACAACGTACCAGAATGTCTGGGACACATTTAAAGCAGTGTCTAGAGGAAAATTCATAGCAACAAATGCCCATATGAGAAGCAAGGAAAGATCTGAAACTGACACCTAGAGGAGCAAGATCAAAAAAACTCAAAAGCTAGCAGAAGACAAGAAATAACTAAGATTAGAGCAGAACTGAAGGAGATAGAGACAGGAAAAAAAAAAAAAAAACCCTTCACAAAATTAATAAATCCAAGAGCTGGTTTTTTGAAAAGATCAACAAAATAGACCTCTAGCCAGATTAATAAAAGAGAAAAGAGAATAAGCAAATAGATGCAATAAAAAATGATAAAGGGGATATCGCCACAGATTCCACAGAAATACAAACTACCATCAGAGATTACTACAAACAACTCTGTGCACGTAAACCTGGAAGAAATTGATAAAGTCCTGGACACTTGCCTCCTCCCAAGCCTAAACCAGGAAGAAGTCGAAACCCTGAATAGACCAATAACAAGGTCTGAAGTTGAGGCAGCAATTAATAAATAGCCTACCAACCAAAAAAAGCCCAGCTCCAGATGGGTTCACAACTGAGTTCTACCAGACATACAAAGAGAAGCTGGTACCACTCCTTCTGAAACTATTCCAAACAATCCAAAAAGAGGGAATCCTTCCCAAATCATTTTATGAGACCAACATCATCCTGATACCAAAACCCAGCAGAGACTCGAGAAAAGAAAACTTCAGGCCAATATCCATGATGAACATAGATGCAAAAATCTTCAATAAAATACTGGCAAACCCACTGCAACAGCACATCAAAAAGCTTGTCCATCACGATCAGGTAGGCTTCATCCCAGGAATGGAAGGCTGGTTCAACATACCCAAGTCTATAAATCTAATTCATATTTATTTACATATAATGTACACTTGCATGGCTATTCCACAATTTATATAACCATCTCCAACATAACTATTAAAGGTAAAACAATAAACTTCTAAAAGGTGATATAAGAGAATTTTCATGACATTGGCATAGGCAAAGATTTCTTAAATAGGAATACAAAATTGGATTTAAATAACATTAAAATTAAGAATTTTTCTTCATTAAAAAATTTAAGAAAATTAAAAGATAGTCCACAAAGAGGTAGAGGATATTTGCAAGATAAATATTTCCAATGAAGAACTCATATCCAGAATATACAAATCAATGAGAACAAGACAGTAGGTTCATTTTTTTAATGAGAAAAGATTTGAAAGTGGACTGTGCAGGAGAAGGTATTTAAATGACTGATAAACATAAGAAAAGGTGCTAAATATCATTGTCATAGGCTTGATGCAAATTAAAACCAAAATGAAATACCAACACACAACTACTAGCATACCATTTTTCTTAAACTGGCAATACCAAGTGTAGACAACAGTATGGAACATTGGAAGTATAAATTAATGTGAGTGCTTTGAAAAACTATTTAGCAGTACCTATTAAAATTGAACATATGCATACCTCATGATCCAGCAATCAGATTAGATAACCATATACTCAACAGAAATATGTACTTGTACACCGTATCTGTAGCAGCATTACTCATAAAAACCCCAACTGAAGCAATCAACAGTAGATAAAGCTGTGGTATCCATGCAACCTTATACTATACAACAATGAAAATAAAGTGAATAAATTTTTGCTTTCTCAACACCATAGATGACTCTCAGAAACATAATGTTGAGCAAATGAAATCAGACACAAGTACATTCTTTTATTTCATGCCAATAAAGCTAAAAACCGGAGAAAGCTAAACTATGATGATAGAAGAATAGTGGTTATCTTTGGATAGAAGTAATGATTAGAGGAGAACATAAAGGAGGATTCTAGGGTGAAACAAATGTTTTATTAATCTGGGTGTTGGTTACACAGATGTTCTTACTTTGTAAATATTCTTTAGTGAACATTTATGACTCGTACACTTTTTTTGCATCTGCTATACTTTAGTAAAATGGTTTAAGAAGCTTATCTATGACATCAGAATAGTGATCATATGGAAAACTACCTAACAGGTACTATACTTATTACCTGGGTAACAAAATAATCTGTACACCAAATCCCATGACATGCAATTCACCCATATAACAAGACTGCACATGTATCACCTCAACCTAAAATAAAAGTTGGAAGGAAAGAAAAATAATGATGATAGAAAAAGATAGAATCATGATGTAAGAAGAGAGAGGTTGGAAATTTTCATGGAAAAAGAAAATTGTCAAATGATCAAGAACAGGAAATAGTACAAAGACCTATCTGTCTTAAACCTTCTGGGAACAACAGTTTGGTTCATCCTTTTTCTGTAATTTTATGGTTTTAGTTAATCATGGCCAAAAAGAGAGAGGTGCTTGATTCTCAATCTTTTATCAGTCCTCTTACCATTGAAGAAGTCCTATATCATATTCCATGGCTAGATAAAAACAAAGATTACATAAACTTCATTCAGGTAACACTTTTATTTCCTATTAATATTTTTAATGTACTAACAGTCTTTTTAAAAATAAGAATTTAACCATGATACTCTCTAATGTTCTCTAAATGTTCCTTATTGCCAATAGGATAAAATCAAAATCCTTTTGAATAATATGCAAAACCTTTCTACAATCTGTCTCCTGCCTACTTCTCCACCTTCACCGTCTGTTTTCCACTGTCATATACCCCCTATACTCTATTTATACTGAACCACTTATGGTGTCCAATGCACATTACATGTTTTTCTAATTCCATTTTCAACTGTGGGTGCTATTTACTTTTTTTGAAATGCCCTTATTTTTCACTTTTGTTTTCCAACTTTTCCTGCTTTTTTCTTCTCTGGAAACATCCCCACCAGAGTACTCAGAGAAGTAGGCTTCTTGCCAAATGCCCCACCAGAAGACCATCCTGTGAACTATCCTGATTTCAGAGGACCAATATTGCCACCATTGTATCCAATATATACCTTCATTATAGCATTAAGTACCTTACCATTATAGTAGGAGAGAGACCTAAAGATATTTTGTATCTAATCCGTCTTTTGAATACCCAGCAGCTAGCTCTTTGCATAATGCATAATGCATGCTCAGTTAAGTGCCTGTGGAATGAACAAATAAATGGATCTAACTTGTTCTAACAATAGTCTTTTTAAATATCTATTTGGTATTCAAAAGACCAATTATATTTTTCTTTTTTTTTTTTTTTTTTTTTTGAGACGGAGTTTCGCTCTTGTTACCCAGGCTGGAGTGCAATGGCGCGATCTCGGCTCACCGCAACCTCCGCCTCCTGGGTTCAGGCAATTCTCCTGCCTCAGCCTCCTGAGTAGCTGGGATTACAGGCACGTGCCACCATGCCCAGCTAATTTTTTGTATTTTTAGTAGAGACGGGGTTTCACCATGTTGACCAGGATGGTCTCGATCTCTTGACCTCGTGATCCACCCGCCTCGGCCTCCCAAAGTGCTGGGATTACAGGCTTGAGCCACCGCGCCCGGCCCAATTATATTTTTCTACTTGATTAAAACATTTTGAATAAATGAATATTTTATTTACTTGATCAGCTGTTTAGAGCAGGAGTATGTATGACATATGCATGCCATTTGTCAACATCAGTTCCTATTACCTTTCATCCAGATGAAATATTTTTATCCCCTAATTACATTCTCATTCCTAGATTATTTCTTTTCTAATCCATGTATAAATATCCCATCTAAAATTGCATATATTCATAAACATCCACCTTCCTCTTTACTATTCATAATTCCTATTTTCTCTTACAAACTTATTACTAATATATTTCGGATATTATCAAATGACAGTAATTTTTTAAATGTAAAATCTTTTTTAAGAAATGCAAATTTTAGGCTGGGCACAGTGGCTCACGCCTGTAATCCTAGCACTTTAGGAGGCCAAGGTGGGCAGATCACCTGAGGTCAGGGGTTCAATACCAGCCTGGCCAACATGGTGAAATCCTATCTCTACTAAAAATGCAAGAATTAGCTGGGCATGGTGGCAAGCACCTATAATCCCAGCTACTTGAGATGCTGAGGTAGGAGAATGGCTTGAACCCAGGAGACGAAGGTTGCAGTGAGCTGAGATAGCACCACTGCACTCCATCCTGGGTGACAGAGCGAGACTCTGTCTCAAAATAAATAAATACATACATACATAAATAAAAATGCAAATTTTAATATTCCCAACCACTTCTAAAATGTTGCTTATAGTTTGTGTATTTGGTGGTATCTTTTAGGGAAAAGCCAAAGTTGTAACATATGATTGTGGAAATGATATATTTAAAGAAGGTGATGAGCCCAAAGGAATCTATATCATTATTTCAGGCATGGTAAAGGTAAGGCAGAGTCTCATTTTGTTTGTTTGTTTGTATTTGATACACAGTTTCTCTCTTGTTGCCCAAACTGGAGTGCAATGGCATGATCCTGGTTCACTGCAACCTCTGCCTCCCAGGTTCAAGATATTCTCCCACCTCAGCCTCCTGAGTAGCTGGGATTACAGGCATGCACCAACACACCCAGCTAATTTTTTTTATTTTTAGTAGAAATGGAGTTTCACCAAGTTAGCCAGGCTGGTTTTGAACTCTTCACCTTAGGTGATCTGCCCACCGTGGCCTCCCTAAGTGCTGGGATTACAGGCGTGAGCCACCATGCCCAGCCAGGCAGTTACTTATAAATGAACTTGTGATCATAAGTTTTTAAAGAAAACTTTATGAAATTGATCATTAGTAGCTTTCCATGTTAAGAACTGCATAGTTTCTTTTTTAGAACAGTGACTACCATCTAATGATAAATTTTCACGTTCAGACACAATGGATAACACTATCCATTATTTTTTTAAGCCATACTTTCTCATAGATAACAAGAAACTATCAAAAGAATTATCTTTCACAATGGATAATTTTAATATAAATTGTTATTCATCTTATGCTGATCTAAGTTAGAGATTTAGCCATTCTAAAATGGGTATAGATTAACTGAGTAAGAGAAATCAGAAAGATCAGAGTATTTAAGAATGCTTGGTGCCTAAATCATTGTCAATTTAATAATTTTACTTAAAAAGAAATAAAATATTCTCAAGACAATAGTATTAGAATTGTTAAAACCAAAGTGGAAAAGGTCATAATTAGATAGTTTTGGTAATACAAGTTAACTGACAAATGTATTTTTCTCTTTCTTTGCTCCTGAACAGCTTGAAAGATCAAAGCCAAGTTTGGGGATTGATGAAATGTTGGAGTCAGAGGAGAAAGATTATCCAATAATTAACTATGCACTCAGTGGGGAAATATTAGGAGAGATAAGCTGCTTAACTAATGAACCTATGAAATATTCTGCCAGCTGCAAAACTGTAGTGGAGGTCAGAGAAACTTCACTTGTGACTTTTCTTGCATTTGTTAAATACCTAATATCAGATTTAAGGTATTTTAGTATTTAGTATAAGTTTACAGTCTGGTTGACAAATTACTTTTAAAAACTAGGAATAATAAAGGAACAAAACTTGCTGAATGATACTCATCTAGTATAAAGGCCTGGCAAAACAACTTATAAATGTTAATCAACCACAAAGAAAGAAGGATTTATTCAGAAAAACTGGTTATATAAGCTCTTTTCATGAAATTGGCTGGCATATGTTAACTGTCAGTACCATAATTTGAAAGATGAGAAAGGAGATAAAGACAGAGCTAGAATCTATTAATATAAAAGTTGGGCAAAGTGCATGGAAGTTTCTCTACACATGATTGAGAACAAAATCCTCACAGTACCAAGGGCTCCCACGGACTTAATTTGAACTCAGCTGAGAGACCAGAAAGAATAAACCTTAGGAGTAAGAATTATGACCTAGAAGAAAGCTTGCTCTTACTCTAAGCCTTGGAGCAAGCACTGACATCATCCATGGTGGAGACAGAGTTTGGAGGTTAAGAACCACTAAGTTACCCATTCTTATATACCTAAGGTTTCTACTGATTCACTCAAGCGGATCGTAAAACCCAGCCTATGCAAGCTCAGTGTGATCAGATAGTAAATGAACTGCCTACTATAACAAAAATTAACTATTTTCTGAGGAAGATAAAATAATCTAGAATCTTTGCTCTGTTCAAAAAAAAAAACAAAAATTAAAAAAAAAAAAAAAAAAAAAAGCAAAGAAGCATGAAATTGTGATCTATAGTATAAAAGGTGAGAAGTAAAGCACTGAGTAAAAACCATCCTGGAGATTGCGCAGACTATAGATTGGTCAAAGACTTTAAACCAGTTGTTAAAAATTAATTCTGGTGAAAGGTGGCCCAAATGGCTGACTAGAAGCAGCTGGTGTGCGCCACTCTCACAGAGAGGAATGGAAGGGGCAAGTAAACACAGCACTTTCAAATGAAACATCCAGGTACACACATTGGGACTATTCAAGGAAACAACTCACAGAGAGCAGAGAAAAAAGCAAGGCAGAATAACTACCCACCTAGGAGCGACGCACAGTCAGGGGAGCCTCCCCTGCCCAGGGAAGTGGTGAGTGAATAGGCAAACCCGGGAACCCATGCTTCTCCCATGGATCTTTGCAACCCTCCAGTCAGGAGATCCCCTCATGGACCCACTCCACTAGGGCCTTCAGTCTGACATGCAGAGTTACGTGGAGTCTGGCAGAGTAGCCACTCAGTCACATGTGGAGCCCCAGGAGCCTCAAATACCCAGGCCTCCCGGCAAAAGCAGCTGCAACCCTGAGCAGGAGGTTAGATCCCCACACCTCGGAAAGGGACTGAATCCAGGGGGCTGAGCGATGATGGTCTGCAGGCCCCTCTTCCATGGTACCTCACAGGATAAGACCCACTGGCTTGGAATTCCAGCCAGCCGTGGGTAGCGCCATTGCATCTCCCTGAGGAAGAGCTCCCAGCGGGTGAGGCGGGCCACCATCTTTGCTGTTTCACAGCGTCAGCCACTGTTGCCTTAGGACTCTAATGAATCGGTGGCAACTAGGGACTAGAGCAGCCCCCCAGCACAGCCCAGCAGTTCTACGGGGAAGCAGCCAGACTTCTTATTTATGCAGATCCTACATCCCAGTTCTCCTGACTAGGCAGAATCTCCCAACCGGGTCCTCCAATCATCCCTGCTGGTGTTGGCCGACTGAGTTTCAAACCTCCCTGGTACAGAGCTCCCAGAGGGAGGACAGATCATCATCTTTGCTATTTGGTTGACTTATCTATTCTTGCCTTCGGACTTTGAAGAATCCAAGGCAATTGGAGGCTACAATGGGCCCCTAGCACAGCACAGCTGCTTTATGAAAACATGGCCAGAGTGTTATTTTAAGTACGTCTCCGATCCTATTCCTTTTCACTGGGTGAGACCTGACCGGGGTCTCCAGCTACCTCCTACAGTTGTGTTCAAGTTGGTTTGTACCTCGCTGGGGCAGGGCTCCCCATTTTTGCTGTTTCCCACCCTCCACTCACTGTTGTTACCTTCAGGCACTAGAAAATCCAAGGTGACTAGGGACTGGAGCGGACCCCCAGGATATCGCAACAGCCATACAGAAAAGTGGCCAGACTGTTACTTGGGGGCTTGTTTCCATATGTCCTCACCACGCAGGTCCTCCAGGCCTGGGCCTCCAGCCACCCATTGTCAGGGCTACAGAGCCAGTAGCAGCTCTGCAACTCCATGAACAGAGCTCCCAGTGGGAGCGGGGTTACCATCCTTGCTGTCTTGCAGCCCTTGCCCTTGCTGTCTGCAGGATCCAGAGAGTCTGTGGAGCCAGGGGCTGGTCTGGACCCCAGCAAAGGGCAACCACCTCACAGAAAAGTGGCCAGACTGTTCTCTACGCAGATCCTGATCCTCACTGTTCCTCACTGGGCAGGGCCGCTGACCTGGGACTCTTCACCACAATCAAAAGCCCAGCATTTCTTCAAGGAGGAAATCACAGAGTCAACTCACAACCCCTCCACCACTACAGGTGCAGTGGCTCAGCCCTTAGCCCTGAGACTGGAAAGAAACAAAGGACCTAGTCATTATGCTGGCACCTCCAGCACACTGCAGCCCCATATGGAGAGGAGCTAACACCCTCTTCTCTAGGAACCACCACGCCTACTCTTCACCAGACAGGGTCCTGGGCTCATGAAAGTAGAACAGTTGCTCCACTCACCTGAGCATACCTACTGGTAGTGGCCCAGAGTTTCCCCAGGGAGCGGCTCCTAGAGGCATACGACAGCCCCCCCGCTCTTGGCCCCACCAATGCCACCGTAACAGTTGTATCCCTCCCCTTCATCTGGGGAAGAAACAAAGAGCCTGAGGGCTACACCCAAGCTTACGCATGCCACAGCTACCAGACAGAGGAAAGGCTAATCTCTCCTCCCTGTGAGCTTTTGACCCCGATTCCCACCAAGCAAAACCCCAAGGTCATGACAAGAGTATACACAACCCACCTCTCCAGCTGAACACTACAGTAACAGCAGCTCCACATTTCATGGAGGTAGAGCCTCCCAGGGGCAACAACTTATAGAATGGAAGAAAATGCTTGCAAACTACACATCTGACAAAGGTTTATAAGCCAGAATCTCTAAGAAACTTAACAAGCAAAAAACAACCCCATTAAGAAGTGGGCAAACCATATGAACACACACTTTTCAAAAGACATACACGTGGTTATCAGCATATGAAAAAATGCTGATGATTACTAACCATTTACATTTGAAATACAAATCAAAACCACAATGAGATACCTTCTCACACCAGTCAGAATGGCTATCATTAAAAAGCCAAAAATAACAGATGCTAGTGAGGTTGTGGAGAAAAGAATGCTTATACACTGCTGATGGGAATGTAAATTAGTTCATCCATTGAGGAAAGATTGTTGGCGATTTCTAAAGGAACTTAGAATTACCTTTCAATCAGCAATCTTATTATTCGGTATATACAGAAAGGCATATAAATCATTCTACTATAAAAACACATGTATGTGTATGTTCTTTCCAGCACTATTCACAATAGCAAACACATGGAATCAACCTTAATGCCCATCAACAGTAGGCTAGATAAAGAAAATGTAGTACATACACACCATGGGATAATATGCAACCATAAAAAAATAAGATCATGTCCTTTACAGCAACACAGATGGAGGTAGAGACCATTATCCTTAGCAAACAAACACAGGAACAGAAAAGCAAATACTGAATGTTCTCACTGACAGATGGGAGCTAAACTTTAAGTACATATGGACACAAAAAAGGTAGCAAGAGACACCAGCGTCTACTTGAGAATGGAGTATAGGAGGAGGGTGAGGATCATAAAACTACGTATTATGTACTATTATGCTTATTACCTGGATGATGAAATAATCCATACACCAGATCTCTGTGAAATGTCATTTACATATAACAAGCCTGCACCTGTATCCCCAAACCTAAATGAAAAACATTTTTAAAAAGCACAAATATGTCAAAATTTACTTAAGGACTAGAATTTTTTAGTAGTCCTATACATATTAAGATTTTGGAATTTGTATCCTTCCCACAAAAACAACTCCATGCCACATGGTTCTACTGATTAGTTTTATCAGATGTTTCAGGAAGAAATAATATGAATCTCACACAGACTTTGTCAGGAAACAGAAGACGAAAAAATGCTTTCCAGTGCATTTTACAGGGCCAGTGTAAACAAATACTAAATCTCGAAAAAGCATTTCAGCAAAAGAAAATTACGGACCAATATCCCACATTAACGTGGATACAAAAAATCATTAATAAGATAGCAAGTTGAATCCAGGAATATATTAAAAGCATTAGACATCAAAACTAAATAAATAGGCTTTATTTTAGGAATATAAGATTGATTTGACATTTGAAAATCAACCATTGTGATTCAACACATTCTAAGAAAAAAGCAGAAAATTTATATAAGATATTCAAGTAGATACAGAACAAAAAGAATGTTACAAAATGTAACATTCTTTTAAAAAATCTCTAAAAACCCAGAATAGAATGCAACCTCCTGAACTCAATAAAGGGCATTTATTATAAATTTACAGCTATCGTCACATCCAGTGATGAAAACCTAAGATTATAAGACTGAGAGCAAAACAGGAATGTCCACTCTCACCACTTCTGTTTAGTATTATGTTGGAGTTGTTAGTACAATGGGGCTAGAAAAAGAAAGAAACAGACATAAAAATGACAAAGCACTAAAATTGTCTCTGCAAGATGACATGATAGCTACATTTTCAAGATTCTACCAAAAGGAAAACAACTAGAATTTATACTGAATTTAGTAAGGTGGCAAGATACAAGTCCAAATTCCAAAAATTAATTGTGTTTTCATATACTAGTAACAAACAATTGTAAACAAAAATTTTCATTATTTTTACAAAATAATGTGAAAGGGCTAGTCATAAAGTTAATGAAATACATGGAATAACTCTACAATGAAAACTATAGACTATTTCCTAGATAACTGAGAAAAAGATTAAATAAACCAAGTATACCATATTTGTGGATTAGAGGCTGTAATAAGATATCCATTCTTCCCAAATTGATCTATAGATATAATACAATCTCAATCAAAATCTCAGACTCTTTTTGTAAAATTTATATAAAAATGCAGAGGACCTATAATTGACAAAACAAACATAAAAAAGAATGTTAGATTATTTACACTACCTGATTTAAAGGCACACATCCAATGTAATTAAGGCCACATGGTGTTGGCTTTAGGTTAAGATGTAGAGATCAATGCAACAGAAAAGAGAATCTATAAATCCCACAAAAAAATCATTGTCAATTGATTTTTGACAAAGGATCGAATTATCTCAGTGGAAAAATTACAGTATTTTCTTTCTTTTTTTTTTTTTTTTTTTTTTGAGACGGAGTTTCACTCATGTTACCCAGGCTGGAGTGCAATGGCGCGATCTCAGCTCACCGCAACCTCCGCCTCCTGGGTTCAGGCAATTCTCCTGCCTCAGCCTCCTGAGTAGCTGGGATTACAGGCACGCACCACCATGCCCAGCTAATTTTTTGTATTTTTAGTAGAGACGGGGTTTCACCATGTTGACCAGGATGGTCTCGATCTCTTGACCTCGTGATCCACCTGCCTCGGCCTCCCAAAGTGCTGGGATTACAGGCTTGAGCCACCGTGCCCGGCCTTAAATTACAGTATTTTCAATGAATAACCCTGAAAATAAATCTGAAGATTTCAGGGTTATTCATTGAAAATATTGTAATTTTTCCACAAATACTGAATATTCGTGTAGAAGCAATGAACATTGATCCCCATGTACTAGGCCCAAAACATAATGTAGCATGATCATACAGTTAAAAGTAAAAGATAGAACTGTATAAATTACAGAAGAAAACATAGGAGATCTTAAGGTAGGCAAAGATTTCTTAGCTAGGATTTTTTTAAGTACTAACCATAAAAGGAAATATTGATAAATTGGATGTCACCAAAATTAAAAATCATCTGCTCTTTAAAAGACATCACAAAAAAATATGAACAACAGGCTCAGGGAAAAATATGAGCAACAGGCTGAGGGGTCTTTTCAAAAGTTCCCCAACAAAAGGACTTGATAAAAGTATATATAAAAAACTCATACAACTCAAAAGAAGACAAACTACTGAATTAAAAACTGAGCAAAGAATGTGAACAGACGCTTTACAAAGAATATACAAATGGCCAATAAACACATGAAGATGTTTGCCATCATTAGCTGCTAGAAACATGCAAATTAAACCAACAGTGGTACATTGCCTAAAAATAAAACACAGGGCTCAAGCCTGTAATCCCAGCACTGTGGGAGGCCGAGGCGGGTGGATCACGAGGTCAAGAGATCGAGACCATCCTGGTCAACATGGTGAAACCCCGTCTCTACTAAAAATACAAAAAATTAGCTGGGCATGGTGGCGTGTGCCTGTAATCCCAGCGACTCAGGAGGCAGAGGCAGGAGAATTGCCTGAACCCAGGAGG
Organism: Sapajus apella; assembly: GCF_009761245.1. Classification (NCBI taxonomy): domain Eukaryota; kingdom Metazoa; phylum Chordata; class Mammalia; order Primates; family Cebidae; genus Sapajus; species Sapajus apella. Next base: position 8,664,343 of record NW_022436980.1, read on the forward strand.
CGGAGGTTGCGGTGAGCCGAGATCACGCCATTGCACTCCAGCCTGGGTAACAAGAGCAAAACTCCGTCTCAAAAAAATAAAAAATAAAATAAAAACACTGAATAACAAGTATTGGCAAGGAAATGGAGCAACTGAAATTTTCTTTTTTTTCTTTCTTTCTTTTAGAGACAGAGGTTCACTCTGTTGCCCAGGCTGGAGTGCAGTGGCATGATTTCAGCTCACTGTAACTTCCGCAGGATTCAAGTGATTCTCCTGCCTCAGCCTCCCAAGTAGCTAGGTTTACAGGTGCACGCTACCACGCCCAGCTAATTGTTATGTTTTTAGTAGAGACAAGGTTTTACCATGTTGGCCAGGCTGGTCTCGAAATCCTACCTCAAGTGATCCACCCACCTCAGCCACCCAAAGTGCTGGAATTACAGGCATGAGCCACCGCACCCAACTGAAATTTTCATATCATACATGGCTGATGAGAGAGTAAAATGTTGAAACAACTTCTGAAACAGTTATTTTAATTTGAACAGTGGTTTTGGTCTGAAACAGTTTGTCAGTTGCTTACAAAAGTTAAATATATGTCCTATATTAGACAACAATCCCACTTGCAGATACTTACCCAAGAGAAATAAGATCCAATGTACAGAAAACTTGTTTTGACTGTTAATAGAAACTTTGTCCTTAGTAACAAATGTCTGTTCATTTTTAGCATAAGCATTTTATTTTTGCCTAAAAAGTTTGCTCCCTTCAAATAGCATATTTATGAAGGCATATATTTATCTATAAAGGTCAAATAATTTTTAGTAGTTTGTTTTCTATTTTTTTATAAAAAATAAAATGTGTAAGTCAAACATCTGATAATGGGTTTGTATCTAAAATATATAAAGAACTCAAAAACTCAACAGCAAGAAAATAAATAATACAGCCGGGCGCGGTGGCTCAAGCCTGTAATCCCAGCACTTTGGGAGGCCAAGGCGGGTGGATCACGAGGTCAAGAGATCAAGACCATCCTGGTCAACACAGTGAAACCCCGTCTCTACTAAAAATACAAAAAATTGGCTGGGCATGGTGGCGCGTGCCTGTAATCCCAGCTACTCAGGAGGCAGAGGCAGGAGAATTGCCTGAAGCCAGGAGGCGGAGGTTGCGGTGAGCCAAGATCGTGCCATTGCACTCCAGCCTGGGTAACAAGAGCGAAACTCCTTCCCCAAAAATAAATAAATAAATAAATAAATAATACAATTAAAAATAAGCAAAGGATCTGAATAGACATTTCTCAAAATAAGCATGAAAATATCCAACAGGTATATAAAAAATGTTCAAAATCATTAATCATCAGAAAAATGCACATTAAAACTCAATGAGATATCACCTTACACTAGTCAGAAAGGCTATTCGAGTTTCTTGTAAATTCTGGACATTAGGCCATTGTCAGATGCATAGTTTGCAAATATTATCTCACATTCTGCAGGTTTTTTGTTTCTCCCAGTGAACAAATTTTCTGTTCACTTGATTATTTATTTTTTGTGGTACAGAAGTTATTTAGTTCAATTATATTACATTTGTCTATTTTTGTTCTTGCTGCCTGTGCTTTTGAGGTTTTAGTCATGCCTACACCAATGTCCAGAAGAGTTTTCTCTAGGTTTTCTTCCAGTGTATTTATAGTTTGGGGTCTAACATTTAAGTCTTTAAATGTTAGAATATTAATTTTAACATCTTAAGAATTAATATTGTTAAAATGACCACACTGCCCAAAGTAATCTATAGACTGAATGCAATATCTATCAAAATGCCATGATTTTTCACAGAATTAGAAAAAAAAAAAAAACCTAAAATTCATATGGAACCAAAAAAGAGCTCAAATATCCTAAGCAAAAAGAACAAATCTGGGGGAATGATATCACCTAACTTTAAATTATACTACAAAGATAGAATAATCAAAACAGCATGATACTAGTTTAAAAATATATACATAGATCAATGGAACAGAATTTTAAAACCCAGAAATAAAGCCACATTTTACAGCCAACTGATCTTTGACAAAGTCACCAAGAACACAGGGAAAGGACATACCAATTTTCATTGACAGACACAGTTTATTAAGTTTCCAGGCTATTATGTGAATCTTACCTAATTATTAGCTTTAACGGTGTACATAAACAAAAAAACCTTATTCCTTAAACCATAAGTGCAAAATATCAGATTTATATCCTTCTTTTCCAGACATATTTTATTCCCAAAACTCACTTGTATGATGCTTTTGAGCAATGTTCTCCTGTCATTGAACATAAAATGTGGCTAAAAATTGGACTCGTTATTACAGCCAGAAAAATCAGAGAACATTTGTCTTATGAGGTAGGAAGTGCTTGTATAAACTTGTCTTTCTTTGCATGGAATGGCATTAAAACATTATAATTGACTATTTATGAATATATATTAAACTTCATGAACAAATTAGAATAGACTATGAAATTGTTTTTTAAAACAGGATTGGAACTACGAGATGCAACTTAAACTCTCTCATATTTATCTAGAAGACATACCAAAGAGCACCAAAACTGATATCTGTGATGAAAATTTAATCTATGTTATCCTCATACATGGAGCTGTAGAAGATTGTCAGTTACGAAAAATTTATAGAGCACCTTTCTTAATTCCTACCACATGCCATCAGGTAAAGGAATATTGATTCCTTTCTTCAGGGCAATATGCCATATGTCCAACAATGTATTAACATCAGAAAAACTGTCATGATGATCTTAAGCGTTTCACCTTCCAATCTTCTTCCTTCTCCCACCACTCCATAAACACTCATACCCACATCTGCACCCACATACACCCACACACACCAAGTTCATTGATTGCTTTGGCACTTGCTAGCCCAATCACAAACTATTCCCATCCAAAGCCTATGAACAAGGCCAAGCTGGACATTTTGGCTACAGTTAGATGTTTGTACAGTTATTCACTGCAAAAGATGGTGCATTTGTTTTACTCACAAATTGCAGAAAAACTGTATCAACAATGATCTAGAAAGGTTCTGCCAGACTGATGCTGAATTAAGTATTAGTAGTGTTTCCACAGCTACTTTGAAAGTGATTGTCTTCTCATGTTTAAACTGTTAATTGAGTTTCCCTGCCAATCAAAATGGGAACCTGAGCCATATGAAGAAGGAAAGAAGACTTCATGTGTGTGTATGTGTTTATTTTGTGTTGGGGGAGAATCAGAGAGGCACATGTCAAAAGGAATCGGGTACATAAAAGATACAGCTACAAAAAGTAAATTTAAAGAGGACTCAGAGTTACTTAAAATATGCTTAGATATATTTAAGCAACTAATATATGGCAGAAATAGTGCTATATATTGAAATGATAAAGAAAAATGATACAACCTATCCTCAAGAGATCTCTCAACCAAGTGGAAAGAAACATGTAAGCAAATATATTAATAAAATGTTTTACAGCTAGGATGAAAGCACTTACAGGGTAGATTTTGGACACAAGAAAAAAGTGAAATGGAGATTTTTCCCAAGGTGAAAATTATCACAAGACAATTTTCTAAGTGGACATCATCAGCACTGACATAATGCTTAATGACAGGAAGTGAAACATTCTCCACTATGCTGCTCCCTACCTCTATCCTTGAACACATAACAGAGATTTGGTGTGGGTGCTTGTTGAGAATTTAGACCGCCAAGCGAGAGCCTGAAGGCTGATAAACTCTATCTACTTCCCTAGACATAGAGCCCTACTCATTGTGGATTTGGGTACCAATGTGATTCAAACTATGCTGAAAACAACCACAAGGTGGAAGAATATTTTGAAATATTTCTATATGGCAGAAAGAAAGTTTAATGAAAAGAACATTTTCAAATACTCTCTTCATTAAACTTTCTTTCTGCCATATAGAAAAAAATCTCTGGTTGATTTTTAAAGGGCCATTGGTGATTTATTTCCTTCCTTCCTTCCTTCTTTCCTTCTTTCTTTCTCTCTCCTTCCTTCCTTCCTTCTTTCCTTCTTTCTTTCTCTCTCTCCTTCCTTCCTTCCTTCCTTCTTTCCTTCCTTCCTTCCTTCCTTCCTTCCTTCCCTCTTTCCCTCCTTCCCTCTTTCCCTCCTTCCCTTTTTCTTTCATGGAGTCTTACTCTGTTGCCAGGCTGGAGTGCAATGACACAATCACAGCTCACTGCAACCTCCACCTCCCTGGTTCAAGCAACTCTCCTGCCTCAGCCTCCTGAGTAGCTGGGACTACAGGCACGCACCACCATACCCAGCTAATTTTTGTATTGTTAGTAGAGAATGTTTCACCATGTTGACCAGGATAGTCTCAATCTCCCGACCTCGTGATCCACCTGCCTCAGCCTCCTAAAGTGCTGGGATTACAGGCATGAGCCATCGCGCCCAGCCTGGTGATTCATTCTTAATTATTTTATTCCATATTGAATAGAAATATTTAAAATTCAATGAATGTATATGGAATATTGACTTTCACAAAACTAACATATCCAGGTATTTTAAGATACCAATCATATTTGTGTTGATTTTTACTATTTCCCATTTTCCCCAGATATTTAGAGAAAGCCAGAAATTTAGCTTACTAGAGAAATTTTTAATTGTAGGATATTTGCTCAGAAATTAATCTGCTTTCTGTCAACTTTCAGATACAAGGTACGGAAGATTTCACAAAAGTAATGATTATTCAAACTTCAATTAATATGAAACCAAGCAGATGGAATACTAGAAAGTTTATTTCTAAACATAAAACTTCTCTTATACCAGAATTACGTGAGTTAGATTTCTTTGAGCAATTGTGAGAACTTACTTTCCCTTTATAAAATAGCCATATGCGTATTTGGAAACTGTTGTTTGCATTCTGCCTAATGTATTGAGGAATCCTTTTATATTTGCTACTCAATGTATGAGGTCAGACAGACAATGCTGAAGTTATACTTTTAAATTATTATTATATATTTCATTCATAAGAAAACTGCATAATTATCAAAACAATATTAAAAAAAGATTAATGAGGAAATTACTAGCTCTTCCCCAAAATTAAGATATGCTATATAGCAGTAATAATAAAAACAGCATTGTAGTGTCTGACCAACAAACATAAATCACTTAAACTAGATGAGTAACTTTAATATAAAGCCTATTTTTCATACAAATTTTAATAGATAAAACTTTAGTCATAACATACGATTAATCACTACTATTAAGCCCTTGATTAAAATTTGATAAATATATTTGAGATAAATTTTAAAATTCAATAAATAATTATTGAATAAGTAATAATAGAATTTAATTGATCGATTCACTAAAGGAGAAATATGGTACAAAATTTAGAAATACAGAAATTCATTTTAAAATCTTGTGTCTATAAAAATATCACCAATCAAGAGATAAACCAAAGACAATTCACAGATGAAAACTTGCATTGAAAATACAATGTGGAAAATTATTTAATGTTGGTAATATTTACAGAAACAAACTACATATTTGGTAGATTTAATTTGTGAAATTTTATAAGATATAATACCTCTCAACCAAAAGAAATGTAGTGAATCTGATATATATTCTTACTTTATTAATAGCAGTGTAAACTGAGAAAGTAAATTTATCAGAAGATTCCAAAAGCCATAAGTGTTTATATCCTTTGATTAAATATCTAAATATTTAGATAAATATGTCTAAATGTTTATCCTAAAGATATAAAGCAAAAAAAATTATAATTGAGCATTATTTATAAAAGAAATAATCAAAATGTATAAAAATAAATGGTTAATTAAATCAATATAATAGTCAACACGATTGACTGTTATATAAGCATTAAAAATTTGACTTTCCATATCATAATTTTTGAAAAACCAGTGATACAAGGAGGTAAATAGCAGACACTGGGGTCTACTTGAGGGGGGAGGATGGGAGGAAGGAGAGGAGCAGAAAAACTGTTGGGTACTAGGCCGAATACCTGGATGATGAAATAATATATACAAAAACTTCTGTGACAATGTGTTTACCTATGTAACAAACCCTTCACATGTACCCCCAAATCTAAACAAAAAGTTAAAGAAAAACCAGTGATATATGTCAAGTGAAAATATCCAGAAAATAACATTATATTACTAATTTAAATGAATTTAATCTTTATTATGTATAATCATAAAACTTTGCATCTATGTGGACACAAATACTGTCATTGTATGGGTCTCCACTAGCCTTAAGATTAAGCATATGCAGAGTGGCATAACCAAGACAACGGAATAGAAGGTAATCCATTCATATATTCCACAACAACAACAAAAAATTCTACACCCATACATGGTCCAAAGCCACTCTGCAGGAGCCTCAAAATTTAGGTAGGAGTTTGTGAATTCTTCATGTAGCTCACAACCTGGGAGCATCATTCTAAGAATGCAGATTGACTTTAGGTAGCTGATACTACAAGCTTGCTCCCACATTCAAGTCCTGAAATTGTCCTGTCCTCCAAGAGGCTTGTCTCCTTCATTTGGTCTTGAGCCTGCAACCAAAACCATCTGCCAAGGGATCCAAGAGGTATGCATACTAGTGACTTGGCAGGGAAACTCATCTTCCTGCTGACATCTATCTCAGTGGCAAACCTGAAAGTTTCCCTGTGGCTTGGCTTCAGCCACTGTCAGCTGAGATCCCAGCTCAGAGCTGCTCATACAATGATCCAGAGGGAGAATCACCCATATCACATAGCTTGGGAGTCTGAGCCTCCCTGACAGGACTGTCAACTTCCAACTCACAGCAGATCCTGATGGCACCATGTATCGGGTCTGGCTCCTCCTACTGCAATCAGTAAACTATCCCATCTCTGCTGAAACCTGCAAGGCATGCCCCTCTGAAGCAATAAGACTCTATAGCTGGGCTGGGCGCGGTGGCTCAAGCCTGTAATCCCAGCACTGTGGGAGGCCGAGGCGGGTGGATCACGAGGTCAAGAGATCGAGACCATCCTGGTCAACATGGTGAAACTCTGTCTCTACTAAAAATACAAAAAATTAGCTGGGCATAGTGGCGCGTGCCTGTAATCCCAGCGACTCAGGAGGCTGGGGCCGGAGAATTGCCTGAACCCGGGAGATGGAGGTTGCGGTGAGCCGAGATAGCGCCATTGCACTCCAGCCTGGGTAATAAAAGCAAAACTCCGTCTCAAAAAAAAAAAAAAAGACTCTCTAGCCTCTGTCCCACAGCAGATCCCAAATCAACCCAATCTTAGCTCCAGGCCTTCCTGCTGCAGTAAGGGAACTAGCCCATCTGTGCAGGGACCTACTAGGAGATACACACCTATCTGAGCTGATGTGACAGGCATGCCAGCCTCCATCTCACAGCAGATCCCCAAAGGGCTCTGTCTCAACTTTGTCCCTTCCTGCTGCATCAGGGAGCTATCCTATCTTTGCTGGGTAATATGCACTCCTCTGAAGAAAGACTGAGCTCTTCTCCCTGTCCCACAGCAGATCCTGAGGAGACTCTCTCAGCTCTGGCTTCTCCAGCTACAATCAAGGAACTGCTTGTGCAGGGACCTGCTGGGTGATGCATGCCCATCTAGGCCAACAATACAGGCCCATAAGCCTCCTTTCTCTGGCAGATCCCAAGGTGGTCCAGCCTCAACTTCAACCCCTCTCACTGTAGTAGGGGACCCAACATACCCATGTAGAGATGGGCAGGGACTCACACCCATCTAGTCCATTGTGACAGTCTTCTGGAATCAGATTCCAGACCAGCACTCCCACACAACCTTAGGACCCTCCTGGGGTCTTCCCCAGGGCCATCTGGGCCTTAAAACCACAACAACTTTGAAGTGCTTGTGAGAATCATGGTAAGCCTGGACTTAAGGCATCCTCTAGTGCTAAGAGGACTGCAGTGATCACAGATTCAGGTAACTAAACAGGTCTGCCAGAATCCATGGAAGGCTCTTGAAAGACAGACAGGGACAGGCAAAGGCCAACCTGTAGAGACTAACATAAATAATCCCTCAATGCACATGTTCACAATTATCAAGAATATTTAGAGAAATATGACCTCACCAAATGCACAAAATAAGGTATCAGAGACTAACTCCAAAGTGATAGAGACGTGTGATCTCTCAAAGAATTTTAAAAAAAACGTTTCAAGAAAAGTCTCTGAACTTCAAGAAAACACAGAATGAATTCAGAAATTTATCCATGAAATTTAACAGAGATCAAAATTTAAAAAAAAATAAATCCTAAGGCTGAAAAATAAACGTAATTAATGAAATAAAAAAATGAAATAGCATCAACAGCAGAATTGATCAAACAGAAGTAATCAGTGAACTCAAAGACAGTCTAGTTGAAAATACAGTCAGAGGAAAAGAATAAAAATGAATAAAGAAATCTTACAAGATCTAGGTGACAATATCAAAAGAGCAACTATTTGGGTTATTGAAGTAAAAAAGGGAACTGAGAAAGAAAAAAGTGTATAAAGCTTGTTTTAATAAGTAATAACAGAAAAGTTTACAATCCTGGACAAGGAGATAAATATCTAGACACAAAAAGATTAAAAGTCCTCAATCAGATTTAACTCAAATAAGAATACACCAAGACATAATTACATACTCAAAAGTCAAAGATAAGGCTGGGCGCGGTGGCTCAAGCCTGTAATCCCAGCACTTTGGGAGGCCGAGGCGGGTGGGTCACGAGGTCAAGAGATCGAGACCATCCTGGCCAACATGGTGAAACCCCGTCTCTACTAAAAATACAAAAAATTAGCTGGGCATGGTGGCGCGTGCCTGTAATCCCAGTGACTCAGGAGGCTGGGGCAGGAGAATTGCCTAAACCCGGGAGGCGGAGGTTGCGGTGAGCCGAGATCGCGCCATTGCACTCCAGCCTGGAAAAAAAGAACAAAACTCCGTCTCAAAAAAAAAAAAAAAAAAAAAAAGTCAAAGATAAAGAAAGAAAAAGGGATTTTCGAGCAAAAGCAATAAGAGAAAAAAGAAGGAAATAATATGTAAGGAAAATCCAATAGGCCTTGAAGCAGACTTCTCAACAGAAATCTTACAGGCCAGGAGGAGTAGAAAGATATACTCAAAGTGCTGAAGGAAAAAAACAAAATCTGCCAAGCAAAAATACAGTACCCAGAAAAGCTAGATTTCAGAAAGAAAGGATAAATAATGACTTTCTTTTTTTTTTTTTTTTGAGATGGAGTTTCGCTCTTGTTACCCAGGCTGGAGTGCAATGGCGCGATCTCGGCTCACCGCAACCTCCGCCTCCTGGGTTCAGGCAATTCTCCTGCCCCAGCCTCCTGAGTAGCTGGGATTACAGGCACATGCCACCATGCCCAGCTAATTTTTTGTATTTTTAGTAGAGACGGAGTTTCACCATGTTGACCAGGATGGTCTCGATCTCTTGACCTCGTGATCCACCCGCCTCAGCCTCCCAAAGTGCTGGGATTATAGGCTTGAGCCACCGCGCCCGGCCAATAATGACTTTCTTAAACAAAAAAAAATAAGGTTGAGGGGATCTGTCACTACCAGACCTGTCCTATAGGAAATGCTAAAGGGAATTCTTCAAATGGAAAGAAAATTGATATCAATGTGATTGTTACACTAATATGGTAATCATGGTATGTGAATCACTTATATCCCTCCTAAGAAGACTAAAAGACAAAATATTTAAAATAATACTAACTACAACAATTTTAAAGAGATAAGCAATATAAAAATGCATATTGTGACATTAAAAATCAAAATATGGGGTAAGAAGGGAATTAATGTATACAGATGTTTTTGTGCGTTTGTTTCTTTTTTTTCAAAGTTGGTATTAGTTTTAAATAACTTATTTAAAATATACAACCAGAAAAAAATACCTAACCACAATGGAAGATAGTAAGAAAGAAAGAAAGAAAGAATAGTTATAAATAACAGCTAGAAAACAAGTAAGACAATGGCAGTAGTAAGTCCTCACCTATTCACAGTAACAATGAATGCAAATAAACAACATTCTCCAATTAAAAGACAAAGCATGGCTTAATAAATTAAAAAAACAAAATCCAACTATATGCTGCCTATGAGAAGAACTCTTTGCCTATAAAGATACATGTAAACTGAAAATGAGGAGATAGAATAAAATATCCTATGGAAACGGAAACTAAAGAAGAAGAATGGCTATACTTATATAAAATGGACCTTTAATCAAAACCTTTAAGAAAAAAAAAAAGAGCAAAAAAGATCATTATATAATTTAAAAGGTCAATTAAACAGGAGGATATAACAATTGTCAATATACATATGTGCTCAACATCAGAGTCCCCAGATATGCAAAGCAAATATTAATAAATCTAAAGGGAGAGATGGATTGCAATACAATAGTAGTAGGGGATTTCAATACCCCACTTGCAGAAATGGGCTGATTATCAAGATAGAAAATTAGCAAAAAAAACTGGAGTTAAACTAGATTCTACACCAAATGAGCCTAACAGACATTTACAAAGTATTTCATTCAACAGCTGAAGAATATACATTTTTCTTATCAGCACATGGAACATTCTCTGGGATAGGCCATATGTTAAGCCACAAAACAAGCCTCAACAATTTCAAAAAAGTAAAGCTATATTAAAATATTTTCTTACCACAATGGAATAAAACTAGAAATCAATAGAAGGAGGAACTATGGAAACTATAAATACGTGAAATTTTAAAAACATGCACCTGTATGACCAATGGGTTGATTTGGGAATTAAATTGAAATTTTTAAAAAATTTATTGAAATAAATGAAAGTTTAAACACAAAATTCCAGAACTTATGTGATATAGTAAAAGCACTACTAAGTAGGAAGTCTAAGTAATAAATACCCATGTCCCCAAAATAGAAACACTTAAAAAAAATCTAATGACACACCTCAAGGAACTTTCAGAACAAACTGAACCCAAAACTAGTAGAAGGAAAGAAATAATAAATCAGCATAAATAAATAAAATTAGAAATAAAAAGGATTTTAAAATTGGCCAAAAATTTGTTTTTTAAAAAAGATAATTAACAAACCTTTATCTAGACTAAGAAAAAGAGGTAAAGTCTAGATAAATAAAACAAGAAATTGGAAGTAAAGATTGCAACTGATACCACAGAAATATGAAGGCTCATCAATCATAGACTACTATGAAAAATTATGTGCCAACAAATTGGAAAACCTAGAAGAAATGGAAAAATTTCTGGACACATACAACCTATCAAAATTGAAACATGAAGAAACAAAACACCTGTACAGACCAATAACACATAGCAAGATTAAAGCCATAATAAAAAGTCTCCCATCAAAAAAAACCCCAGGATCGCCGGGCGCAGTGGCTCAAGCCTGTAATCCCAGCACTTTGGGAGGCCGAGGCGGGTGGATCACGAGGTCAAGAGATCAAGACGATCCTGGTCAACATGGTGAAACCCCGTCTCTACTAAAACTACAAAAATTAGCTGGGCATGGTGGCGCGTGCCTGTAGTCCCAGCTACTCAGGAGGCTGAGGCAGGAGAATTGCCTGAACCCAGGAGGCGGAGGTTGCGGTGAGCTGAGATCGCGCCATTGCACTCCAGCCTGGGTAACAAGAGCGAAACTCCGTCTCAAAAAAAAAAACAAAAACAAAAAACCCCAGGATCTAATGGGTTCACTGCTGAATTCTAATGAATGTTTAATACCCTATATCCAATTCTATTTAAACTGTATCAAGAAATTAGAAAGAAATATGTTTAAACTTATTTTACTAGGCCAGCATTTTCCTGATACCAAACCAGACAAGGACAGAGTAAAAATAGAAAACTACAGGCCAATATCCTTGATCAATATAGATGCAAAAATCCTCAGCAAAATACTAGCAAACCAAATTCAACAACACATTAAAAAGATCATTCATCATGATCAAGTGGAATTCATCTCAGGGATGCAAGGATGGTTCAAATGTGCAAATATATTATATATGTAAAAATGTGATGTATTATATCAACAGAATCAAGGACAAAAACCCTATGATCATTTCAGTAAATGCAGAAAAAGTATTCAATAAAATTCAACATATCTTCATAATAAAAATCAACAAATTGAATATAAAAAGAAATCTCAACACAATAAATGTGACATATATGACAAAACCCTCAGTTAATAACATACTAAGCAGGGAAGAATTGAAAGCCTTTCCACTAAGACCAGGAACAAAACAAGGATGTCCACTTTTACCACTATTCAACACAGTACTGGTGGTCCAAGTCAGAGAAATTAGGCAAGAGAAAAAATAAAGATATCCAAGTTGGAAAGGAAGAAGCCAGGGTATTCTTGTTTGTAGATGACATGATCACATGTCATTTCCTACTTAGAAAAACCTAAGGACTCCACACCAAAAACTTTTAAAACTGATAAATTCAGTAAAGTAGCAGGATACAAAATCAACATACAAACAATTAGTAGCATTTATATAGGCTAACAGTGATGAGTCCTAAAAAGAAATGAAGAAAGCAATCTCACTTACTACACACACACACACACACACACACACACACACACACACACACAAATACTTAAGAACAAATTTAAGAAGTGAAAGATCTCTACAAGAAAAATTATAAAACACTGTTGAAAGGAATCAAAGGAGGCACACAAAAAATTAAAAAATATTCCATGTTCATAGATTGGAATAATTAACGTTGTTAAATTGGTCTATACTAGCCAAAACAATCTATAAATTCAATGCAACCCCTATCAAAATACCAATGGCGTTCTCCACAGACATAAAAAAAAAAACTTCTAAAATCCATAGGGAACCACAAAAGACCTTGAATAGCCAGACCAGTCCTGAGCAAAGAGAACAAAACCAGAGGCATCACATTACCTGATTTCAAATTATACTACAAAGCTACAATTACCAAAATAGCATGGTACTGGCATAAAATCAGACACATAGATCAATGGAGCAGAATAAAGAACTCAGAAATAAATCCATGCAGTGATAGCCAACTTACTTTCAACAAAGGCACCAAGAACATATATTGGGAAATGACAGTCTCTTTAAAAATTGGTGCTAGAAAAACTGGACATATGCAGAAGAATGAAACAAGGTTCCCATAGATTACCGTATAGAAAAAACCAACTCAAAATGGATTAGAGACTTAAATTTAAGACCTAAAACTGTAAAACTACAAAAAAAATTGGGAAAATGCTATAGGACATTGGTCTGGAGAAAGATTTGTTTGCATAAAGCCACAAAAGAACAGGCAACCAAAGCTAAAGTAAACAAATGGGATTACATGAAGCTAAAAAGCTTCTGCACAGCAAAGGAAACAGCCTACAAATTGAAGAGACAGCCTACAGAATAAGAGAAAATATTTGCAAACTATTAATCTGATAAGACATTAATAACCAGAATATATAAGGAACATAATAACTATAACATAAACACTCTGATTTTTTATGGGCAAAAGATCTGAAGAGACATTTATCAAAAGAAGACATGCAAATGACCAATAGATATATGAAAAAAATGCTCAACATCACTAAAAATAGAGAACTGCAAATCAAAACCATAATGAGATATCATTTCATCTTAGTTAGAATGACTACTGTCAAACAGATGAAAAATTTGAAATACTGGGAAATATACCAATAAAGGTGAACGGTTGTATACTGTTAGTGGAAATGTAAAGTAGTGCAGCCATTATGGAAAACTGTACAGAGTTTCTTTAAAAAAGAAACTAAAAATAGAATCATCATATGATCTAACAATTCCACTGATGGGTATATATTCAAAAGAAATAAAATCAATATGTTGGGGAGATGTCTTAACTCCCAGGTTTATTGCAGCACCGTTCACAACACCCAAGATATGGAATCACCATAAGCGTTCATCAACAAATGGATAAAGAAAATGCAGTGTGTGTATGGGTGTGTGTATATACACAATGGAATACTATTTAGTCATAAAAAAAATAGTTATCTCATTTGTAGCAATATGTTTGAAACTGGAGGTCATTATCTTAAGTTAAATAAGCCAGGCACAGAAGAAAAATGTGACATGTTCTCACTCACATGTGGGCACTAAAAAAGTGGATCTCATGGAAGTATAGAGTAGCATGATAGTTATCAAAGACTGGGAAGGAAAGGGGAAGGAGATGATGAAGAGAAGTTGGTTACAAAAATACAGTTAGAAGGGATAAGTTCTAGTATTCAATAGTACAGTAATTATAGTTAAAAATAATAATTGTATATTTCCAAATAGCCAGAAGAGAAGAATTGTAATGTTCCCAAAACAAAGAAAAGATAAATGCTTGAGGTGATGGATATCCCAATTATTCTGATTTGATCATTATACAGTATACAGGCATCAAAATATTATAGGTACCCCCAAAACATGTACGACTAATATATATCAATAAAATGTATAAATTGTCAAAAAAAATAAAATACCTTGATTCTCTGCTTTTAAAATGATTCAGCATATAGAGGGCATGGATTTGGGCCCTCTGCCATCTGCTCTTTCACCTGCTACCTCCTCTCCTAACTCTTTAAGAATTAGCCATACCAAACTACAAATGGTTTGCCTGGTGCCTCCCATTCCTGAGCCTTTCCCCAAATTGTTCGTTTTTTGCTGGAATTCTGTAAACAGCCTCATCCCCACATCTCCTCATTTCATGGAGCTAACTCCATATCCTTTAAATCTCAGCTTTTTCTCCAAGCAGCCGTCATTGATACATCCCAAATTGACAAAACTGCACCATGTGACTCTCCTGTGTGCTCCCATAGCCCAGCATACACACAGTCCTGTTTTTACCATGTCGTTTCTTTCTATGATTGCTAGTCTGTCTGTTTTACTAACTAAAACTCCAAGACGACATGGATCTTAACTCTTTTGCTTTCTTATGTATCCTCATTGTTAGCAATGTGCTTGGCCCTCAATATATATTAATATAAAAGTATTTTGGAATATTGGAATGATAAATGATTTTGTCTCTCTACTTTCCAAACTTTTTGCACATTTATTATATAATCTTCACAATAAAAGACTTATAATCACTTTTTAAAAAGTGATTTTTTTTTTACCAAATGAGATTACCACCAATTTCAGATCACAGATTCTGAGTATGAGAGATTTGAGTCTGATCTAATCTGATAGTTGGACTAATAGAAATAGTCACTTGCTTCAGTGGTTGAATTAACACTGTCTTTCTCAAATCAGATTCACCTGGAACATTGGAAGAAGGCATTCAAGAAGAAACAAATATTAAGGAGGTATATTTAAAGAGCCTTTTTAAAAGTTTTATTTTGGGTAAAAGAGAGTCTGGAATTCATGGAAAGTACCAATGTGTTTACCTTTTTCCAAAAAAGTTCATCTGCTAGTCACTTTGTAGATTTTGGTGTAAAACACTTATTTTAGCACTGGGTACAATGGAAATTATACTTATTTTTAGGGACATATTAGAGAAATTATACAAAAAAAAAAAAAAAGTTCAAGGGATGCCAGAAGATCTGTCTTGAATCACATTAGCAACCAGCACTACCAGGATGGCTACAGTTGTAGCATACTGGAGCCCTTTCCACTCCTCTTTGTGCCAAAATGTGGACTGACCTTAAGTCTTTCAGTGCTACCTCAGCTATGCATTTGGGATCCTTAAGCCAGAAAGCAGTTTGCCCTGTGTTCACAGTGCATGACAGAAAGAAAGAGCTCAATAATAAATGCTCTAATAAGATATATCCCAGCTTACCTAAATTATTCAGAAAGTCCCACAAATATTGATCAATTTCATGTTCCTCTATGACCATGGGGATCTTGAGATCCTCAAAATCCTGAGTCAACTTCACAATAGGATTCCAAGCTATGAAACACTTAGGACTCTGGAACTGAAACTGAGCAGAGAGAAATATAATGAAAATACCTCACCAAATCTACATCACCCTACCTGTGTCTGGGCTCCGGATGCAATGGAGAGTTCACTTTTAGTTTTAGTCTCTGCCAGGTTGGTTGTGTTGCTCCGGAAGATATAATACTCAGAATCTGATAAATGTCTGCTATGAATACATCAGCCATAAAATTGTGGATTTAGTTGTTAAATACGTATTTTACATCAATTAAGCCTATTTGTTCTATTAGCACTAGACATAAGCTTCTGAGAACAGACACTCCTTTTGTCCTCAACATCTCCTCACAAATATGTGTTGAATGAAAGACGATCGTAGGCTCTGTGGCAAGCTAAAGATCTGCATCCAAGTGCCCTGGCCTTTACGAGGACAGCACTCCTCTCCAGTAGCCAAGTTTCCATCTCTCATGAAAGAAGGAGGTTCACTGTCTCCCGAAAGTATTTTGGAGACTTCTTGGGAAAAAGTTTCCTCAAACCTTCCCTATTTATTGCCTGTTGAATGGAATTCATGGTAGAATAGCATAAGGGCTAAGAGTTTGGGCTCTGGTATGAGACTTTCTGGATTTGACTCCAGATTCTACCACTTAATAGCAATGTGACCTAGGGAAAATTTTTTAACCTACGTAAGCATCAATTTTTTGTGTATGAAAAAGTGATAATAGCAAAACCCACCTCTTTAGAGATCAAAGAAATGAAAAGTACACTGCACAGTCCTTGGTACAAACAAGAAATTCCTATACACAGTTACCATTATTCTTGGCTCACCCCTTCTTAATATGGGAAACTGCTTCTCCAAACATCTTTGGCTCTTCCCATATTAATTCTCTAAAAAACATGGATACACGCACCTATTCTAATTCTTCCAAACACAGCTGCTTCTGAAGGCTAAGGAATAACAACGGGAGATAACAATAGAAAAATAGACGAGGAGGACATTTAAAATAAAATATTACATGACTTCTAGAGTCCACTGACTAGGCCCTCTTTTTTTTTTTTAAACAATGCTGCCAAACTTGTACGATTTAGCTTAATAGCACATTTGGAGGAATCAGAGGAGGAAAGCTAATGTTTTGTATGAACCTAGTCTCAAAGAGTGCTGCTTTTCCATCAATTAAAAAAATGATGGCATGGTGGTTGTTAATGAAGCAGGAGTGTGAAAATGAAAGTTTGTTAAATGGCAGGAACATTCGCTATTAAGACATGTAAAGAAAATCATCAAGTTCTGTTGTTTAGTAAATGCTTTTTTTCCCTGAAGTTAGATCCTGGCTGTGTTAGAGTCAGCTCTCTTCCTGAGATCCCAAACCCTTTCCTCCTCATGACCATCAAAGCCACTGTGGCTTTCCCTTTACATAATAAAACGCTCATCAAAGGCCTATCATCACATCAAGTAACAAAGTGTTTTGAATCCCAGGATGGAGCACACAGTGCTGTCACTGCCAGGAGTCCCCAGCCTTGCTCCCCACTCGGTAGACTGAATTCTACCAGCCCTGCTTTATAAATCTCACCCTTAATAACAGTCTCAGAATTTGAGTCCTGTCTCCTGTCTCAATTTCTAGATTCAAGAACGTACAGATTTTCTTGGTGATCTCAATGAGAAAGTTAAACTGTAAGGAGTCCCCTAGAATAAACCTAAGGAAAGTCAGGTAAGCCACTCCTGTTTCCTAAACAGGATCAGGAGTACATCTATCCCTGGAGATACAGACCGAAGCCAAATTTCACTTGCCGTTTGTGTGATAGTGAGAATTATAGTTCTTTCCTCTAGCCAGCTGGTTCTTCTAATGACGGTGTTTCTAAGTTGTAATTTGGAGAATTAACTTTAAAATAAGAGTCCTTTATCTAGATTTCTGAAAACTTTATATCCTGGTTTTCACTGTATATTCTGCTACTTAATCTCACATGCAATACTGGCTCTCAGTTTAGCAGGTTATTTTTCAGGCTAACACGTACTGTTGGAAGATATAAAAAGATAAGTTATGACTTCACTTCTCAAGTGTTTATGTTCTAGTTAAGAAGATAAAACCTACCAGGAGGCAATTAAATGACCATAAAAGATATAATGTGTATAATGCCAGCTGAAGTTGAATTCAAGAGAGAAATGGCTGTCTGTGAGAATGGGCAAAGTCTTTGTAAAGAAAGCAAGAGGATGTTCACAAAAGAGGATAGCAGCACGGCTATTCAGGCACTTTAGTCTCTGGCCAGAGACTGAACACCCTGTTCTGGAGCAGGGTAGGAGCCTCCACCACCAGAATTATGGAAAGTGCCTCAACAGTAGGTGCTGGAATTGTTCTTTTCACCCATTGCAAGCCTGGGGTAGGAGGAGAACTGCTACAGCTGTAGTTTCTCATGGGTGGTGAGACTTGCAGCCAGGACCAGCTTGGCAACCTGGAACTTATCTGTATGTGCCATTGGTGGGTGCCTCATCCTGCTCCCCTGGGATTGTGGTGCAGTAGGGCCCTCTCTACTCAACCCCCAGGTAGAAATCCAGGCATTTGGAGCAGTCATTCACCTTCTTGTTCAGCACCCTAAGCCATCCCACCCTTCCTGGACACAGATCATGGTGCAGTGGGGCTCCTTCTGCTCCCTACCCAGGCAGATCACCCATTTACCTTGTTGAGAGCACCCATTTGCCTTGTTCAGCAGCCTGAACCACCCAACCCTTCCCTTCCATAGCTCCTCGTGCATTAGGGCTCTCTGCTCCACACCCAGGCAGACCTCCAGGCGTTTGGAACACCCATTCACCTGGTTGAGCAGCCTAAGCTGTGCCATCCTCCCTAGACATAGACTGTGGTGCAGCAGTGCTCTCTCTGCTCCATAAGAAGTCAAAACCAGGCCGGGCGCGGTGGCTCACGCCTGTAATCCCAGCACTTTGGGAGGCCGAGGCGGGTGGATCACGAGGTCAAGAGATCGAGACCCGGCCGGGCACGGTGGCTCAAGCCTGTAATCCCAGCACTTTGGGAGGCCGAGGCGGGTGGATCACGAGGTCAAGAGATCGAGACCATCCTGGTCAACATGGTGAAACCCCGTCTCTACCAAAAATACAAAAAATTGGCTGGGCATGGTGGCGCGTGCCTGTAATCCCAGCGACTCAGGAGGCTGAGGCAGGAGAATTGCCTGAACCCAGGAGGCGGAGGTTGCGGTGAGCCGAGATCGCGCCATTGCACTCCAGCCTGGGTAACATGAGTGAAACTCCGTCTCAAAAAAAAAAAAAAAAAAAAGAAGTCAAAACCTACCAGAAGGCAATTAAGTAACCATAAAAGATACAATGTGTATAATGCCAGCTGAAGTTAAAAAAATTCAAGAGAGAAATGGCTGGCTGTGAGAATGGACAAAGTCTTTGTAAAGAAAGGAAGAGGATGTTCATAAGAGAGTATACAATATTTCCAGACATTTGGGGCACCTGTTTGCCTGGTTCAAGAGCCTGAGCCACCCCATCTTTTCTGCACATAGACCACAGCAGGACTTTCCCTACTCCACACTTAGGCAGATCTCCAGGCATTTGGATTGCCCACTCATTGGATCAGCAGCCTAACCCACTCCATCCTTTCTGTGCAGAGATCCTGGGGCTTCATGCCCAGGCAGATCAGGCAGTCAGGGCACCCACTGACCTGGTTCAACAGCCTGAGCCATCCCACCCTTCCCAAATCATAATGCAGTGGGACTCTCTGCTCTAAGCCCAGTCAGATCTCCAGGCATTCAGATTAGGCACTCACTGGACCAGCAGCCTGACCCAACCCCCCATTCCTGTTCAGAGATCTTGGTGCGGGGGGACCTTGTCTGCTCCATGCCCACACAGATCTCCAAGCATTCAGAGAACTCGCTTCCTTGTGCCAGCAGCCTGAGTCATCCTACCCCTCCTGTGCAGAGACCTTAGTGCAGGGCGAGAGGCATCTCTACCCCACACACAAGCAGATCTCAGGCATCTGAAGTACTCACTTTCCTAGATTAGGAGCTTATGCTGCCTCCCACCCCTGTGCAGAGAACTCGGAACCAAGGTTTCCCAACTCCATGCCTAGGCACACCAGTATCTGGTGGACAGCCACTGGATTCTCTATTGGCACTGGTGCTTGTGCCTGCTATCAGGAGACTAGCAGGCAGACCTGCCCAGTCAAAACACACCTACTCCCAACCCCCTCAAGGTTGAGGAGGGAGCTCAGACCACTGTGCATATTATGAATTAGCCCATTGCCTAAGGCAATAGTTTCTGCCAGTAAATATTGATCGAGTATATACCCAACCACATTGGCCACAGCCAGTCCTTATTGTAAGTGCCATCTATAGGCTTTTAGGACAAACTGCACAGCCCAATATAAAACCTGCCAAAAGTTTTGTTCAGACATAAAGCTATAGTAGCAAAGCCAAAACAGCATTCTCTATTTTAGTCACACCCTTTAGGGAGTAGGGGAAAATGGAAAAAAAAAATTAAAAATAAACAAATCATAATATTATTAAAGGGAAAAAAGGAAAATTCTACTCACATGAAATAATTACAAAAATTAGCAGTGCCAGTGTCTCCAGATGAGAAGGAACACGTGCAAGAATTCTGGCAACGTGAAAAATCTGAGTGTAGCTACACCACCAAAGGATTGCACTAGATCTCCAGCAATGGTCCCTAACCAAAATGTAAACTCAGACATAACAGATAAGGAAGTCAAAGCATGGATTGTAAGGAAGCTTAATGAGATCCAAGACAAAGTTGGAAATCAACACAGAGAAACCTTTAAAACAATTCAGGAAATGAAAGAAGAGATAAACACCTTAAAAAGAAATCAATCAGAGCTTCTGGAATAGGAAAACTCATCTAAACAGTTTCAAAATACAATTGAAAGCTTTATCAATAGACTAAATCAAGCAGAACAATTAATGTCCGAGCTTGAAGACCACTCTTTTGAACTAACAGTCTGCCTGAAATAAAGGACATGAGAATTTAAAAAATAAGCAAAGTTTTTGAGAAATATGGGATTATATAAAGAGATCAAGCCTATGAATTATTGGCATTCCCTAGAGAAGAAGAAAAGGCAAACAACCTTTTCAAGAAATATATTTCAGGAAATAATTCAAGAAAATTTCTTTAATCTTGCTACAGATGTAGACATTCAGACACAAAAATCTAGAGATAATGTACAAAATGAGCATCCCCAACACATATAGTCACCAGGCTGTCCAAGGCTAATGCCAAAGAAAAAGATTTTAAGTCAGAGAAATAGGGTAGATAACATACATAGGGAATTTAATCAGGCTAACAGCAGACTTCTCAGAAGAAACCTTTCAAGCCAGGAGAGATTGGGGGCCTATATTCATCATTCTAGAAGAAAGAAAATTCCAAGCAAGAATTTCATATCCTGCCAAGCTAAGCTTTATAAGCAAAGGAAAAATAAAATATTTTCCAGACAAGTAAGTGCTAAGGGAATTCATTACCATGAGATCACCCTTATAAGAGACTGTTAAGAGAGTTCTGAACAAGGAAACAAAAGACTGGCATCTGCTATCACAAAAACTCACCCATGTACATACCTCGCAAGCCATATAAAACAAAAACACAATAGAAACTACCCAATAGACAGCTAACAACTTCACAATAGGATCACAATTTCACATAACAATATGAATCTTGAACGTAAATGGTCTAAACACCCTCACTTAAAAAGCATAGAGTGGCAAGTTGAATTTAAAAAGCAAGACCTATCCTTCAAGAAACCCATCTCACACATAATGACACCAATAGCTCAAAGTAAAGGGCTAGAGAAAGATCTACCATGCAAATGGAAGACAAAATTGAGCAGGGATCACTATTTTTACATCAGATAAAACAGACTAAACCAGAAACAGTAAAAAAGGATAAAGAAGTGCATTATGTAATGATAAAGGTTCAATTTAGTAAGAAGACTTAAACATCCTAAATTTATATGCACCCAATATTGGAGCACCTAGGTTCATAAAATACATACTGCTCGATGTATGAAAAGACTTAGTCACACAATAATAGTGAAGGACTTTAACTCCCCACTGACAGTATTAGACAGATTGAGGCAGAAAATAAAAAAGAAATTCTAGACTTTAACTCAATGCTTGGACCTAATAGAAATCTACAGAATACTCCATCCAACAACCACAATATATATTCTTCTTATCTGTGCACAGAAAATACTCAAGAGTGACCACATGCTCAGCCATAAAGCAAGTCTCTGGGCCAGGCGTGGTGGCTCACACCTATAATCTCAGCAATTTGGGAGGCTGAGGTGGGTGGATTACCTGAGGTCAGGAGTTCGAGACCAGTCTGACCAACATGGTGAAACCCCATCTCAAAAAAAAAAAAAAAAAAAAAAGCAAGTCTCAATTCAAGAGGATCAAAATCATACCAGTCATACTCTTGGACAACAGTGGAATAAAAATCAAAATCAATGTCAAGAAGATCTCTCAAAACCTCACAATTACATGGAAATTAAACAACTGACCTCTGATGATGTTTAAGTAAACAATTAAATCAAAGCAAAAATTAAAAAATACTTTGAAATAAATGAAAACAGAGACACAACGTAGCAACATCTCTGAGATACAGCAAAACCAGTGTTAAGCGTAAAATTTATAATGCTAAATGCCTACCTCAAAACCTAGAAAGGTTTCAAATTAGCGATCTAATTTCACACCTAGGGGAACTAGAAAAACAAGAACAAATGAGCCACAAAGCTAGTATAAGAAAAGAAATAACTAAAATCAGAGAAGAACTGAAGAAAATTAAGACACAAAAATCCACACAAAGAATCAATGGAAATAAAGTTGGTTTTTAGAAAAGATAAATAAAATCAATAGACCACTAGCTAGATTAAAGAAAAAAGAGAGATCTAAATAGGCACAATCAGAAATGACAAAGGTGATATTATAACCAATCCCACAGAAATACAAAAGATCATCAGAGACTATTGTGAATACCTCTACACACACAAACTAGAAAATCTAGAAGAAATGGTGTATTAGTCCATTTTTGTGCTGCTGATAAGACATACCTGAGACTGGGCAATTTATGAAAGAAAGAGGTTGATTGGATTTACAGTTCCATGTGGCTGGGAGGCCTTACAATCATCGTAGAAAGTGAAAGGCACATCTCATATGATGGCAGACAAGAGAAGAGAGCTTGTGCAGAGAAACTCCCCCTCATATAATTATCAGATCTCATGAAACTTATTCAGTATCATGAGAACAACACAGGAAAGCCTTGCCCCCGTGATTCAATTACCTCCCATTGGGTCCCTCCCAAAACTTGGGGGAATTTAAGATGAGATTTGGGTGGGAACACAGCCAAACCATATCAAATAAATTCCTGGGACCACAGAATCTCCCAAGATTGAATCAGTAAGAAATTGAAAAACTGAGCAGACCAATATCAGGTTCCAAAATTAAATCCATTAAAACAAAACAAAGCAAAACAAAACAACTTACCCACCAAAAAACAAAAACAAAAACAAAAACCCAGGGCAGATGGATTCACAGCCAAATTCTACCAGATAAATGAAACAGAGCTGGTACCAATTTTATTGAAACTGTTTCAAAAATTCAAAGAGAAGGAACTCCTCCCTAACTCATTCTACAAAGCCAGCATCACCGTGATACCAAAATCTTGCAAAACACAATGAAAAAAGAAAACTGCAGGCCAATATTCCTTATCTACATATATGTGAAAATCCTCAACAAAACTTTAACAAATTAAATCCAGCAGCACATCAAAAAGTTAATATACCACAATCAAGCAGTCTTTGCTTCTGGGATGCAAGTCTGATTCAACATCCAGCAAATCAATAAATGTGCTTCATCACATAAACAGAATCAAAAACATATGATCATCTCAATAGACATAGAGAAAGCTTTTGATAAGATCCAACATTCCTTCATTATAAAAAGCCTTAACAGACTAGGCATTGAAGGAACACACCTCAAAATAATAGGAGACATCTATGACAAGCCCACAGCCAACATCATACTGAATGGGCAAAAGCTAGAACCATTCCTTTTGAGAACTGGAACAAGACAAGGATGTCCACTCTCACTACTCCTATTCAACATAGTACTAGAAGCCGGGCACGGTGGCTCAAGCCTGTAATCCCAGCACTTTGGGAGGCCGAGGCGGGTGGATCACGAGGTCAAGAGATCGAGACCATCCTGGTCAACATGGTGAAACCCCGTCTCTACTAAAAATACAAAAATTAGCTGGGCATGGTGGCGCACGCCTGTAGTCCCAGCTACTCGGGAGGCTGAGGCAGGAGAATTGCCTGAACCCAGGAGACGGAGGTTGCGGTGAGCCGAGATCGCGCCATTGCACTCCAGCCTGGGTAACAAGAGTGAAACTCCGTCTCAAAAACAAACAAACAAACAAACAAACAAACAAACAAACAGTACTAGAAATACTAACGGAAGAAATTAGGCAAGAGAAAGAAATAAAAGTCATTCAAATAAGAAAAAGAAGTCAAACTATCTCTCTTTGCAGATGATATGATATATTTAGAAAACCCTAAGGATTCTACAAAAAGGTTCCTGGAGGTGACAACTTCAGCAAAATTTCAGAGTGCAGAATCAATATACAAAAATCAGTACCATTTCTATACACCAATGTTCAAGCCGAGAGCCAAATCATTGACAATACACACACACACACACACACACACACACACACACACACACACACCGTTAGGAATACCAAGGAGATAAAAGATTTCTACAAGGAGAACTACAAAATACTACCAAAAGAAATCGTAGATGACACAAACAAATGGAGAAACATTCCATGCTTGTGGATTGGAAGAATCAATATTGTTAAAATGGCCATACTGCCCAAAACAATCTACAGATTTAACACTATTCCTATTGAATTAACAATATAAATTTTCACATAATTAGAGAAAAGCTATTCTAAAATTCATGTGGAACCAAAAAAGAGCCCAAATAGCCAAAGCAATCCTAAGAACACACACACACACACACACACGCACACACACGCACGCACAAGCCAGGGCATCACAATACTATATGGCATAGTGAACAAAGCAGCATGGTACTGGTACAAAAACAGATGCATAGACCAATGGAACAGAATAAAGAACCTATAAATAAAGCCCCACACTTACAACCATCTAATCTTCAACAAAGTTGCCAAAACAACTCACTATTCAACAAATGGTACCAGATAACTGGCTAGCCATATGCAGAAGAATGAAACTGAAACTACTTCATCCTTTCCCTTACATTTCACCATATACAAAAATTAACTCAAGATGGATTAAAGATTTAAATGTAAGACCTCAAACTATAAGAATCCTAGAAGAAAACCTAGGAAACACTATTGTGGACACTGGCCTTGGCAAATAATTTAGAACTAAGTCTTCATAAGCAATTGCAACAAAACAGAAATTGACAAGTAGGACCTAATTAAACTAAAGAGCTTCTGCACAGCATAATGAACTATCAATAGAATAAACAGACAACCTACAGAATGGAGAAACATTCCCAAACTGTGCATCCAACAAAGGCCCAATATCCAGAATCTGTAAGGAACTTAAACAACTGAACAAACAAAAAACGATTCCATTAAAAATGCATGAAAGATATTGACAGACGCTTCTCAAAGGAAGATGTACAAGGAGCCAACAAACATGAAAAAGTGCTCATCATTATTAATCATTAAAGAAATGCAAATCAAAACCACAATGGATACTATCTCACACCATTCAGAATGACTCTTATTAAAAAGTCAAAAGCAACAGATACGATGAGGCTGCAGAGAAAAGGAAACATGTATACACTGTTGGTGGGAACGTAAACTAGTTCAGCCACTATAGACAGTAGTTTGGGGATTTCTCAAAGAACGTAAAACAGAACTACCATTCAATGCAACAATTGTATTACTGGATATAAATATCAATATATACTGGATATATGTACATATGTGTATATACTGTATACACAAAAGAAAACAAATTAGTCTACCAAAAAGACACATGGACTTGCCTGTTCATCACAGCACGACTTACAATAAATAGCAAAGACATGGACTCAACCTAGGTACTCATCAGTGGTGGACTAAAGAAAATGTGGTATATATATATACCATGAAATACTATAAATCTATAAAAAAGACTCAAATCATGTCCTTTGTAGCAGCATCGATGCAGCTAAAAGCCATTATCCTAAGCAAATTAATACAAGAAAAGAAAACCAAATATTGCATGTTCTCACTTAAAAGTGGGAGCTAAACATTGGGTACTCATGGATGTAAAAATGGCAACATTAGACACTGGGGGATTACTACAGAGTCGGGAGGCAAGGGTTGAAAAACTAACTATTGGGTACTATGCTCAGTACCTGGGTGCTGGGATCATCTGTACTGCAAACTCCAGCATCGCATAATATACCCAGGTAACAAACTTGCACATGTATCCCTGGAATCTAAAATTAAAATTGTAAAAAAAAAAAAAAAAAAAAGATTTTTGTATTATTCCTCAAAGAATGCTTTCATATATTTTCAGGAGATATTATCTTTTTGTATACTGAATCTAAGAATGATTTAGATAATATTTAATCCATTAATCTCTTTTACCTCAAAAAAAGTAATACTGTCATAGAAAACAGAAGAAAATATAAGGAGGTAATGGAGGCTGATAATCTTCTTGGCAGGAGGACACCCAAGTCAGTAGTTTCTTATACAATCCTATAATAATAAAAGCAGTTCAAG
Source organism: Sapajus apella (assembly GCF_009761245.1). Lineage (NCBI taxonomy): Eukaryota > Metazoa > Chordata > Mammalia > Primates > Cebidae > Sapajus > Sapajus apella. The sequence goes on from NW_022436980.1 coordinate 8,690,906, forward strand.
AATGGTCCCAAAAAAGAATTGCTTACAATAAGAATATCTTTACCTTGGAATAATATGTACAACATAAGTAGGAAAACACTAATTTCTACAGACGAACTTGTGAACAACCAATTCAAGTAAAAGCATCTAACAACGGGGAAAATAGTAATCTAGGAAATGCAAAAATAAAAAACAAGGCATTAACATTTGCTTTTTTTAATTGACCAATTTTTATTTATTGGTAACATCTATTTCCTTTGAAATAGAAGAGGAAATAGATCAAAACTGAGGGATATTGGTTTTCTCATATTTCCCTGGTAGAGTAAAAACAACTTGTAACAAATTTATAAGAATGTTCACACACTTTGACTTAGTGATTATGCTTCTAGGGATTAATCCAAAGTAAATAATTCTTATAGTAAATGTGCACAAAATGTCCAGGGCACTACTATGTCTCATGGCAAAAGAAAGAGCCCGGGTGTCTGGCAATGAGATTGTCTATAGAACATCCATATGAGGACATATCATGCAACCATTAAAAGGGTTGGCTACATAGATCAACGTAAAATACAAAGAGGAAGGCAAAATATGCAACATACAATATATACACATTTTTAACATGAAAAAAGTCTAGAAAAAAAATCAATCCAAATGATTTAATTATGGAATTAGAAGGATGAGAGTAGAAGTGGTCTTGTTCGCCTCTCTTATTTTATGTGGTTCTATTAATTTTATAATAAAAAGCATGATTATGAAGCTATTAAACATTATTGAAATACAAATTATTTGAAAATTATTTATTTCTTCTTAACACCCTTTACATTCAGCAATACTGGTATGGTGAAAGGGGGCTTTTATAGTCTGACCTGAAGCTCTGAGTGGTAACGGATTAAGTCAATGCTTCTCACAATGTCAGTCCTCCTGACAAACCATAAACTACACCTGTTTAGTTTACCAGGCTTCAGTGGCTTCTCAGACTCTGACTTTTAGTTTAAATCATTCTGCCACCACTTTATGAATGACAAGGGATTCATACTCACTTGCTCAATTTCCTTCCTTTCCTTTAACAAAAATGACCAGGTGTTTCTGGGAGTAAAATTGGCCCTCTAGTACATCCTATTCTGGGTTGTAAGTCAATGTTGAAAGATTCCAAAGCCCTCTGTGCTTTTGTTTTTTTCTTCCCACTTCTTTTAAGAAAGAGTAAGACTGTTATGAAGACTGAAGCTCTACGAGAAGCCTCCTGCGCTGAAACACACTTCCCTACATCAAGAAGGAGCAAGTTCAAGTTGGATCCTGTGTGGAGGATCTTGGTGCTAAGAAGAAAAGAGGTTTGGACCTTGAAACCAGCCAGTTCGAAATATATATTTTTTGCAAAATTTCCTTGATTTAAAATGTTTGTTATTTTAAATATACAAAATATCTTAGAAAACCTTAGAGTAAATTTTAGTCTTAGAGCCAGAAAATAAGCTTATGGCTATCTAGATATTTTGCCTATTGCTCTTACAGCAATAATGATTTGTTTCATTTTATGAAAAATAACATGGATTAAAATATAGTTTCAATGTTGTTCTTGATCCAAGTATTGATTTGTGTCACTCATTATACTTCACTCATCTCAGTAGCTCTTAGAGAATTATAATAGTGAGGAATGAAAACAGATTCAGACTGAATTAGGCAACTTAGCCCTAAATGAAACTTCCAGTAATCAGTTTATTCACCATTATACTCACAGCAATGAGCACAATGCCTGGCATATAATTTTAGAAAAAAGTCTTAACAGTGAAGAGTTAGTGTATGCTTTCTGTATGTTAGGTGTACAACACATGCAATACAGTTATGATGAACTCATTTTGTAACAATCATATAATTATCCCCAATTTATGAATGAGTAAACTGAAAATCTTACGACTAGGAAGAGGCAGAGCAGAGATTTGAAAACAAGTTATAATGTATATCCCTCTAATATGGTAAGCCTTAAATAGAGATCTGAAGAATTAATAAAAATTTAACATGTCTTCAGAGTCAGACTTCCACCTGGGGCTTTGGAAATCTGAATGCTATGCAGAAATAACTGGTTATGGGCACAGTGTTAGAAGCCAAGTGTGGCGACTCCCGTCACAAAAGTGTCCTTGTGGAAAAGACAACTTGGTTTGTTTCTGTTGACAAAGTCAAATTAAACTGCTACCACTTCTCTCCAAAATTAACCCTAACCAGTTTTTTCCCCAGTGATAATTACGTGACAGCTGTTAGGTGTTTAAGAGACCCCATTAATGGGTATCCCTCCTCTCCTGAGTTCAGAACCAACTGAAAATTATGACAAAGGGTTAAGGCAGATAGAGATTAAAACACTAGGCTGGGAGCAGTGGCTCACACCTGTAATCCCAGCACTTTGGGAGGCTGAGGCGGGTGGATCACGAGGTCAGGAGTTCAAGACCAGCCTAAACAAGATGGTAAAACCCCGTCTCTACTAAAAGTACAAAAATCAACTGGGCAGAATGGCAGGCACCTGTAATCCCAGCTACTTGGGAGGCTGGGGCAGAGAATTGCTTGAACCTGGAGACGGAGGTTACAGTGAGCCGAGATCGTCCCACCGCACTCCAGCCTGGGTGACAGAGTGAGACTCCATCTCAAAAAAAAACACCATTCACTAGCTCACCATTATTACTGATGGAGCTGACATTAGATAATGTAGTTGCCTTCTTTTTCCTAGAATTGGAAACATTGACTACTGTAGGCACGTGTCATTAAGCTTAGTACATAGCTGAGAACAGTAGAAAATACAAGACTTCTAAGAGTAAGTTCACTCCCAAAAATATCAGGAAGAAGGAAATTAACAAAGAATGTCCAGATTCTACTTCCAAATTCATCAACCAAATAAACCACTGGACTTCGGTAGCGCAAATGAGAAAGTGAAGATGGGCAGCAACATAAAGGCAATGGAGAGTTCAGCCTTCAGTCCAGAGCAAGCACCAGGAGAGGGAAGTGTTCTCCATCAACAGTAGCTGTTACTTACAGAGAGCCTAGTGTGTATTCTGATACCTATTCTGAGTGCTTTTCCCTCATTAGCTCGTGCAATCATCATGTGAATTTTGGGGGGTACATACCATCATTAGTCTCATTTTGCCAGGGAAGTAATGAGGCTTAGAGCATGCAAATAAATTGTTCAAAGTCACACAGCTAGGCATTGGTGACACTGGGATTTAAATCCTCCAAGTACAATCAGTATAATTTGTAATGCTTTTTAAGTTACTTAGATTTTATTATGGCAATTTAAGCCATTGAAGAAGTATTACATACACTCCATTATGTTAGTCACTGTCAATGTCATGGACTAGGTTTGTGTGCTGGATTGTAAACATCCCCATGACAGAAAAGGCCACTACACAAGACACTGGAATATAAAATCCTGGTACCATGCATGGCGTATATAGCCAGCCTCATCTGCAGGGCAAGGTGGGTGTCTGGGGCTCTGCTTTCACCTGAAAGAATGTACACACTTTGGCTGAGGAAGGAGCTTAGAGCTTAGAGCTCACTTCCATTTGACTCTTCAGAGGAAACCCACTTATTTGCTTACAATCCCCAGAACACTGTCTGCTTTTAAAAACTTTTATATAAAAGGCTTTCCTTGATCTGTTGACACTTGAATATGTTTGTAATTTAGCCTTATTTTTTAAACTTTTAACTTTTACAAGGCTTAAACCTGGTTCGTACTCTTCCTGCAGATATTTAACTTCCATATTCTATTAGTTTTACTAATGAAAAACAGGAAACTTTGCAAATGAAAAAACATTCTTTCCAAGGGTCATTTATTCTCAGAGAAGTGCTGTGCCACCGTCCTGCTGGTTACAGCAATGAGAGCACTCCCAATGAACTGAAAAAGTTCTCATTTTGTTTCCAGACAGTCTCTGGATTACCATGGCTCCCGGAGAGTCAATAGAGCTATATGCTGAAATCTCTTCACCAGAAAGCATAAACCCAACCCCAACGTTCACATGGAGAGTTACTGAAACTTTGTTAGCTCCCTTTTAAAACAAAATACTTTTTGTAAGTAATAGCAGCAATTAATACTTACAGTTTTTAAGCACATAACTCTCTGACATTAGCTAGGACCATGAATCAGCTCGTATCCTGTACCACAAAGTATACAGGTAGAAAGTTCAGGAAGATTCCTCAGTACTATCTCACCACGCAGCCTTTACCCTCTTTTAAAGGGAAGCAGTGTAGCAGGAGTGGCCACGGGAAACTGAGCTCTCCAACACCGAATGGGGAAGGAAGGAATTTATTACAGCTGGGAGCTGAGGACTAATTTGTCAAAATTCAGCTCGTTTAATGAAGGAAGGTTCTGCCTTTATATAGGCTTATACTTTAGAGATTACACGTGCAAGAATCTTAGGTTTACAGCCTTAGAAATCACATATGAAAGGGTTTCGGGTTTAGAGTTTTAGAAATTACATGTGAAAAGGTTTCTGTTTCGATCTTGTTTTAAGTAAAAACAGTGTCTTCCACAGAGTTTCCCAAGACCAAGCCTGCCGCCACCTACAGGAAGGTGAATCAGAAGGTGCCAGTCGGTCAGCCTTTTCTTCTATTGAAATGCAAAGTGGCAGTCAAAGGGGAAGTTGATCCCAGATGTCTGGGTCTCCTGCCTCATCCCCCACTTTGAGACCCTCACCACTCTATAATATTAGTGAGAGGTCTCACTCTTATTCTGACTTTCCAGATCCTCTGAAGAAACTGATTAATGATTAATATAATATACCTGTGATGTTATTTTTCTGGTCTGTTACAGCAGTAAAGGATTTCTTAGCCATTTAGAGGAACAAGGGGGGAAGTGGGGGAATAGTAAACAAACACCCACTATTGTTATTACACTAATAATGGTTTTTAATCCTCCCAAGGCTGAGGACCAACCTTTAAACAAGGACTTAGGGTTGAATTTATGCCATGCCTGCACAGGCACGTGTGCTATTTTGGTTATATTCTTAACTGCGTGACCCTGGCTGGTTATGTGCAGGCAGCAGTTGATTAGTTTGAATTTTCCACAGACCCCTTCAGCTGCAAGCAAATAATCTAAGGCCAGCTGGTTCTAATAAATCTCATTCCTCATTTGAGTTTCTTGTCTGGCCAAAATGGACAGAGCTTTGCCCGTTTCATTAGTATTTCCAAAACAGCCTGTAACCGGTTGATCCAGTTGCACATGTAAATAGGAGTCCGGTATCCCCATGAGCCATCCTCCACCCATGTGGATACTCAATAATTCTTTCCGGTGGCCACCCATCATCTATTCATTCTCCTACTTTTAGGTCTCTCTTCTCCCTAGTGGAGTAGACTGGATACCCTAACAGCTCACCTGTCTTAACAGATAATAGGAAAAAAGAAGGCGTAATGATGCCTATGACACAGCTACCTGTCCATCTCCCAGATTACACACCTTATACTGAGTACCATTATATAAACAGGTTCCCTTCTGTGTCCCTGTGCATTTATAAGAACTGTAGGACAAAAAAGTGGCAGTAACTTTTACGTCCTACCTGGTGTACGTACTGAGGGCATTCTTTAAAATTAGTTAATGTTCCTACCGTACAAGTCCAAATATTAAGAAGAACGAGTCCCATGATGAATCTCCTCATGCTTCAGCCGTGAGTGGACCAGCCAGCTTCTGGGATGTGGCTGGAGCAGAGCTTGTTGTCCTTCTTAAGGTGATTCTGCAATCCTCGCCTTGGTCCAAGTTTCAGCTGCTGCTGGTTTTTACACAGCTGTGGTGGATTCAGGCTGGGATTCCCTCCACCTTTACAGCTGTGGGAGTGGTCGGGATCAGGTCTGAGGTCCTTTACATCGTGGCTTTAGAAGGGCTGTACTCCCATCCTTTATCCACACATGATCGCCTAGTGAGAAAGGGTGAACTGGGGAGGAAAAAGCTTACAGGACATCTGCCATTTGCCCAGGCTGAAATATCCTGAGCGATTCTCCCTAGAGCTGGTAACTAGCGTCCTAACTCGATCTCTTCCCACTCCCGAGGAGTTCCTGGCAGTGCCCGGAGTACGGGAGGGGGGGCCTATGATATAAGACATAGGGGACTATCCTGTTTTTTTAAAGGGGGTACATTTAATTTTGAATAACACCAAGGGAAGTGCCTGCACCCACTTTGATCCTGTTTCCTGATACACTTTCCCTAAGCTATTTTTAACGGTCCAGTTCATTCTCTTTTACTTTCCCGGAACTCTGAGGGCAACGGGCAGCATGCAGTTTCCAAAGTAATACTCCAAGGCGCTTCATCGCTGTCTTCTGGGCCAAGTTCACCGCAGATGCTGGTCCGTTGTTTGGTGTGATGCACAGTGGCAGTCCAAACCTAGGAATGAGATCTTAAAGCAGCACATGGGTCATTTCATGGGCTTCCTGGCACCAGGGGCAAAGTGGCAGGGTTTAGGGTGTTGCACAGACTCCAATGATGATGCAGAGATTTTCATTTCAGCAGGCTCAGGTATTTGGCAGGCCTAGAATTTGTTAACCAAAGATGTCCTTTGGGATTCATTAGGGTCACTACTCTGTGGGGTGCTTTGATATTTAAATCCTTCTCAGAGTTGAGGCTAGAATCTTCAATTGCCATTCCTCTGCTTCCTTTTTTTTTTTTTTTTTTTACTCAACGCATTTGACACATACAGCCTGAGAGGCATTGTTAAGTTGGGTAGCCCCAAAGCCAGGGCTGACAGAAGTTTTGCCTTTAGTTTTTGCCTCATTCAAAGGGTTTCCTGTCTTTTCCACTCCCTGCTTTGTCACTTTGTGTAAGGGTTTGGCCAGTACTGTGAAGTTTGGAAATCCACAATTTACAAAACCCCTGGCTCCCGGAAGCTCTCTCACCTGCCTTTTCGTCTTGGCTTGTGGATGTTGCAAATTATTCACTTCCTTTCTGTTCCTAGGCTGCGTTCTCCCTTATGGATGTTAAGCCCCAGATACCTCACTTGCTGTTGGCAAATCGGGGCTTTCTTTTTAGACACTTTATACCCACAGTCCTCTAGGTATCAAAGTAAGACATCTGTTCCTTTGGCGCACCCAACTGCCATCGGGTGTCCCAATAAAAGGTCATCAGCATACGGGGGCAGCATGCAAGCAAGAAACTTCGGGGGCGGGGGACGGCAGTCACATCCTAGTGCCTCCCCAAGGATGATGAGAGAGTTTCTGAGCCCCTGGGAAGCTGGGTCCAGGTGCACTGGGTGGTCACACCTGCTTCTGGATTCTCCCATTGAAATGCAAATAGTTCCTGACTTTCAAAAGCCAGCCTGATGCTAAAGAAGTATTCTTTAAGTCCAATTAAGTGAACCAACTATCCTCTGCTGGCAATAATCCCAGCTGCATGCACAAGTTGGGTGCGAATGGGTGCAAAGTCACGCAAGCCCTGCGCTGACCTGGGCTGAAATACCAGTCTTCAGTGCCTGGCTAGGAAGGTCTCCACCCTCCTTTCTGAGGGACAATGAGAGCCTGGATGACCCCTGCCTGAGGCAGGGTGTCTTTCTTATTGAATGGGATAGCTGGTAGTCCTTAATTTGCACAAGTTTTGCCAGAGAAGGGAGAACAGGGGCAGTCCATTAAGTACAAGAAAGTCTGTTCTCTTAACACCTTAATAGCTCTAACGACATTGGTTTTGTTTCTTTTGATGGGGGGATTACAGGGCTGTCATCCGGACCAAGGGCTCTTTGGGGGTATATGAGTTCGGTGCCCCTCTCCTTCAGTCCAGTGGCCCTTTCATTAGATGGAACAGAGCCCCTTCACTTTCATCTGGATCCTCATGCTTAGGATTGCCCTGTTCTCCAGTTAACTGTGAACATTTTTCCTTCCAATGTCCTACTTCTTTACAATGGCACACTGGTCGCATTGGTGGGCAGGCTCTGGGGCTTTCCAGGAGTGCCCCTTTTCCCGCGCTCTTGGGGGCGTTCCTCTCATAGCAGCAGCTAGCAACTCTGCCTTCCATTGAGCCTGACGCTAGTTTTCCCTACGATTTTCTCTCCGGCTTACTGCCTCTCGGTTTACAAACACCTGGTTAGCTACTTCCAATAACTGTGAAGTATTCATGCATGCAAATCCTGCCTGTTTCTGCAATTTTCATCTAATGTCTTCTGCACACTGACTGACTAATGTCATATTTATCATGCGCTGGTTTTCAGGGCTCTCAGGATCAAAAGGAGTGTACATGCAATAAGCTTCACACCGTCTTTCCTAAAATTGGCTGGGACTTTCCTCTTTTCCTTGAATAACCTCAGAGACTTTATTAATGTGTGTAATTTTCTGGGTCCCCTTTTTTAATCCTTCCAGCAAGGCTTCTCTGTACCAGATTAGCCTCTGCATGCTCTCCAGGGTGTTTGGATCCCACTGGGGGTCAGTTCCCAGTAACTGGACCCTGACATACTCTTGGGGGTTCTGGTAATCTGCAGGAACATGCTCCTCCAGCCATTTAGAAGCGGCTTGGAGTACTCTCCACCTTTCGTCCGTGTTAAAAAGATGAATAGGCTGGGCATGGTGGCTCACGCCTGTAATCCCAGCACTTTGGGAGGCTGAGGTGGGTGGATCACAAGGTCAGGAGATTGAGACCATCTTGGCCAACACAGTGAAATCCCATCTCTACTAAAAACACAAAAAGTATCTGGGCATGGTGGCGTGCGCCTGTAGACCCAGCTACTCGGGAGGCTGAGGCAGGAGAATTGCTTGAACCCAGGAGGCGGAGGTTGCGGTGAGCCAAGATCACTCCATTGCACTCCAGCCTGGCACCTTCAGAGGGTTCAAAACTAACTGCAACCACGAATCTATGTATGGAAATTAATTGAGGTGTTCCAGCTCGCCGCATATAACTTCATACCTTACTTTGGAGATAAGAGACCTCTGGATAAGATAGGGTCCCCTCTGGGGGCCAACCAACCCTAAATGCTGGCCAATCTACCTCACATAAAGTCCTTAATTTCTTTTTTTTTTTTTTTTGAGACGGAGTTTCACTCTTGTTACCCAGGCTGGAGTACAATGGCGCCATCTCGGCTCACCGCAACCTCCGCCTCCTGGGTTCAGGCAATTCTCCTGCCTCAGCCTCCCGAGTAGCTGGGATTACAGGCGTGCGCCACCATGCCCAGCTAATGTTTTGTATTTTTAGTAGAGACGGGGTTTCACCATGTTGACCAGGGTGGTCTCGATCTCTTGACCTCGTGATCCACCCACCTCGGCCTCCCAAAGTGCTGGGATTACAGGCTTGAGCCACCGCGCCCGGCTTCCTTAATTTCTTTGGTGTCATAATTACTTTATAATTCCCACTGAATCCCTTCATGAAATTTTTCAGCATGGCCTCTAAAGGGGTGGGCTTGCTATGGGAGTGACTCATAATAACATTCCAAAGAAACAATTCGCACAGTTAGGAGAGTGTTAGTTCACTCACAGCAGTTACCACCCAGCAAGACGCAGCACGAGGACTCTCCGATTTACATTCACTTCAGTCCTTTCACAACGCCCAGATGGCAGAGGCATCTCCACTCAGCCTTATGTGGCTGTCTCTAATTCTTGCAAATTGCTCGACACATGAGGCCCCTCCTAATGGGCCTGATACATTTTATGACTGATGAGTCGGATCCATCTACACACACACACACACACACACACACACACACACACACACACAATCGCTCTCCTTCCCATTCAAAACCATAAGCAAAAACTTCCAAGGTTAGTTACAGAGAGAGAGAGAGAGCCACATTCAAAAGTGCCAAATCTGGCACCTGTGGGTGATCAGGCCACACTTCCACCCAAGATGGGGTGGGCTATTTTCTCCGGGATCAATCCTACCATATTCAGTTGTCCGGATATTCCAAGTACCTGTTCCTTCTCGGTGTTCAGCCACTGGGTGGATCCACACTGCGGGGTCCTCCCTGGTCCGCTCCGGCGAGGCTTTTCCACCAGGCAAATACCTGCCCAGGAGCGTTCTCAGGATTTGCATCACTTCAGTGGGCAGGAACCCCCGGCAGGGATGCTCCACAGGGCCAGGCAAACGTCTGAGAGACTTTTTCCTGCCGTCTGCTATTCGAGACTCACTTTCCGGCCAACACACCAAAAATGTAGCAGGAGCAGCCATGGGAAACAGAGCCCTCCAACGCTGAATGGGAAAGGAAGGGGTTTATTACAGCCAGGAGCTGAGGAATAATTTGTCAAAATTCAGCTCATTTAACAAAGGAAGGTTTTGCCTTTACATAGGCTTATACTTTAGATATTACACATGGAAGAATCTTAGGTTTACAGCCTTAGAAATCACATATGAAACGGTTTCAGGTGTAGAGTTTTAGGAATCACATGTGAAAATGTTTCTGGTTTGATTTCGTTTTAAGTAAAAACAGTGTCTTCCCGAGAGTTTCCCAAGAACAAGCCTGCTGCCACCTACAGGAAGGTGAATCAGGAGGCGCCAGTCAGTCAGCCTTTTTTTCTATTGAAATGCAGAGTGGCAGTCAAAGGGGAAGTTGATCCCAGATGCCTGGGTCTCCTTTCTCAGCAGAATAGGGAAGTCTTAACTAAACGATTTGACTCCTGGTTCTGTAAGAAATATTAAATAAACCATTTCTTTTCCCCTGATAAAATGCCCCAAAAGAATGTTCTTTCTGCATAAATAGTTCTCCTAATTCCCTTTCCTCATTTCACCATTGTCAGAAAGTGACTGGACTAGGGCTAGAATTATCCTATCTAGGCCTTTGAAACTGAAGGAATATCTTAGAATCACTCTTATCATTCACTCTTATCCTAGAAGTCCCTGACATGCCTTGTCAGCTGAGGCCAGCCCAGAGTGTGAAAACCGCATAAGAACTGGGAAGCCATGACACGCTCTAAACATGCAAATATACTGCTCCTTATTGACACATTGAAGTGATATAGGCCAGGTTTCAAGGTCAAGCTTGTGTTTCAACAAGCACTTATTAAACAGGACAACAAATAGATCAAGTCCACGCCCTGTCTGAACTTATATCCTAGCTTTGTCACTTCGCATTGGGATATCCTTGGGCAAGTCACTTGAGCCTGGTGTTCTCATCTACTACAAAGAGGAAATGGTATTTATTCCACAGAATTTTTACATGAAGAAATTAGAAATTGTATCTAAAGCATTAAACAGAGTTCCTGGATTATTAGAAAGCTCTCAACAAATACTTATTGTAATTTTACTTTCCTATGATCTTCAAAATATGTAGTAAAACAGTCGTTGGTGATTAGTTCTTTACAGTAATGCCAAAGGATAGGAAAGTAAATTTAAAGGTCTCAACCCACACTTTCTTTGATTTCACTATCATCTGCTTACAAATATTAGGCTTTTGCCGGGCGCGGTGGCTCAAGCCTGTAATCACAGCACTTTGGGAGGCCGAGGCGGGTGGATCACGAGGTCAAGAGATCGAGACCATCCTGGTCAACATGGTGAAACCCCGTCTCTACTAAAACTACAAAACATTAGCTGGGCATGGTGGCACGTGCCTGTAATCCCAGCTACTCAGGAGGCTGAGGCAGGAGAATTGCCTGAACCCAGGAGGCGGAGGTTGCGGTGAGCCGAGATCGCGCCATTGCACTCCAGCCTGGG
>NW_022436980.1:8702862-8728810 GCF_009761245.1 Sapajus apella
TCTCAAAAAAAAAAAAAAACAAATATTAGGCTTTTATTTCCAATTCAACACATACCGTTTCTTACATGTGTTAGAAATACAGTTTCTTGGCCGGGCGCGGTGGCTCACGCCTATAATCCTAGCACTTTGGGAGGCCGAGGCCGGTGGATCACGAGGTCACGAGATCGAGACAATCCTGGTCAACAAGGTGAAACCTCATCTCTACTAAAAATACAAAAATTAGCTGGGCATGATGGTGCGTGCCTGTAGTCCCAGCTACTCGGGAGGCTGAGGCAGGAGAATTGCTTGAACCCAGGAGGCGGAGGTTGCGGTGAGCCGAGATCGTGCCATTGCACTCCAGTCTGGGCAACAACAGCGAAACTCCGTCTAAAAAAAAAAAAAAAGAAAGAAATACAGTTTCTTACATGTGTTAGGCACTGGGGTAAACACTGAGAAGAATAAAGAGTGAATCTATGATTCAAAGATTTGTTATATGGGCTTCTTTGTGTGTGTGTGTGTGTGTGTGTGTGTGTGTGTGTGTGTATGTTGCTATACTCCTTTATGGAGAAGAGATATATTATTTATAGTCCAGACGCAGTTTCACAGCAGTAAATCTGTATGTTATAAATATCTACTCTTTCATGCTGCTTTACACGAGTGATTGATCGCTAACTCACCCACAGCTCAGCTTTTCCATCCAGTGGCCTGAGCAAAACAGAAGCTTGAAAGCAAGTCCTAAGCTTTCCCTAAATTACAATGGACAGATTGACTTCCAACTCACCCTACCATGATTCTCTGGACTCAAAGACTCCTTTAGGCAATATTGGAACTAATTAAGCCATCCATGGAGCAGTATCCAGGCTGTGTCTGCTCAGGCTTCCCCAACCAGGGTCTGGGATCTGTTCATTCACACCAGTGAGAAGTCAACAATAGCCCTGCTCGCTGGCCAAGCACCCTGTCCACGTCTCTCCTTCACAATACTGAGACATTCTGGTCCTGTTACTAGCCTCTAGATAGGGCAAAAGGTGCTGAGGTCACTGAGGAGGGGACACTTTTAGGTTAAATTCATTGTTTTTCTTTTTTTCTGAAGGTAACAGGGAAGAGAAAGGTTAGTATACCAAGGTTCCTTCAGACTCTCACACATAACATACCTGTTTTTTTACGTGCAAAATGGTAGACCACTGGTTGTCATCCCAGATTTTCCATACATAAGGAAGAAGCATTTGATAACTTGGAACACATACTCTATTATTTATTGTAATTATCCAGCCTGGGAGGGGGGATGGTTTTGAAAGAGGAGAACAGGAGAAACAGACTAGGGTACCTCTAGGTTTCTTAGGTCTATATGCAGTGAAAATTTTTAATATAACCTTTGTTTAAGAATGTTCTTTTTTTTTTTTTGAGACGGAGTTTCACTCTTGTTACCCAGGCTGGAGTGCAATGGCGCGATCTCGGCTCACTGCAACCTCCACCTCCTGGGTTCAGGCAATTCTCCTGCCTCAACCTCCTGAGTAGCTGGGATTACAGGCACGCGCCACCATGCCCAGCTAATTTTTTGTAGTTTTAGTAGAGACGGGGTTTCACCATGTTGACCAGGATGGTCTCGATCTCTTGACCTCGTGATCCACCCACCTCGGCCTCCCAAAGTGCTGGGATTACAGGCGTGAGCCACCGCGCCTGGCTAAGAATGTTCTTTTTTATTTCAATGCTTCATTTAATTTGCTGATGGGAGGGTTTTCCTGAATTTCGAATATTTACAAAATAAGAAAATCTTCTGCCATAACATCCTTTCTAGAATGGGAGGGTTTTCCTGAATTTCGAATATTTACAAAATAAGAAAATCTTCTGCCATAACATCCTTTCTAGAATCAATTATCTGAGGGATTAATGAAAAAATTAATGGAGCTACTGCTTTTTGGGAAAGAGAATTAAAAGCAAAATCTCCTGCTATTTCAGAAAACCTCTCCACAAAAATAGAAGAGAAAAAAAAAGCACTTTTATTTCTGAATAAATATTCAACCAGAATGTCACGTACACCACAGGCAATCCCCTAAAAAGATTACAAAAATAGAAAGAAATCTTACCCTTTTATATGCCAAGAAGATATGCTCCGTTGTACATTTTCTTAAGACAAGCAATGACTACTATTCAAATAAGAGAACTTGACAGCACCATTTGTCACACAGAGTTTATCTGAAATTATTTTGGGAATATATTTGCTAATTGCCCTTTAAAAATTAATTTCTCCCTTCTTTTCGATTGGAGGTAGATTTGCAGTTTGGAGTTAGGTGTCAACTAAAGTTAGGCTTTAGAGGGTTGTATTCTACGCGTGGAGGCTGCACATGGACGTTACAGTTTGTGCTCTGAGCTAAACAAAAGCTACAGTGAGAGAACATAATCAATCCCAAAGCTCATTTCAAAGAGCAAGGACAGCAAAGATTAGGCGGGAGTAGTATTTGACAGTGCTTATTTGATATGGTATCTCAGAGCTGCAAACTAGATTGTACAAGTCATTAGCCCCATCAGATAGCTTTAAGGTTGTGACCTTCTTGTACATGAATCTTCTAGCTAGTTTCCTTTCCTTTGCCAGAGACAACAAAACACGAAAGCCTAAAATGTGTGAGAAATTCAGATATTAGGTATAAGCAGGCTCTCTTTCCAGGGCTGATTTCTACCCTGCAGGGGACAGGGAGTCTTGAGTGTGTTTATTTTATTCTCACATTTGTGTTTTTTTAGAAAAGTGAATGGTCAATAATGGCTTATCTTTTATAATACAATCATTTGATACTCTTTTTTTAAAAAGTATTCTGTATTCTAGAATACCATTACTAGGCAGGGATTGTCTACCTTTCTTCCATTTTTAATAAGATGTCCTGGAAATCCCTCACAGAGCCGAAAGGAAGTCTGGAGAGTAGCTATAAGGAAAAGAATGATGTGGGGTGAATCTGGGGTTGCACAACTAGTACCACAGTTTCTCTGAAATTGTTTCTTCTAAGGCCACTCCCCATCCTTCTCCTGTGTGTTTTAGATATGACCTTTATATCACTCAAGGACAAGCAATAAAATATCCTGCACTTCGTTTTATTTCTTTCAAGGAACTTCACAAGAGCAGTCTGTATCTGCTTTTCTTACCATTGAACCCACAGTGCCCAGCACATAGTAGGCACTCAACACATACTCGTTAAAGGAATAAACAAACAGATGAGTGACCAAACTAAAAACAGCCATCAAATACAAGGATAATACAAAAATCCATGATTCCTGTCCACAAATTTCTTTCTTTAACCTTTTTTTCTATTGAGATTCATTTATGTCAAGTGAAATATACCCTTATTAGTATACAGTTCTTATGAATTATGAGAAATGCATACAGTCATGTGGCCACCACCACAATCAAGGTGAAGAACAACAAAAAATTCCCTCCTGTCTTTTGAAAGTCAACACTTCCCCCACTTTTTGCTCCTGGCAACACTGATATGTTTTCTGTTCCTATGGTTTTACCTTATCTTGAATGTCACAGAAGGTAGGCTTTAAGTCTGGTCTATTTCACTTAGCATAATGCATTTGAGATTGATACAAGTTCTTACATGTATTAGCAGTCCACTTTTTTTCAATGATGGGCAGGCAGGATTCTGTTGTGTGGATGTAACACAGAGTTTGTTTAGGCAGTCACTCAATGAAGATCAGTTGGGCTATTTCCAGGGTTTTTTGGCTACTATGAGTAAAGCACATAGAAAAATTTGTATATACATTCTTAGAGGACATAAGTTTCTCTTGGCTAACTGCCTAGGAGTGGAATTGCTAGGCTGTACAGTAAGTCTATGTTCAATTTCATAAGAAATTGCCATACTTCTGAGATGTGAGAGTTCCCTTGACCCCTTCGTGGGACTTGCAACAGGGATGTGGCCTGCTTACTTGGCCACCACCTTGATCAAACTCCTTGTGGGAGTGGGAGCACACAGGTGAGTAGGTGCCAGGGCTGGGGTGAGTGCTCTTGGGCTCCACCCCAATGGCAGCGTCTAGGGATGTGTTACAATTATTGCTCTTTTAGCAGTTGCCATCCATGGACAGCTAAGTGTTAACCCACTCAGCGGAAAGTCAAGGTGACAGCGTTTTACACCCTGTCTTCTTGGTACCCAGGTTCTTGTTCAGTGTCCAGGAAAAATCAGGTTGCATGAACTGTTTGAAAGGTAATGAATGCGGAGGATTTTATGAAAATGGTGGAAGTGGCTCTCAGTGGAAGGGGAGTGGGAAAGGGGATGTTGCAGAAAGAAGATGATCTTTCCCTCCTGACTGTTTCTGGCCAGGCTCCTCTCCAAAATCATGCCATCTGAAGTTAAGCCACATCTCTGACGCTCAGTTGCTTCTTCTCTTGATGTTCATCCACTTGTCTCTCTGCCAGCTGAGGTCTGGGGTTTATATGGGCACAAGATAGGGGAGCTATACAGGTTAAAAAGTAATATTTAGGGAGGAAAACAGGGATAACTATTCCCATTTAGGGCTGCGGTCTCAAGGCTTGATGGTGGGACCTTTGTTGGGGAGCCACCCTATTCTACCCAGTAATTCCCTGCCTTATATCCTTATCACTTCTTTTTTTTTTTTTTTTTTTTGAGACGGGGTTTCGCTCTTGTTACCCAGGCTGGAGTGCAATGGCACGATCTCGGCTCACTGCAACCTCCGCCTCCTGGGTTCAGGCAATTCTCCTGCCTCAGCCTCCTGAGTAGCTGGGATTACAGGCACGCGCCACCATGCCCAGCTAATTTTTTGTATTTTTAGTAGAGACGGGATTTCACCATGTTGACCAGGATGGTCTCGATCTCTTGACCTCGTGATCCACCCGCCTCGGCCTCCCAAAGTGCTGGGATTACAGGCTTGAGCCACCACGCCCGGCCTATCCTTATCACTTCTTTCCAAAAAGGCTGTCATTCTGCATTCTCATCAGCAATGGTTGAGACTTCCAGTTGCTCTGTGTACCTTGTCAGGACTTGATATTGTCAGAGTTTTATAGCCATTGTAATAAGTGTGTAAAAGTGTTCCATTATGGATTTACATTTCCCTAATGACTACAATGTTTAGCGTCTTTTAATATTCATCTGCATAGTTCCTTTGGTGAAATGTCTGTTAAAATATTTTGATGATTTTTTTTATCAGATGTTTCTTTTCACATTTGAGAGTTGTTGATACCATATTTTCTATAGGTCTGTGGCTTGACTTTTTGTTGTAACCTCCTGACTTTTCTAAGAAGACAACATGATTTAATAAACGTAAATAGCTGCAGTAGAAAAACTCCCATGGCCCATCTGTAATTTCAGACCTGAAATTCCCCAGAGGTTTGAAGCTCTCATTGACGGGTAGTTGCTGGTTATGGCCAACAGCCAGGTTCATTCAGGCACTGACATGTTAGGACATTCTGCACATGTGTGCCTCTAACACTCCTCCCCCGGCCTCTTCCTCCCCCTGCAAAGACACCCTTCTCCTTTCTGCTGTGCCTGCACGGGTGGCCAGAGCCACACAGCCCTTTCTTTAAGTCAGGAGTTGCCCTGTCAGAGCACAGGGCAAGAAGGAAGTGACAAAGGGACAGAGGGGGAGGCCCTGACAGGACTGCGAAAATGGGAAACTGTCTGCTGAGAGAAAGCAGGTAAGTCTAGACTCCCTATGGGAGAGCAGAGGAGATGGGACAGGCCAATGCAGCAAGGAAGAGAAAAAGAAAGTTAGTTACAGCCAGCACACTAAGTTGGGGTAGAAAGTAGTTGGGTAAGGAAACTGCCAAGGCTTCAGTGCCTATTCTGTGCCAGATGCCGCGTTAAATTTCTCATAGGTTTTGCCCTCTCCCAAGAATCACAGTGAGAAGTTGATGGAGAATAGCTGAAAGGTAGAAAGACTTTACCAAGGACGGTTCGTATAATAGGTTACCATCTAAGAAATGAAACAACTTTCTGAAGGCCTGGGAAGGAGATGCTCTCCTGAGCTCTTAATGTTCCACAAGGAGATCAAAATCACCACCACCGTTCAGCCACTATTTTAACTTTGAAATAAATAGCAAGCTTCCTGCCACCTTGAGACTTCCTTTGGTGTGCACTCCCTGCAAGCAAGTAAGCAGAGGGCATCTAAATTAAACAGGCAGAGAACTTAGATTTACTTTTCTGGACCTCAGCTTCTTTATTTTAAGTAGGAATAATATAATACAGTATCTACGTTAGACAGTTCTAGTGTGTATGGTGCTAGCATAGTGCCTGACACAAAGTAGCGTTCAAAATTAGAAGATATTTTCTGTTTTCTTTTTTTGACCATCATCTTCCTTAATAACAAGGTAACCATTGTAAAAAAAAAAAAAAACAAAAACAAAAAACTAGTGCCACCAAAGACAAGGTAATGTCTGGGATATAAAATGGTGCAGTCAGCCGGGCGCGGTGGCTCACGCCTGTAATCCCAGCACTTTGGGAGGCCGAGGCCGGTGGATCACGAGGTCAAGAGGTCGAGACCATCCTGGTCAACATGGTGAAACCCCGTCTCTACTAAAAATACAAAAAATTAGCTGGGCATGGTGGTGCGTGCCTGTAATCCCAGCTACTCAGGAGGCTGAGGCAGGAGAATTGCCTGAACCCAGGAGGCGGAGGTTGCGGTGAGCCGAGATCGCGCCATTGCACTCCAGCCTGGGTAACATGAGTGAAACTCCGTCTCAAACAAAAAAAAAAAAAAAAAAAAAATGGAGCAGTCTAGAGAGAGTAAGCCAGCCAGTGGGGGGTTTTCACAGGGTTATGTCTGGAATCCCAGGTCTCAGTTCATGTCACTGGAGAGTGGAACACAGGCAAAAATTGGTAGCCCACTTCTGACTACTTGCCGAAAAGAGGATTGGTGGCCCTGTGGAATATCTCAGGTCCCTTCCTAAGAATCACGCTATCTGAGACTTCTCTACCCTGGGACCTCACAGTCCCTTGTCAATCTTCTGCTCTAGCATTGTTCTAACAATTGCATAAATTGCTATTTCTATTACTAGATGTGAGCTGCTCAAATGTAGTGATTATTTCTTATTTATTTTTGAATTCCTGGTTCCTGGAATTGTTTCTGGCACATCACAGGAACTTAATAAGTGGTAGATCATTGACTGAAAACAAAGAAATTATCGTCCTGAGAAAACAAATAAATACAGAAATGATATGAGTTGGAAAGTCCTGATTGAAGTCACACATGGAATTTGTTTTTTAGAACTTTGGTGTAGGGTTAAAAATTATGACCTTACTATGTATTTGTAATAACAAAATTGGAAAATACAGAAATTCTAACAAAAAAATGGTAATTGCATTTATAACTACTAATAACATTGGATACATTCTGCTTATTTAAATGTCTGTATTCATTAGCCGTTTGTATTTCTTCACCTGTGAAGAGCCAGTAATGTTTTTTGCCCATTTTTATTTTGATTTATTCTGTTTTATTGATAGTAAAAACTATTTGTTTTTGAAGAAATCAGTCCATTCTCATAAATGTCCCAAAAAAAACTTAAATTTTTTTTTTTACTATAAAATTTTGTTTTATATAAGAAAAAAACTTTTTCCAAGGTACACACATCTTATGCTATTTGGACTTCTTATGGTTTTGGGTTTATTATTATTATATTTATTTATTTATTTATTTTTGAGACAGAGTTTCACTCTTGTTACCCAGGCTGGAGTGCAATGGCGCGATCTCGGCTCACCGCAACCTCCACCTCCTGGGTTCAGGCAATTCTCCTGCCTCAGCCTCCTGAGTAGCTGGGATTACAGGCACGCGCCACCATGCCCAGCTAATTTTTTGTATTTTTAGTAGAGACGGCGTTTCACCATGTTGACCAGGATGGTCTCGATCTCTTGACCTCGTGATCCACCCGCCTCGGCCTCCCAAAGTGCTGGGATTACAGGCTTGAGCCACCGCGCCCGGCCGTTTTTATTATATTTTAAAGAAAATTGAATTTTAAATCTAGAAAGCTTTTTGGTTTCTGCCATTGTATTTATGCTTAAAATTCTTTGTTTATCCTAAGATGAGACAAATTTGCCCATATAAGTTTTGATTTTATTATTATACATTTGACAATATATGTTCAATATATTGTGCCAAATATAAATTTTTTTCAAAATACTTGATCGGTTTGCCCAACATCTTTATTTCTATGATGATTTAAAAAGTCTCTCTTGAACCAAGTGCAATGGCATGCACCCATAGTTCCAGCTACTCAGGAGGCTGAGGCAGGAGGACTGCTTGACCCCAGGAGTTTGAGGCCAGCCTGAGCAACAAAATGAGACCCAGTCTGAAAAATATATTAATTAAAATAATTAAATAAAATGTTTCCCTTAACATATTCAAAAGTCTTATATATACTGGTATCTAATTTTCAACGTCATCCTAACACCCAGTTATCATCCAATCAGCACACCACCCCCCATCACGTCTCTCCAGACCAAATAAGCTAAGAAGCTAGGGAAATTTTCCACAGGATAGAATGACACTCGTTACTTCATGAGAGGAGCTCAGTCTCAGAGGAAGGGACCTGCCAGCTGCAAACCCAGCTTTTCCCCCTTAGTGGTTGTGGGTCCTCAGACCCGTTGCCTAGCATTTTGGGCCTCACTTCCCTCATCGGTATAAAAAAATAAAATGATAATGTCTACCGTATGGATTTATTCTGGTATTAAATGAAATAGAACACATAAAATGACTGGCATATAGTAAGTAATGTTTGTTAGTTTCTTTATCCTCATACCCCCACTCCCCAACAAATGGAAAGATGGATATGCAGCAATCTATCCCAAACAATGAACCAGTTTATTTTCTTTATTCAATCCTTCTATCCCTTGTTCTCTGCCTCCATGCTTTCTGTGAAATACGGTGCGATTTACACGAGACAAAGCCAGTACCCTTCCCCATTACTTGCATACAGCTCATGGAACTGCACCAGAGATCATGATAGCTGAGAACCTCGGGCCTCTCTCTGGACAGACACTCTCAGGGTCATGATGAGGATCCCTGAATATTTGAAAAACAGACTTAGGATCGCTTGTTCATGGCAGCTGGAGGACATCGGTGGGCTGTCGCTGTGGCCATGGAGAGCATGTCAGCACAAAGGCAGCCTGTGGCATGTACTTGAGCAAGGAGTATTAACATGTGTGAGGGTAACCAGGCAATTTCAGAGTTACACACAAATAGCAGAAAAGAGGAAATTTGTAAAAATTATGAAAAGAAGTGGCAGGCCTGGTTAGGAAATACTTAGCCTGTTTCTCATATGTTGAATTTCAGGTGGCAACAGAACACTCAAGAGGTGCCTTGGAATCTGAGAATGCAAAGCCCCAAACAGAGAACATCCAGGTGAGAGCAAAGTCAACCAGACTCCTCCCAGCCTTTGCCCAGGGAGAATGAAGAGCGTGAAGTCCTGAACTTCACATCCCAGCGAGAGAGGGCCCTGTTCAGACCGGCGTCAGTTGCAATAGTAGCAAATGCAAAGACAGGACAAAAATGTTTGAAAACTTTAAGAAGGCGATGTGCTACTTTGCTGGAAGCTAATGTAACTCCAAGCAACAGGAACTAAGGCCCTGTTTGTCCCTGTTATGCCTCGTTATCAAATAAGGGGTCTTGTTTCCTGTTGTCCTTTTGTTTGTCTATCTCAGGTACCTTCGCCCTGCTCAACCTCCACCCTAGCCATTTTATTTTAAGCTGTCGGCATCTATTTCTGAGGTGACCACATCCCCCACGTTACGAGAATTTTTAGAAAGTTAGGGGAGAGACCATTGTGATCGCCCTGTTGCTGCTCATTAATTCTTTTTGAACACACCTTTCAAATGTCCAGCCCTAAAGAATTCTCTCTAAGGAAAGGAATAATTAAAGTACAGAGCTGTAAGTTTGGCCAAGAGAAAGACGAATAGACCCAGAGTCAGGCAAGCAAGTTTTATTAACCTACTGGGCTGCTTTGTAACAATCAGAGGAGGCAGCCCCGAGCTTACAAGACAGGGGCTTGTAAGGAGTTTGTGGTGTTATGTGGGGGTGGGAGGGGCATAAGGGAGTTTCAGGACTGAGGTAATCTACCTGCTGGTGACAAGCACAGAGAGAGTTTGTTAACTTGTAACAGAACTATAATACATCACCCTGGGACTTTTGTGGTGGCAGTTTTTTTTAAAAAAAAGAGAAACCAGGATTTTTTACAGATATGGGTCAAACAGAAATTTACAAGTACGGGTAACCAACATATGTTTTCCCTGTCCTCCCTCAAGCTACCAGAAGTCCCTAATCAGGCTTCGCTTAATGGTAGCACGTTTGGCAGCCTTGCTGCGGCGCCTAGGTAGGGGTTCAGGAATGCAGCTGCTGCAGAGCAGCAGAGGGGAAAGGCATTAGCCTGCTCCGAGGGGGTTTTCAGAGGCAGCTTGTCTCTAACAGGAACTAATGTTCCAGGGTCCAAGAATCCCAAGGGGTGACAAGGTCAGTTGTTCTGTGGCCTGTAAAGTTACCGTGCTTTTCACGTGGTTTCAGGAGGAGATTTTGAAAGAGGAGCAATTAAAAACGCAAGCACTGTTGTTATTTTTAACACCAATGCCCATGTTAGGGGCTGCAGACCCAGAGATTCCTCCCAACAGAATGCATTTTTTCAGGGCAAGTTGAGAATTATATATTTTGGGGGGTATCGTTGGGCACATGTTAAAGCATACAGTTCAAATGATAAATCAGAAGGGCCATGGCATTATAACAAGGGAGAGACTGGGTAGACCAGAAAGCCAGAGAAGGCTTTGTGAAAGAGACAGATACCTCAAGGTGCTGACATGCAGCCTAAGGTTATAGAGATTTGTCTGGTTTGCTTCATGGAGGCTGTCTGAACCCATTTCACACCAAAACAACCATGTTGAAATCCAAGAATAAATTGCAGAAAAGTCTAGTAGAATAACAGCCAGCTTGCAAATAGTTTTTGCTCGTATTTAACCTCATCTTATCCTTATAACTCCATGGGTAAGCAGTATACATATATCCTCTTTTATAGGTTTAAAACTGTGACCTCAGGAGTTCAGAGACCATCTCTCAAAATGATCCTCCTCTTCCCATCTCACTCATTTTCCTCAGTGAACCTGATTTGTTCGCTTTGGTGTGATTCAGTAGTTTTCTTATGATGTTTCCTTAGCAATAAAGCAGAGATATAAACAAATGGCTTGGAGCATATTGAAGGTAACCTAAAGAAGAGGAAGGGCTGCTGCCGTGCCTCTGGAATCCAAAGGCTTTGACGATGACGCATAGATCTTAGAGGCTGTCAGAATGCTCAGTCGAGCAGGCGGCCACAGCCAAGGTCACGATGCAGTCAGCCTCTCCTCCACTGCTCCTCCTGATGCCATGGGAAAGCTCACTGGGGGACATTTTGGGATGGTGTTTTCCAAAGGTTTTGACATACTGTAACTGATACATGTGCAACTTTATAAAGGGCTTTCACATTCAACCATGTAGGTAATTGACTATGCCTCAAATTCAGAAAGATGTACAGAATGATACTTAGACATTAACCTAGATGTCTGACTGCAGGGAGATTCTAAGCCTTTGTGCTATGAGAGACAGAAGTCCTGTTATTTAACTATATCGTTGAAGTCGAGGTGGTAGACTTGCTGATCTCCTGCATCAGAGTTGCTCTGTCCTTGGCTATTCATTCTGTATTCATATCTTCATTAAATATTTATTGAAAACTCACTTAATGTGTGCCAGACATCACTGGCAACACATACGATGATGAACAAGGTCAGTATGGCCCCCAGCTTTGTGAAGCTCACATTCTAGTGTAGATTATAGACAAGTGAGCAAATGATTGCAATATACTGTAAACTGGAGAAATTCAGAGTGCAGTAAAATGCTATACAGATATTGCCTAACCCATGCCTGAAAAAAATGATTTCTAAAATTTCTACATTTGTATCTTGATTTCCTGGAGATAACGTTTATGTGTTCTTTATTACAAGGGAACCAAGTCAATCACCAGAATTGAGGGTGAGGAAACATTTTCCCTTCGCTGGGAACATGGCAGAAAGCTCTTTTCCTGATTAGGAATTTGATAGTATCATCTCCATCCTAGGAGGACAAAGGCATACTACCATGAAAGATGTGTCCAAGTTACCTAGGATGAAACACGCTTGCGGAGAGAAAAGGTTTTCCACAGAAAGGGCAAAATGAAAGGAGTCACCTTAACAAAGTTGTAGGAATCAATTTTATGATTTGCCATCTCTCTTGGGTATTTTAGATGCTGGGATCACCACCTCGCTGAAGGGCGTTTCTGCCTTCCATGGTAAGTGGACAGTTGTTTTTAGGAGTTATTTCCCTAAGTGTGGTTTCAACGTGGTATTTGCCGTTAAGTTACTTGTGAACTCCCTGCTGTCTGTGGCCACAGCGGAATCCTGTCACTAGCCCAGATGAAATCACCTGAGAGTCAATCAGGGAAGCAATCCTTCCAATTTGATGAGAAACAGGAACAATAGGCTCATGGGTGGCATGCTCTCCTCAAACAGGAAAGCCTCAGAAGCAAAGATGAAACTAGCTACTAACATAGAAAAAAGACGCCTGTTTTTCACGCTGCAAATCTGAGTCTGTGTGTTCCGAAGCACATATTTCTATCCCTTGCATATAGAATGTATAGTCGGGGTGATCATATAATTTATCATCCAAACTAAGATACATTTGAGAGTGAAAGGGATGCTAAAAATAGTTAAAGCTTGCTAAGTGATTGATAATGACCTTAACCAGACTGAGGCAAACCAGGACATATGGTCACCCACACAGCAGATGTCCCTGTCTACTGAAATGATGGTGGTTTTCCATTATATTTATATTGCATTTTTTTCAGGGGGTCTTTTATACAGTGTCCCCTTATGGGAAGAGTGTGTTTATTTGTTTGTTTTGGAGATCATAGATTAGAATTGAGATTGAAAATAACCCTGGATCTGGGGAGAGATAGCAAGGGGAGAAATGCCAGATGTAGGTGATGGGGAGGAAGGCAGCAAATCACACTGCCACGTGTGTTCCTATGCAGCAATTTTGCATGTTCTTCACATGTACCCCAAAACCTAAAATGCAATAAAATAAATAAATGGAAAAAAAAAAAAAGAAAAAAAAAAAGAAAATAACCCTGGATCCTTCATGCACATGATATAACAGAAATTAGTACTTTGTTAGAAAAAAAAGTCTCCAAAAATGTAACCTATGATAACATCATATTTCCCCATCTATAAATCAATTCTCTATCAGATTTAGAAAAGAGAGAGGGGAGGAGAAAGAGAGAGAGAGAGAGACACAGAGAGAGAGACAAAGGAATATATTTCTACTTGGCCTCATCTTTTACTTTTTTCTTTTTTATTTAACTCATGTATGTTGAAGGAGGTATTATAAAAGGCATATAACTTTAACAAAGAGTTAAAATAAGTTTTATAGGTTTGTATAATTTCCTTTGAGAGTTTCTGAATATTAAAGCAATTTGCTTTGCTTTTACAGGAAAAAAATACGCACTTTTGAAAAGAGGCAAGATTCGCAAAACGAAAGTAAGTTGTTGATTTCCTATCATTTTCACTTTTTGATAAGACTTATATTTCCAAACTGCTTCTTCTCCATGCTCCCAAAGACCCTTGGGCATATTTCAATTATAAGATCTACACATTTTGCGGCAATGTATCCAATGGCATGTGTTTTTTCCTCACTAGATGGTGAGCTCATTGAAGCAGGAATTGGCTCATTAATCTCCATATTCCTCAGTTAGTGCCTGAGGCCTGGAGGATAGAGGCAGTAACTGGGGGCAGGGATACAAAAGATGGAGGAGAAAGGCACTTACAAGAAAGTGCAAGAAAGCCATCCTGGGATAGGGAAGGGGTGGGGCCTCCTGGCCAAGTTAAAGATTTTCTTTTTTTTTTTTTTTTTTTTTTTTTGAGACGGAGTTTCGCTCTTGTTACCCAGGCTGGAGTGCAATGGCGCGATCTTGGCTCACTGCAACCTCCGCCTCCTGGGTTCAGGCAATTCTCCTGCCTCAGCCTCCTGAGCAGCTGGGACTACAGGCACGCGCCACCATGCCCAGCTAATTTTTTGTATTTTTAGTAGAGACGGGGTTTCACCATGTTGACCAGGATGGTCTCGATCTCTTGACCTCGTGATCCACCCGCCTCGGCCTCCCAAAGTGCTGGGATTACAGGCTTGAGCCACCGCGCCCGGCCCCAAAGATTTTCATCTTTGTCTTGAGAGCTCTAGGAGATACTGGCTTTACACAAGGGGCGAGTATGATTAGATTTGTATTAAAGATATCACCCAGGTTGCTGTGCAGAGAACAAATTGCAGCAGGGGGTGGCAAGAGCAGATACCAGAAGATCACTTAGGAGGCTGGTGCAATAGTCTCTGGTGATAGAAAAGCATTGAAGTTAAGGAGAGAGAAGAATTCTAAAAGGAGAGTGTGGTGAATTGTATCACACCTAAAAATAAAAATAAGAAAGTGTAAGCCTGAGGACAGGCCATTGTGTTTCTGAAGAAGAAAAATGGAAGAGTTTTGACTTTGCCTCCCTTAAAGAGGAGAACCTAGTTCATCTACATAGAATCTTAAAATCTAGCACTGCAAGATGTGTACGTGAATGACATAGCCCTCCGACCCTAGCCACTTCACTCTGGGAATGGTGGGTCCCAGGGAACCTCAATTTCCATCAGAACAAAACATGATAGAAATAAGACCAGATGATGAAACTCTATGCTGAAGTTGCTTTTCTTATAGTGATAATCAGGGAAGTTTTAGATGGCCATAGGAGCTTATGGAGATGTGGAAATCCAGGATGAGAGGACCAAGAAAATGTCAATCCATGTACTATACGGTAGCCTCCTCTGGAGACTTTCACACAAGGGCACATGTTTGCTTACGGAGTTGGTGTCTTTGGAAGAGAATAGCAAGGGTGTCAGTTTGCCTTTTTGCTGAATGGCCAGAGCCATTTGGTTATAACTAGGCTTTGAAAAATTGCCCAGCTTCTTTGTTATCTGCCAGCAGGTATAGGAATAGGATGTTTGGCTTAAGAGTTTCCTGTTCTGCAAAACTCCTTGAACACCAACTTTCACACCACCAGCATCCCGTCACCTACAGCAGAAACAATGGGCCTCGCTTCATAGTATGGACCTCTCACACTCCCTTGTCTGTATCCTGTGCTAGCTTGTGAGCCCCTTGAGGACAGAGACTGTTTCTGATTCTTCTTTGCCTCCCCAGTGCCTGATGCAGAGGCACTGAATTTGTGTAAGGAATGAAAATAAATTTCGTTTAAGGAAGGAGTGGGGCTAGGGAAGGAGGGAAAGAGAGCTGGAGGGAGAAACTGTGATTTCCTATCCAAAGACTAACCAAATGTGTCTCCCCCCTCTCACCTCTCAGACTAGGCACAGCTCCCTGGCTGTGACTTGTTTACATGCACTGTCACTCCCCAGGGATGTGCTGTAGATCAGAATAGGCTGAGAAGAGCTATCCCAGCTGTTCCTTTTAGTTATTTATATTCTAGTCTCCCCTGCTCCTCCTCTCAAATCTCCCCATTACCTGAAATTCATTGAGTGTATTTTCTTTCTCCAGATAAAGGAATGTCATCTACTCCCATCCAGGTAATAAGAACATCTCTAAGCTAACCTATTTTTTGAGATGATGATAGAAGTGAAGACATCCCAAATAGCAGAAGAAGTTGGCCTCCGAGATCCTTTCTGACACTTACATGGAGGAGGACTTTAGACGTCAGTGCTTGTGAACCCAGGTGTCATAAGCAGGGCCTGGTGGCAGAGCAGCAGTCACCTCTGCCATATAACTTCCTGAAAGGAACTTAACTGACCACTTCATTTATGGCAGACAATAGGCTGAGTGCTTTGCACACATCAACTCATGTAGCTATCACAACAACCCTTGAATATTGCTACTGTTATGCATCTCATCCCCCCATTTTATAGATGAGAAAACTGAGTGATTAAGTGAGAATCCCCCAAAGCCAGATAGCTAACAAGGGGGCGGAGCCAGGATTCAAAAGTAAGTTTCACTTCAAAATCCGTGCTCTTCCCCCTGTACTTTGCTGCTTTGATTTTTATCTCATGATATTGCATCATAAACCTTCCCTTGAGTTCTTTCCCTATTTAATAAAGCAAGTATCTCTATAGGGTAATTAAATATCGTAACCAAAACTCACCCAGACTGGCATGCGATGGCATGATCTCAGCTCACTGCAACCTCTGCCTCCCGGGTTCAAGTGATTCTCCACCCTCAGCCTCCCGAGTAGCTGGGATTATAGACACCTGCCACCACGCCCAGCTAATTTTTGTGCTTTCAGTAGAGATGGGGTTTCACCATGTTGGCCAGGCTGGTCTCAAACTCCTGACCTCAGGTGATCCACCCGCCTTGGCCTCTCAAAATGCTGGGATTACGGGCGTAAGCCACCGTGCCCAGCCAGATTATTCTTTTTTATGAGAATAGGCTATCCTCAGAGCCCTGAGATTGGGAATTATATGGGTAGTGTTTAGTCCACTGATGTTGCTATAAAGGAATATGCAAAGCTGAGTAATTTATAAAGAAAAGAGGTTTATTTGGCTCATGATTCTTCAGGCTGTACACTCCTAACTGCGAGGATGGCACCAAGTCATTCAGGAGACATCTGCTCCCATAACAAAAACACCTCTCACTAGGCACCACCTCAAACACTGGTAACCAAATTTCAACACTGGATTTGCAGGGAACGAATATTCAAACTATATGAGGTGCTTAGGGGTCACTCCGGAACAAGGGGCAGAGAGGATGCACCTGAGTAGGCCCTATACGGTAGGCACTCTTGCTGCCTGGGTAGAGCAGCCATTTAGAAAAAAAAGGCCACCTGCCGGGCGCAGTGGTTCAAGCCTGTAATCCCAGCACTTTGGGAGGCCGAGGTGGGTGGATCACGAGGTCAAGAGATCAAGACCATCCTGGTCAACATGGTGAAACCCCATCTCTACTAAAAATACAAAACATTAGCTGGCCGTGGTGGCGCGTGCCTGTAATCCCAGCTACTCGGGAGGCTGAGGCAGGAGAATTGCCTGAACCCAGGAGGCAGAGGTTGTGGTGAGCCGAGATCACGCCATTGCACTCCAGCCTGGGTAACAAGAGCGAAACTCCGTCTCAAAAAATAAAAGAAAAAAAAGGCCAAGAGATGGGGAGGAGGTCGTCATAGAAGACAGGCTTGACCCAGGGTCAAGCCTGTGTTGAGACTGAAGTGTAAAGGTCATGGCAAAAGGCCAAATCTTGATGATGCCTCTCCTTTGACCAGCAGGACTGTGTTGACCAGACCTACTCAGAGGAGCTGTGCTATACCCTCATCAATCATCAGGTCCTCTGTAGAAGGCCATCAGGGAACTCTGCTGAGGAGCACTATGAGAATGTTCCCTGCAAAGCTGAGAGACCCAGAGAGTCCCCAGGAGGAACTGAGACTGAGTATTCACTTCTACACATGTCTTCTACCCCTAGGCATGCCCCATCCTCAGAAGATGAATATGAACTTCTCATGCCTCCCAGAATCTCCTCTCACTTTCTGCAACAGCCACGTCCACTTGCGGCCCCTTCTGAGACTCAGTTTTCCCATTTATAGTGACGTGGTTAGACTGGCATTTGTTTAGCACCAGCAAATACAAGGTGGGATGGGGGATCTGCCTGAAGCAGGGATGGGAAACAAAGTCCCTCTAGCTTATCTCCCACAGCAACCCTTTCCCTGCAGAGCACAGTTTGTGTACCACAAGTCCTCTTAGATAGCACGCAAAAGCCAAAATCTAAGATCAACCATTTATCCTGAACATCACCATTTGAGAAAGAGCTAACCATCTTTGGTTCTACATGGTTTGGAGAATATAGTGATAGGAGCTATAAAGCTATGCATACCCCAAGGGGTTCTACTCTTCTACCTGGGATCTTCTTATAAAATGTTCCCATGATTGTTTTCTGAAGTCAAAAGGAAGCTTTACTCATTATACTAAGTATGCCCAAGGGGGAGTTTACTCATTACAGTGGCCTTCCAGCTCAGCTCCCACCCCATGGGAGCCTGTGTTGCTCCTCTCGCTCCATGTGTCTAAGCCATGTCTTCTACATAGTGTCCTTTGACCTGTTGGCCCCCATGGTCTGGTTTGTTATGTGAGTTGAATCAAGATGCTCTAAGCCAGATGTTACATAATTTTAACCTATATGATTTTATCTTTAACTTTGTATTTCTCCCTAGAAATCTTAATAAGACAATTATAGCATCAGGCTATGATAAAGAAGAACGATCCTTGGAGATCCCATAGTCGCACTAGCCTTTCTTGGCTGAGAGAGGATAATTTGCTCTATGATACATTAAAGTTAGTGGCAAAAGTTAATTTGGAGTCTGATTTCCTACTGACTTCCAATTTAGTCCTCCAGTAGACTACATAGAAAGCCCTCTGCAATATACTAAATGCATATAATTAATAATATGTATAAAATATGAATACAATGTCCACATGAAGTGAACACATCTACACCTTCTTTGATAAGCATTCCTCTGTGTGTCCTCATGATTTACTTTCCCTTATCTTTTCTTTAGTGTTCCTCAAATTATATCTATCCTCTAAACCAGGGATCAGCAAACTATAACTCACAGGCCAAATCGCCCCACTCACTGTTTTTATAGATAAAGATTTATCAGAACACAGTTACACTAGTTTGTTTACCTACCATCTATGATTGTTCAACCGTGGGAGAGTTGAGTAGTTGTGACATGGACAATAGGCCCTAAAGAGCCAAAATAAATATACTTGGGCACTTTGTGGAAAAAACGTTTGCAGACACCTGCCCTAAATGATCATAGTTTGAGGGAAACTTAACAGAAATGTGTTTGGTTACTGATGCATAAGAGCAGGCACCAATAAAACGGCATAAAAATATTAAATCACAGATTGGATGAGTGAGACCAAGACAATTTAGCAAATTCTACTATTTCTGGATTCACACCTGTGTCTTCTACTTGCTGTTTTGTTTAACTCATGGCTACTGTCCTAACTTTAGGGATGCTAAAATAGTTTGTTTTGAAAGAGGTTTGTTAAGCAATAGGTACATTACGTTTACTAGACAGGCCCTTTGACCAGGTAAGTGACAGGGCTCCTAGTACATTATGTTTAGTTACTGTTTTCTTCTCAAAGTTACCCAGAGCAAAATAACTTTGCTATTTAAAATGTGCCAAGTGCCAAAATGAGGAGAAATCCCGTGGCTTGAGCTTGAATGTGTCACAGGTTTGCAGGGCCTTCAGCCAGGTGGTGGTCTTCAGCTAAAGAGCCAGCCGCATCTCAGTAACTTGTCCTCTGCTAACATCCTACTTTTAGCAAAATTATTTCACGTGGAACTCTAGCTGATCCTTGGCCAGGATAAGATCCTCAAAAGGAGGTAATCATGTCAGCAGTGGATATTGTATGAGATGTAACATGGCTTAGAGGAAAGAGTGTGGACCCCAGAGACAGGTCATCAGTCATTCAAATCCGGATTCTCTTCCTCCATCTGTGACTTTGAACATGCTAGTGGGGGCTCAGCTCCTTTACCCATCAACAGGAGGATTACATCTAATGTAGGCAAATCATCGATTACAGATGCCTAATAAATGATATCAAAGAGAATAGAAAAACAAAAATCTTTTATGATGTATGGGAAAAAACATGCTGATACGGCTGGTTATTCAGGGTCACCCAGCCGTCCTCCAGCAAAGTAGAAATACCAAATCAATGAGTTGATGCTAGAATTTTTCACATGGCTGCTTGACCATTGTGGAAGTAAATTGGTTGAAACACTCTTAGTAGGACATGGTAAGTTATGTTTGTTTGAACCTTGTCCTGTGAAAGCATTATCTGTCCCAAACAGTTATCAAAATGCTTAAGCAAAGAAAGTTATTCTTATAATGAAATTATAACAGGGATTTATAAGAGGGAATTATAAGAGGGATTATAAAAGGGAATTATTTTTGAGCAGGGGGAGCCATTTGGGAGTACTTCAAGATACCCAGTAGAAGATAGACAATTATGATTTCTCAGTGAAAAGTAAATTAAGAACGAAAAAATGAGTAAAAATATCTGATGAATGTAATATACTTAATGTGTAGGATGTCTCAAATTTCCAGTAAATAAATTTTGATATCCAAAAATACCCACTGTGTCTGTATGTAACACTGATCCTGTTTCCCCTACATTTTAGGATTTCTGTTAAAAGCTGTGCACCCCCTTTGCAGAAAATGCACATTCACATACACACATGTTTTTATATGATGTATGCGGGGGTTAGGGATGCAACCCCTCAGTGAAAGAATCCCTATTCCTGATAAAGAACCTGAGCCTTAGCAGTTAAATTACTGTCTCAAGCCACAGATATAACCAGAAAACTCCCTCTCACTCATGCTGGTCTTAAAACTACAGAGCCATAATTCAGAGGCACAATTCATGCCACAACCGCAGACTTTGTGGTTTCCGTTTTACATACATGCTAGCATCTATAAATAATCCCTTATTCTGTGAATAAATTCTTATTTAAAACAGAAGAGAAAAATAGGAAGAAGGCAAAGAGAGGGCGGGAAAATCTGTTGACAACAATTGAAATGCTAACTTTTTTAGGACAAACTTGTATGACAGTTGCTTTGGGTATTTTCAGGGATGTAAGGGCATGGACAGAACAGGAAAGAGAAGCCTCCAGGATTCCATGAGGGCTCCAGGGAAAAGCAGACTCTGTTTCCATTTATCTCTGTTCTTTTCCAAGTTCAGAAAGCCACTTGATCTGAGCATACCTTGGCTTTGCCAAATGTTAAGTGTACCAGTGTAAATTCTTCCTACTTTCCTACAGAAGTCTCTTTTCCAAGGCACTTGGTGAAGGCTTGAGGGGTCATCATCATCACAGACAGTCTCCTGCAGTCTGAGGGCCCTCTCTTTCCATTTCTCCTGACCCCTGACCATCTGTGCTCATTAGGGATTCCCAGATGTCAACCAAGCCTGAACTGAGCATGACCCTGGGATCTTAGCTGGCCATTCATCATGTGTGGTTGACCTGTGGGCTGGGCTTTGCCCTCAACAAGCTATAGAAGTCTGGGCTGGCCCTCCCAGCTCTCCCAGTAGGATTTGATTCCCCAACTGTGAGATGAGGGAGATGCGTTTTGATGCTGAGTCTATGATCTCTCATTGCAAAGGAAACATTCAAGGATGTCTGTGGATAAAGCTGCCAGCAATGCAGCAATAGTGTGAATTAACTTATTTTAAAGCAATGAAAGAGTAATGGGAAAGGAGAAGGAGGACATTGAAAGATGTTTCCCATTTTTTTCTTGGCGTTGGTCAGACTCTGAATAAGACAGGAATTCATGTCCAGAATTCACATGTAAAAGACAAAGGAGCCGGGCGCAGTGGCTCAAGCCTGTAATCCCAGCACTTTGGGAGGCCGAGGTGGGTGGATCACGAGGTCAAGAGATCGAGACCATCCTGGTCAACACGGTGAAACTCCGTCTCTACTAAAAATACAAAAAATTAGCTGGGCATGGTGGCGCGTGCCTGTAATCCCAGCTACTCAGGAGGCTGAGGCAGGAGAATTGCCTGAACCTAGGAGGCGGAGGTTGCGGTGAGCCGAGATCGTGCCATTGCACTCCAGCCTGGGTAACAAGAGAGAAACTCCGTCTCAAAAAAAAATAATAATAAATAAATAAATAAAAGACAAAGGAGAGAATATGTTCTTCAACCTAAAAAGGCACAAATATGCATAAAGGAAAGCAAATCTTCTTATTCAAATCGTACCAGTGCTTCAGGATTAAGCTTGACTCCTACTTCCCACCAAAACACACAAAAAAAAAAAAAAAAAAAAAAAGACTCCTCCAATTAAACTATACTGACCACTCTTTTCTCTGATCACCGACAACCCTACTGTTTGCCTTTGTTCGTTTGAGACAGAGTTTCACTCTTGCCATCCAGGCTGGAGTGCAATGGTGTGATCTCAGCTTACTGCAACCTCTGCCTCCCAGGCTCAAGCAATTCTCCTGCCTCAATCTCTCAAGTAGCTGGGATTACGGGTGCCTGCCACCATGCCTGGCTAATTTTCAGTAGAGATGAGGTTTCACCATGTTGGTCAGGCTGGTCTCGAACTCCTAACCTCATGTGATCCACCCACCTTGGCTTCCCAAAGTGCTGGGATTACAGGCTTGAGCCTCCATGCCCAGCCTACCTTTGTTTTTAACCCCTGGGTATTTTTTCCTGCTGTTTCCTGTTCATCTGTACTGGCCCTGACTTCTTAGTAAAACTAACAGCTTTGTTTTTATTGTTGTCTTCTCCATTAGAATCCCCTACAGCCTTATATAAAATGCATCATTTTTTTAAAGCTATAGAACTAAATTAAATTGAAAGGCAAAAATGAATCAGACACATGGCTGGAATTTTCATTGGCAGGAGAAACAGGAGTGGGTTCTGCTGATATGGCTGTCACCTGTCTATCCATATCTAAGTGACATCCAGAAAAGAGCAGTTTTCCTTCTCAAATCCTTGAATTATTGAAAGCTCACTATGTGCCAGGCATTATGCTCATCATTACGTTGTGTGATGACCAGTAGCTTTATCTCCTACAGCAGAACAGTGCATTTGCAAGGGCCATTTTTTCAAGCACCCCCAACTATGTGAGTCACAAAGGTTAATTCTTTTCATACCATTTGGGCAGAAAAGTCAAACCTATGGAAAGTCCTCTCTATGACTTGCAAATGGTCAAAACCCAAAACAAGGTACTTGCAGCTTGGTGCTTTCCAAAAAAGAAGGGAAAAACAAAACCAAATCCTGCCTCCAGACGTGAACAAGCCATTCCTTCAAGCCCAAGCCCTTTCAGATACAAGTCCTGCCAGAGAGGGCCTCAGAGAAAGAGGAGGGCATAGCCTCTTCCCTGCTCTTGCTGGAACACAGACGAGAACCCAGGCTGCCCCAGCCAAACTTGGCTCGATCTTACTCACCCAGAAGAGGAAGCTGCCCTCAGGGAAATGAAAAGATTACATTCAACACCATTTACTACAAAAAAACAAAACCAACCAAACAAAAAAATCCAGCCCAAAGCAGAGCCAATGAGAATGCAACAACACAGATGCAAAAATAATTTATTGTAAATGTTTTTAAATCATTCTCCATTAAAATTTTTCATTATTTTCTAAAAAATACAAACACACTAAAGTTCACATTTGACATGTAAAAAATAAAGAGGAAGAAGAGAAATCCACTAGTTCCACTAGTTTAAGGAACAACCCCTAAAATGAGACAATGATCTATAGTACATGTATCTTCTAGTTAAATAAGAAAGCAAATTCACATTATCTGGAGTCCTGGGTCATAAAGACTCAAGTCAAATCTAGTCTGAGGCAGATCCTCTAGCATGTGCCCACACACTGCTGCGCCTCACACTGACTTTAACCCAGAGCTGATTTAACCGAGAGACTGGGGCTAGAGATCTGTCAAGATACAGCACAAAACTCTTTCTCCTGGTAAATTTCTTTTCCCAACAAAACAAATACTCCGTTCCCTCAGGACAGGCAATTCTGTATCTGTAAACAACCAACACAGTCGCTAATATTCCTCCTACCCCCCAAATAGCTGGCAAAACCTTCCAACAATTTATTTTCAAAGCAGAGTGGTTCTTCTTTTATCACCACCATCTGTAACAGGATACACAATCATTGCCTGAAGACACTGAGTCCTACAGAAAGGTTTGTAACACTGGGCAACAAAAAGCCAATGCATAATATCCATAGTAGACATTCAACAGCCTTAATAATTCTCTTAATGGAAGTTTATAAAAAATACAAATGGAGTGACTATCCAAAGTGATAGTAGGATGCTGAAAACTCACAGGGACTCACGTTTCCAAAAAGGGTGTTCAGGAATCACAGGAACAATGAGGAGTTGCAAAACAATGAAGAAACACATAGCTCCCATCTGTAGCTAGCTATATATGTAGATCTCAAAGTAACCTGGGTGGTGTGCCTAAGGCTGGTTGGCTGATACTCAGGTGCAGGTCATGGAAGCAGACACAGCCACACTGCTGAGGTCTTCTAAAGTGCCTTCCTTTTCTTCATACCCTGGCTTAGAGGTAGATCAAATAGAATGGTGGAGGGAAGAAGGGTGATTTCAGTGAATGATTGGCTTAGTCTTCCTAACCTGGCTGCCTGCCTCTCCCTGCTCTACCAGCTCATGCTTATGTGATCCCACCTAAAAGAAGGCAGTGCACCTCTGCGCTAAAGATAAAGTAACCCAGGTGGGTGGTGTGCTTCAAGAACAGCAGTGAGCCATGACAGCACCACCGCACTCCAGCCTAAGGATAGAACAACACCCTGTCTCAAAAAACAAAAACAACAAAGAATACCAGTGACCTCCCACAGTGGGACACACCTGCTGACACTATTGCCCCTACCCTAGCTGACTTCCTGCCTTTGTCAAGACTGGGCCCAGCTGAAGCAGTGCTCAGGAGCTGTTTTACTGGGCTTGGAGCCAGACTGCAGAATCAGGAGAGAAAGGAGTCTCCACCTCCCTGGTTGTTGCTGGTGCTTCTGAATTAATTCACAGAATCTTTTCTGTAAAACAGAGTGAATTCCCTTGATCTCTAGGACTTGGTGGAGCACTGCTTTCAGACGCAGACCGACCTCCATCACTTCATTCTGAAAAGATAACACAGATGAACACAAGTTACTGATTTTTAAAACCATTATTAAACGCTTATGTTTTTATTTCATTTCACTGGATTTGAGTATAAAATCTCGGATAAAATTGCAACGTTTATAAATTCCTAACAGAGGAAGTTTACTGTTCAGTCCACATACACACATACCCCTCTGAATACATTTCAAAAGGCAAATCACATTTCTTGTTTGTTGCTTATTTGTCTGGGTAGGATGCATGAGAAATACAATTTTGATGATGTGGTTTTTGGGTGCTGAAGACATTTTAACATCCAGGCTTTTTTCATAATTTAACCATAAACTCTGAAGTTTCAGTTTTTAAAACATGTATAATATACTGTGAGAAATCCTGATAAGAGAAGCACTGTGAACCCTCAGGCGAGGATGCAGGTTCAGACAGATGCAAGTCCCTCAGCAGACACACACACAGGGAGCCTGCCAGGGTCTACACAGCCGGAGTTCAGCCTCACCACCACCGACAGGACTGACAAGATTCGCTATTCCCCTACCTGGGGCTTTTCCCTCTGCTCTCTCACAAAAATCCTGGTTTTGCTCTTTTTCTCTATTTAGTCTACGAGCTCCTTCCCATGTGAGAACAGTACGAAGTACCTCCTCTGTGTCCAAAATAACCCATGATGCTGACCTATTCCTTGACATTTGTAAAACAGAATTCCCCATTTTAGCCTGGGGCCCCACTCATCTAGAAGGTGAAGAAGATCAAAGATAGAGAAGGGTGAGGGACGGTGGACTTGAAAAATTTTATCATTATATTTCAAGGAAGGTTTTTATTTTTATAAGGCATCAAAATATGCATGCAGTCAAGTCAAAATAATCACCATAGTTCCAAATTAGAGAATGAGAAGCATACACACACAAAACCCCTCAGGAATACAAATTACAATCTCATTTCAGATTCAGCTTCTAAAGTGCACATATACAAACCCCAAATGGAATGGACCATAGGCTGGCTCCAGGGAAATACTCAGAATCCCTGAAATTGTCTATACAATTTTGTGTTGTGGGGAGAGGTATGCACATTTTTTTTTTCTGGGGAGAGGCACACAGCTCTCTTCTAATTCTCTAAGGGGCACACAAAGCAAACAATTTTAAGCATCTTTGCTCTTTGAAGACTACGAACATTAAGTTGTAGGACACTAGTTGCCCAGCTAATCACAGGGCAGTGGGGGAATCCCCCAAGCACACAGCTCATGTGCACGTGGAAACTGGTGTTAAGAACTCACTCCGTTGGGAGGCTGAGGGGGGTGGATCACGAGGTCAAGAGATCGAGACCATCCTGGTCAACATGG
>NW_022436980.1:8728910-8729764 GCF_009761245.1 Sapajus apella
AAAAAAAAAAAAAAAAAAAAAAAAAAAAAACTCACTCCGTCCCTCTTGGTCCCTCCCAGGGCCCTTGGCCTCTCCCTGACACATCTTCCCTATCTCTCGATTTTCCCTCTGAGCTCATCCCCCATCTGGCTGCCTGACTGTGATGAGTCTCTCTTCTTCTTTCCTCACTTCCCAATTCTTCTCTGTGCACCCTACCCTTTGAGAGGGCAGTGACACTCACATTTTGAAATCATAAAATGGCTCAAATATGCTCAAATAATGCATATTTATGCTCTGGAAAGTGGAACATGGGGTCGCAGAAAACCCCACATTTTCTGAGCACGTCCACTCAGATGAAACGTCTGAGAGAAAGAGTGCAATTTCCAAAACAGCAGACTTTGTTCCAGTCGCAGCTGCCTTCCCAGCACTGAGCCCTGGGGAAACACCTGAGTCTCTCTGACAAGCTCAGGCTCTTCTCGCAGCTCTGCTCAGGCCTCACAGCAGCCTACCCTGCGCAGCCTATCTTGTGCTGCACGAACCTCACAGCCTCGGAATCCTCTTAAACCTTTCCCCAGAACTCTGCCCACCTCCCTGGCCTCTATTTGGAAACAGCCAGTAACAATTTTTGGAAGGGGCCTAAGAAAATCAAGACCAGGCTGGGCACGGTGGCTCAAGCCTGTAATGCCAGCACTTTGGGAGGCCGAGGCGGGTGGATCACGAGGTTAAGAGATAGAGACCATCCTGGTCAACATGGTGAAACCCCGTCTCTACTAAAAATACAAAAAATTAGCTGGGCATGGTGGCGCGTGCCTGTAGTCCCAGCTACTTGGGATGCTGAGGCAGGAGAATTGCCTGAACCCAGGAGGCGGAGGTTG
>NW_022436980.1:8730164-8760304 GCF_009761245.1 Sapajus apella
AAAAAGAAAAAAGAAAATCAAGACCAACCACACCACAGCAGCAGCCCTCACAGGCATCTCTGGCCTCTTTACACAGGTGAAGTCTGAACATTTGTTGTGGGGTGGGGGGTAGTTGTTGTTTTCTTTTGAGACAGAGTTTTGTCCGTGTGGCCCAGGCTGGAATGAAGTGATGCGATCTCAGGTCACTACAACTTCCACCTCCATGGTTCAAGCAGTTCTCCTGCCTCAGCCTCCTGAGTAGCTGGGATTACAAGTGCCTGCCATCTCGCCTGGGTAATTTTCATATTTTTAGTAGAGATGGGTTTTCGCCATGTTGGCCAGACTTGCGTTGAACTCCTGGCCTCAGGTGATCCACCTGCCTTGGCCTCCCAAAGTTCTGGGATTATAGGCATGAGCCACCAGCCTGGCCTTTTTTTTTTTTTTTTTTTTTTAATTCCTGTAATTGGGGCACAACCTCTTTACTCCACACACGTATATTGTCTGCCTGACCCAGAGACACATTTTATTGAGGATGCTCTGTGAGGAAGTGCTCCATGTATGAGACTCTTCCAGTGAGCTAAAATTTGGCCTTCTGAATTGCATTCTTAAGAACTGCTTTACATAACTTTCTGCCTTCTTAGGCCAACATTACTCTTGCCTCTCATCCTCCAGAAACAGTGTCATCATATTAAACACCTTGTCTTGTACTATACACTAACACGTGTGCTTTTAATCCTCTGTTTCATGCTTTTGATTCTAGACCGTTACTGCACCTGCTGCCAACCACAGCTACTTCTAATTTGCCTTTCTCACTCATTCAGCTAATATTTACTAGTACCTGCGAATGTGGAGAAAGTGATTTGGATGGACTGTTGATGAGAACATAAAATATCCAAGATCATTGGCATTATGGGCTAAACAAGAGTAAGCAAGCCTCCAAGTGAGGTATCAGAAAGTGGGATCCCCAGCAAAGGCCAGAGCTTCCCCACAAAGCAATGAAAGGACATTTGGAAGCCTTGAAGCCATTTGGCCTTCCGACCTTCCTTTCTGCCAGGTTTTGTCCGAGGGTTCTCAGAGTCTAACAAATGGGGTGTTTGTTATATTTATTAAACAGCATATCTATTTCTTTGTTCTGATCTTTGTTTTAAAAGTTGATGAGTAAATTTGTCATAATTTTCCAAGGAAAGGAATAATCTTGTCTTTGTATACCCCTCAATTAATTTCTTAACGGTCTCAGTGGCCTTCAACAGAAAAATAGGTTGCCCATATTGAGATACTCTTTCAGCAATTTAGCTATATCCTTTATTTCAAATTCTTCAATTCTTACTTCTCTTGTGAAACCACAGTGTCTCCATGAGGGTTGCTAATCATGTTGTAAAGTAGGATACAGGGCTTAGAATGTGGGTGAACTGCGTGAAGAAACATGTAGCAATGTTCATCTTTATAGTTAAATAATCTTTTCCATGAGTTTTCCCCAACTACACTGTCTAATTCTGGAGGGCACGGAACATGTAGGCTCCACACAGAGTGGACCATCACCTCACAGCAACACCGTAACTCTCTGCCTGAGTTATGAGGCAGAAAGAGTTACAGGGCTGAGTGGATGAGTAAGTAAATGAACAGGCTGACACAGTACCAAGTCACCAATGTTGCCAAATCGAAC
Source organism: Sapajus apella (assembly GCF_009761245.1). Taxonomy (NCBI): domain Eukaryota; kingdom Metazoa; phylum Chordata; class Mammalia; order Primates; family Cebidae; genus Sapajus; species Sapajus apella. The sequence goes on from NW_022436980.1 coordinate 8,731,807, forward strand.
CACATCAATCTGACCCCAATCTGGTTCACCTGTTTGTTGCTGCAGCTCTGACTTCTTTACTTGCTCTACTTACCATTGAGCAAGAGGGATGCTGGATCGAGCCCCAGATTCTCACAACCAGGTATGTTCTGATCATGGAAATCCTGTAGCAAAATGCCCAGCACCAACTCCTCACTCATCATATACTTCATAAAATTTTCATCATCTGATGGAACCCCAAATTGCAGGTGGTAGGTTACTGTGGCATTTTCACCACTGAAAGGCAAACCAGAGACATTAAAACATAAATAGCATCACACAGCAACTCAAAAAATGAATTTAAGCAATACCTTTTTTTTTTTGAAAGTTTTGCATGTTCTTCCAGTACAAAATAGCAAAGGCTGTTCTGTCCTGGAAGAACAAAGGTTCATCACAAAAAGTTGAGGTGATCCTAACCCCTTCCTCCACCTAGTACCCACCCTCTAGGAATCCACTGGCAGAGGCCATCAAAGGGAAAGGTGAAGCCCATCTATGGTCAAGATGCCTTAGACGATCCCAGGCTTGACCCATCACCTGTCCCAATCCTGGCCTCCAACCCGTAAGGCAAGCCAGGGAAGCCTCCCCTTTTCTCCACACGTACTCCTTCTCCATGTTCTCAGCATTGCCCCCACAAAGGTGTGTCAGGGATATTTAATTTAACCAGTTTTTTATTTGGCCTATGAAGATGTTTAAGGCACAGCCAAAGTTTCCTATCATTGGCTGGGTCCAGAACTTCTGAACATCGACAGAGACCACCCTGTGTATCAGCAACAAATCATACTTCCCTGCTATGTCCCCAAAGTGAGAAACTTTTCTGTCCCATTTCTGGAGGCCCCTAGGGCAAGAGAACCAAGCCCTGTAACTCTCAGTAATGGGACCTAAAGAAAGGGGAGTTTCATCTTCCCAGAACGTTTTTCCCATTTCTAAAATTAAAATAATCAAGGGCTACCCTCCATTAATTAGGGTCCAGTGCTGCTCTTTAAATGCTACTTCAACATTTAGTTTATTCATAGTTATCTTATTACTTTGGTTCAAGATGGGCCAGATTAAGAACCAGCAATAAAATAATTAGCAGGAGGTCACATCTCAGACTATGACCTTGGGGAAGTTTTGCAGACATGCCAGTCCCATTAGTGTGAATCAGGCCATGGCCCTGCTAAGGATAGGCAAAGGGCTCCCTCTTCTGGCCAGAGGTGACATAGGCCGATACTCTTGGATCTTACAAGGTAGCTGACAATTGTTTATAAATTCTACTACGGCTGAGAGATGTGCCAGATCCTGCAGATCAAATGAATAGTGGAGAGTGAGGACTCTGAAGAAGCTCACAGTTTCAAGGATGCCACTACAGGAAGGCCGAAAAATGCACTTTCAAACTGCAGTCCAGCTACCCTAGTTTGCAGGTGTCTTAACCTGTTCCCTGAGCTCTGCCCTCTAATTATCGCTAATGATGATTAACACCTAGACAGCCAGCCACCCTCATTCCCAGGGGCAAGGGCTTCAGCTGGCTAATAAAGACGGCCAGAGGCTGACTTTCAGAAGACCAGGTCACAAGCTAAATGGGAAAATCAGGCCACCTAGCCTGAGCTGGCTAGCCCATCCTAATCCCCCACGGCAGGTCACAGGGTAAATTTACATAAGGCTGAATTTTGAGAAAAGAGCAATTTTCAGGGCCTTTCCCCCAGCTGCCCACCACTGGAATGAGTCTAGCGGCCAATAAACCAAAGGGCATTTTTCGAGATTCCTGTTGAGCCAGTCTAGGGCTGAGGTCGCATTGCCCCTGTAGACACAAATGCATGTGTCGGGGATTTAGCCACCTCCCACCCATGTGCAGCAGTGTCCTTTGGGAAGCAATGGCTTTCCTTCCTCAATTCAATACTTTAGAACCTCTGCCTGGACTTCTTGAAATAAAATGCAGAGATGTCACCGTAAGTACCATGTACATTGGAGGTCTTTTTTTTTTTTTTTTAATTTTTTTAATTTTTTAGAAGGATTCTCACTCTGTTACCAGGCTGGAGTGCAGTGGCGCAACCTTGACTCATTGCAACCTTCACCTCCCGGGTTGAAGAGATTCTCCTGCCTCAGCCTCCTGAGTAGCTGGGATTACAGGCATGTGCCAACACACCCAGCTAATTTTTGTATTTTTAGTAGAGACAGGGTTCCACCATATTGGCCAGGATGGTCTCGATCTCCTGATCTTGTGATCTGCCCACCTCGGCCTCCCAAAGTGCTGGGATTACAGACATGAACCACCGCGCCCAGCCCATTGGGGGTCTTTAAAGAAGGAGATCAAAGGCAGCCTGCACAGTATTTATCCGTAGACTTCGGGTCTGTTTGGCCCCATACCATGGTGCTACCGGCCACCTGCTTTACATTCCTCCCTTCCCAGGTCTGCTAATATTATTAGGGTTTGGAGAACTTAAGGTTTCAAAAAGGAATCTCAATATAATATACTTTCTGATGCTCATATTCCAGAGCCATCTCAGGAATAATGGAATAAAGCTTTGATATAAAATTTAAGTCATCTCCAATAGTCCCAATGATGTAAAAGGATAATAAACCAACTCCACACACATACACCCTGATGCCTACATCTCAAGAACATTAAAGATGAGAGGAAAATTTTAAAAAATAAAAAATGCATATGGGTGCGTGGCCTCTGTAATGCCTATAGTAGATACACAAACAGAAGCAATCACACTCAACTCTCAACAGCTATTAACTCCATGGAAGGGAACAGTGTCAGTTATTGGGGGTGGCAGTGGAGAATAAAGGAGGCAGAAGGCAGACTTTTCCTGTATATACCTCTTTATGTCTTCTCTTCTTTGTTTTTGTTTGTTTTTTTATGACAGAGTCTCGCTCTGTCGCTCAGACTGGAGTACAGTGGCACAATCTCAACTCACTGTAACCTCCCCTCTCAAGTTCAAGAGATTCTCCTGCCTTTGCCTCCCGAGTAGCTGGGATTACAGGTACCGGCCACCATGCCTGGCTAATTTTTTGTATTTTTAGTAGAGACAGGGTTTCACTATGTTGGCCAGGCTGTTCTCAAACTCCTGACCTCAAGTGATCCACCCGCCTTGGCCTCCCAAAGTGCTGGGATTACAGGCGTGAGCCACCACACCTGGCTCCTCTTTATGTCTTTAATACTAAAGGAGTAATACAGGAGAATGTACTCCTGTATTACAAGTAATACATTCTCCTGTATTACTTGTGCTCCTCAAAAGCAAATGCCTATGCCTAGATTATATCACTTACATCACAGCATTACCTGAGACCGATTTCTACTTCTACCCCTAGCTTATTTGAGCACTCATGGTTAAATAGAAATAATTTATCTGGGACTGTGTGACCCTGGTTGAATCATATCATTAATCTGGGCTTCCTTTTTCTCATTTGTAAAATAAGGGAGTTGAGCCCGTTGGTGTAAAAGACCTTCTCAGCACTGATGCTCTATGATTCTGTTACTGGTTCCCTTCATGCTCTGAGGCTCTGGGAAGCCCTGCTAGGTAAATGATGAAGGGTGAGGTGGGGGGAATCTCTTTCCAAAGAAAGAGATCAAAATGTAATGTGCCATACTCTTACCTGAAGTCCACTATTTCAACTGAAGTAAAATAACGACTCAGAGAGGGCGATGTACTGTACACATCTGTGAGCTAAAACAAACAGAAGCAAATAAAACCACACACATTACTGACAGATCACATTACAGATCACCTGACAAAGCAAAACTACTTTAAGACAAAGGAGATTCCACTCTAGCCTGGAATCAACTCATCTGGAGGTTCTGGATCTAGACATAGGAAGGTTTGAGCCTATGGTAAACCAAAACTCAAGTTAATACTATTTCAAAATAACTGCATTTATAAGGACCACATGACTCAGCTTCTCTCAGAAGTTACACTGGCACCTCATGGCCTTAGTGGTGAGAAGGCCAGCAGCTGGAGCCCACACAACCTCACAGACTGTGGGAAGGAGAGAAGACCCGGAAGCGGCTGCTGGACAGCAGCAGCACAGCCCCCTCAGCACCTGGGACATTGCTTAGCCCAGGGTTTCTTTCTTCCTTCTCCAGAGCTTCATTGCAAAGACAAAACAGCCATGCTAAGCCATGGGTCTAGCACATCCCTGGACAAAGAGGGGAACTGCAAAGATAGGGAGGCTTTATTTTATGCATGAAATATTGCAAGCATCATAAAAAAAATAATGACACCTGTGTTTCCACTACCTAGCTTTCATGTCTTCACATTTTGCTATATTGGGTTCAGCCCTTTAATTTAAGAAACAAAATAAAGCTAAAGTGACTCCTACATACCATTCAGTTCCTGCTCTCTCTTCCTTAGAACAAACCATCATCCCAAAGCTGGCATGCATCTTTCCTTGCAAATTACTACTTCCTTATATAATCATAACAAACTATAATTTGTGTTTTTATTCCAACAAAAGGCACCATATTCTACATAATCTTCTAAAACTTGCTTTTTTTCACTCAAAATTACATTTAAGATTTACCCATGAAGTAAATCTCAATAAAGGGCATTCACCTAACTTCTGCATAGATTTCTTTAAATGATGATGCCAGCTTATCCATTCCTCTACGGATGATCATATGCACTATTTCCAACTTTCCCCTATTACAACCTAGGCTGAAGCAATCATCCTTGAATGTCCTTGTGCATCTCTTCTTGGACATGTAGGAGTTTCCGTTGGGCATATGCCAAGAAAAGGAATTGCTGGGTCCAAGGGTAGGTGCATCTCCAACTTCACAAAAATTGCTCTCCCTTTCCCATTCCTCCCAGGAATGTATACATATCCATGTCCCACATCCTTACCAGCACTTAGTGTTACCAAACTTAATGCCACTCTGATGGGTATGAAATAGTGCTTCATATTGTTTTGATTTGTACCGCCTTGCTTACTAGTGAGGTGGAACATCTTTTCCTGTGTTTATTAACTCTGGGACTTCTCATCTCTGAATTTCTCACTCATTTCCTGTCCTCCTCTTGGCTTATCTGTCTTTTTCTTATTTATCTAAAGTGGTTAGTTTTATATTCTGGATACTAGTTGTTGATATTATGTTACAAATATCTTTTCCCAGGCATTGAGTAGTTGTGTTTCAGAGATCTGAATCCTAAACTAATAGTACTCAGGAGCATGTGCCATCCCCAGCTACAGTCATTATGGCTTAATGACCTATTACTTTATTCAGTAACAAGCGGTAGAGCATACAGAAAACAGCAGTGCCCTATAGGAGCTCACCTTGTCTCCCCTCAAGTCTAAATGGAAATGTCAAGGATGCTGCACTTCCACAATGCACTCTCATTGAATTCAACATGTACAACCTATCTCTCAAAGAGAGAACAAAAGATGAGAGTACCTGCTATTTGTGCTCTTCTAATCTTGTCATTATTGTTGTGATCTTTATAAAAACCTGGCGGAACAGGCATTAACATATCTCCCCTTTTCACTGGAAGATAAAACAGCACTCCATTCTGTGAGATGAAGGAAACTGTCCCACGGGTGGATCACGAGGTCAAGAGATCGAGACCATCCTGGCCAACATGGTGAAACCCCGTCTCTACTAAAAATACAAAAAATTAGCTAGGCATGGTGGCACGTGCCTGTAATCCCAGCTACTCAGGAGGCTGAGGCAGGAGAATTGCTTGAACCCAGGAGGTGGAGGTTGCGGTGAGCCGAGATCGCACCATTGCACTCCAGCCTGGGTAACAAGAGTGAAACTCTGTCTCAAAAAAAAAAAAAAAAAAAAAAAAAGAAACCTGTCCCAGATCACTCTGCTCGTAAATAGAGAAGCCAAAATTCAATCCTAAGTGTTATGGACACTAAAAACTAGCTTCTTCCCATCTTACCACACTACCCAGTAAGGATGAAATGGATACATATACAGTGAAGAAAAGTGTCTCCTGAATATCAGGGAGGAAAGAAGCATAAAGTGACAAAAAGTTTTGGAGAAAACGACTGGGTCATTTCACAGCTCTTAAACCCCAATGCGCAGGATGTTGCCGATAGGCTGACAGGCATTTAGAAAACTTAGGAACTAGGAAAGCAGCTTTCACAGGGATGCTGTGATGGGGAGGAGGATGAGGATGCTGCAGAGGAGAATCTCTTCAAGCACTAATGTTAAGCACTCAAGTCTCTCTCTTCCTTTTCGATTGAGCTTCCTACGGCAGGGGTGATGTCTATCCTTCCTTCCAGTCTTCCCTGCTTCCTCCTTCCCTTCTTTCCTGTATTAATCTTTAGGGCCCAGTACAGTGATTTGCACATAATAGGTTTTCAGCAAAATTTTTAAGTTAAAATTTTCAGGTAACATATGGAGTGGTAGATGAGATCACTTTTCGAGTTCACTGGAAGATTCTTTTTGATAACATGCTCCTCTGCTGTACTTAGGACATATTTACATTTTGGGACCTGTTAGTCACACTGTCCCACCTTGGGCCCAAAGAAATGAAGTGGGGGGTCGGGGAGCTCCTCAACCCTTACTCTGGTGTCTCCCACACAATGTCTATGAGGCTTGGTGCAAACTGAGCAAGGAGCTCAGTGACTTGATTAGCTGAGTCTGATGCAGTGGCTAATTAGACACAGGTTCCAGAATAAGAGAGGTGCCATCATTAACTCCTCACCCATGCACAAGGTGTGGCAGTTCACACGTAACTAACAAGCTGGCTTAAGCAGAGTAGTGGCCCCAACCCTGAGAGGAAAAAACTGTGGCAGTGACACATGACAGGGCGTGTGTTTAGAAAAGCCAAGGGCAAGGGCGTAAAGTTCCAATACTGTGATATAATAAAAATATATATACTGTTTAGTCTCTGTCCCAGCTCCTGGCCCAGAATTCCTAAAACCCTTGTTATTTCCTGAGGGACAGGGGTGCCAGGTACATCTTTGACTCAAACATTTGGTCTTTACCCCAGCTCCTGACACAGAGCTGCTCCTAAATCTCATGCAGTTTCCTGGGTTATAGGAGTGTCTTTATTTTTGATGAGGCAACTCTTGGTGGGCTGCTGGATGGGGGCTGATCACCAGAAAGAGCAAGCCACAGCTAGAAGCCTGGAACTTTCAGGCAGTGCACTGGAGTGGGATGGTGCACGCCTGTAATCCCAGCTACTTGGGAGACTAAGTGGGGAGAATTGCTTGAGGCCAGGAGTTTCATATCAGCCCAGGCAATATAGTGAAAATTGAAGAAAGAAAGATAGAAAGAGAGACAGAGAGAGAGAGAGAGAGAGAGAGAAGGGAGGGAGGCAAGAGGAGGAAGAGGAGGGGAAGAGGAAGGAAGGAAGGAAGGAAGGAAGGAAGGAAGGAAGGAAGGAAGGGAGGAAGAGGAGGGGAAGAAGGAAGGAAGGAAGGAAGGAGGGAGGGAGGGAGGGAAGGAAGGAGGGAGGGAGGGAGGGAAGGAAGGAAGGAAGGAAGGAAGGAGAGAAAAAAGAAGAGGAAGAAGAGGAAGGGAAAGGAAGAAGAAGGAGGAGATGGGAAGGAGAAGGGGACGGAGAAGAAGGAGAAGGAGAAGAGAACAAGAAGAAGAACATAGTGAAAACTGTGAAGGAGAAGAAGAGGAAGAAGAAGGAGGAGGAGGAGGAAGAGGAGGAAACTTTTGGCCCCATCTTCACCCCCCATCCTCCAGAGGGGAAAGTGGCTGGAGAGAGAGCTAATAATCCATCATGCCTATGTAATGAAACTTCCATAAAAATCTCTAAAAGAGAGTCTGGAGAGCTCCCAGGTGGCTGAACACATGTACACAAGGGAGGCTGGCATACCTGAAAAGGACATGGACACTCACGTTCCTTCCCACATGCCTGCCCTATGTACTTTTTCATCTGGCTTTTGATATCCTCTATCCTTTACAATGTGCCATAAATGTAATGCTTCCCTGAATTCTGTGAGCCATTCTAGCAAATGATCAAACCCAAGGCGGGGTTTTGAAAACCTCCAATTTGCAGTTGCTTGATCAGAAGCAAAAGTGACAACCTAGACTTGTAATTGGCATCTTAAGTGAGGGAATTTTTGTGGGGCTGAACCCTTAAACTGTGGGGTCTGCACTAACTCCAGGCAGATCATGTCAGAATTGAACCGGATTGCAGGACACCCAGCTGGTGGCAGATAATTGGTTGGTGTGGAAAAAAACCACACATGTGGCCACAGAAGTATTCTGCATTGAATGTGAATATAGAGAAAAAAATAGTTTTTCCTCCACAAATGCCCATTTCCATTTACCTTTTATATCCAGAAACTTCTGAATATAATTAGGTTAACTTAACCTAATGGAAGAAAGGAGCTATTGATCTTACAATAAGACAGCAATACCTCCTGAGCATATTTCCTTGGTAAATGAAGGGCAGGAATTTGTTACCTTACTATGCCTTACTTTGATCACCTGTAAATAAGATAATTCTTTAAAAATGTTTTTCAAGTTATTTTTACGTAATCTCACTTGCACCTGAGGTATACAGAGAAACTGCACTGATTTCCGTTTATCAGAGAAGAAAATGGCTCAGAGAAATCTGTGGATCTGCCACAGGTATCAATGTCAGTCCCTGCTCCTTTGCCACTACCTAGTGATGAGCTCAAAATGCCCAGAGAATTTCCTCGTTATCTGCCTCTATGAAAGAGATATGGTTGTAAGGTGAAAAATGAACATTCATTTCCCTTTGAAATAGACAGTCTTCTCTGCTATAGGTGACACACGTGGATGCTGACTCGTTTTATTTCTGCTCAGCAAATGCAAAACCTTTCCATTAAAAAAGCAACCAAGAAGAAAGCAGCAAGAAGCTTCTCACTCTGCAACTTGCCTGGGGAAGCAGGTAGGAAGAAAGGAGAAAAAGGAGCTGAAGATAAGATATAAATGAAGACTGGGGACTCGAGGGAAACGGTGGTGGGGGTGAGGGATAAAAGACTACAAATTGGCTACAGTGTACACTGCCTGGGTGATGGGTGCACAAAATTTCAGAAATCACCACTAAGGAGCTTATTCATGTAACCAAACACCACCTAGTCCCCAAAAACCTATTGAAATAAAAATAAAATAAATAAATTTAAACAATCTAAAAAAATTTTCAAAGATATAAATGAAGAGAAGGAGAAAGAGAAATCTGGAGTAATCATCACAAGATACCAACTCCTGTGATAAAAGAAGCAATCAAATTTCATGCATGGGTACCCAGAAACTGACTCTGATGTGACCTAGATGGAATCGCCTCTTCAGGGGCTTTTGTAGGAATCAAATCAAATGGAAGCCAGATAACCAGCGCTCACTCCATTCAGCCCAGCAATGGCAGAGAAGAGTCTAACAGAGGGCAGGCTGCTCTTGCCTAGATTTTCTTACCAAAATTTCTGGGTCTGGCTGTGAACCACCCTGTCTTTGACAGGATGATCAGGATGGCCCAACCAAACCTCCTAGTCTGGCTGCAGAGCTTCCATCTCACGCAGGGGTTCATTCTGCTGCATTTCTCACCCCATGACTGACACCCATTATCCATCTGCCCAATTACTCAACCAGAGCCTGGAGGTACGCTCTCCCTTACTACCACCCAGTCAGTCACAGACTCCTGTTGGGCGAGAATACCTCTTAAGCCTCATGCAAATCTTCCTTATTTTCCTGACACTGCCCTAGTTCAAGCCTCCCTCATTTCTCACCTGGACTATTGCAACACCTTCTAACTGATCTCTTCCTCCAGTCTTTCTCCACCAAAACACAGAAAGGCTAAAAGGAATAAATCTAACCATGTCAATCTGCTGATTAAAATATTTTGGTGCCTTAACGAAAAGTCAGAAAGCCTTCATGACCTGACTCCTGCCTTCCTTTTTAGCCTCATCTCTGCAAGCTGTCACCACGCAGCATGGGAAGGCCACAGTATTCTACTTTGCAGATCCTTTAATGTGCCATGCTTTTTTATTTAGAAAATTCCTACCTTGTTTCAAAACTCATCCTGAGCATCACTTCACTTAAGAGGCCTTTCACACCTTCATTTTCACCTCAGGTAGCTCAGGTGCCTCTCCTTTGCCATTGTAAACCACGCTAGAACACATCACGCTGTTATAAACCTATCTTTTTAGTTACTTCCTGTACTTGGACTGTGAGCCCACTGAGGGCACAATGTGGCCTGGCACTTGGCATGCTGTCTAGCACATCACAGACCCTTGATGAATACTACAGGTTGGATCAAATATAGGACCTGAGGGAGTAAAAAGAACAGTGTCCTCCAGCATTTGTGCAACTGGAGGCCAGGACTCTTCCCTCTGGCTTTGCACTACAGTAAAGATATTTACTTATTTCTTTTTAACAAACTTTTATGTTCAGGAGAAAACGTGCAAGTTTGTTATATAGGTAAACTCGTGTCACAGCAGTTTGTTGTACAGATTATTTTGTCACCCAGGTACTAAGCCTAGTAGTATCCAATAGTTATTTTTTTTCTGATCCTCTCCCTCCTCCCACCCTCCACCCTTAAGTGGGCACCAGTGTGTGTTGTTCCCCTCTTTGTGTCCATGAGTTCTCATGATTCAGCTCCCACTTGTAAGTGAGAACATGCGGTATTTGGTCAGAAAACATATTTATAAGCATCACTTCCTGCTAAAATCCAGACAAATAATCCAAAATTGAAGCTACTTACTCTATAGCTACATGCCAATTATTCTAGTGAAAATCATATTCTAATGTCAAGAACTCCTTAAGCAATACATAAGATGGAATTACCCTTTCAGTGAGCAGGTGAGGCAAATCCTCTTCAGCCACACACTCCTCTGGAATCTTCAGCATGATCAAGAATGTTTTATTTGATGATAATTCAAGTATTTCATTTTCATCTTCATCAACATAAGTTACTAAAGAGAGTAGGGGAGGTGGAAATGAAAAACAAAAGTAAACACCTGCATAAAATAATAAACTTATTCATTCCATTGGCTACCATATTTACACATAACTATGAGCATCAAGCGTAAAGGCTGAACACAGCAAGCACGTATAAGCAGAAATACTTTCTCCACTCAGTAAAATTAAGTAAAATACAGGGGTCTGCCTCCATCAGGATAAAAAGTTCATTTCACGGCAAAAGAGCCTCAGATTCCACTGAATACAGACTGGGGAAAGGGCCAGAGGGAGTAAGAAGAATACGAACTTCCTTATTAAACTGAATCTGCAGCTTAGCTAGGTACACAGGTGTCAAGCCAGGTACTGGGGGATGGTGGGAGAGATGAACATGACTGATGGAGGACAGGAAGTGGGAGCAAACAACTGCATCAACTCGCCTCCCAATTCTGTGCTGGCAAAGACCTCCATGAAAAAGTAGTATCACTAACCCAAACAACAGAGGTGGGACTAGAAAATGAGAGTGCAAGCCCATGTTTTGAAGTCTCCCCAGGAAGACAGAAGACAGGCATGAAGTCATCGCTCTAGACTATGTCTCACTGGACAGGTATGTTGACACGCTCTGCTTGCAGAAGGGAAGTTAACCTTGCTGAGAGCCCCAGGGTGTGCAGGAATTACCTTCCTGGGACAATTAGTTATGTGTTGCTGCTTGTGTTCTAATGACTGCTATCTAATTGATTTTTAAGTAGTTGGAACTAAAGGAAAATCACACAAAGTGAGGAGCTACGCACCAGAAGCTGGCACTAGTGTGCTAATTACGCTCTCCTGGCTCTATGCCAGCCTCACCAGCTGGCCCCACACAAGAGACCATTTCTCTGGCCCTGAGAAAGGCGTGGGTGGGAAGAACCAAGTGCTCATATTGCCACAGACTTTAAGACCATAGTGGAATAAATTTAGTGTTTGTGATGGAAGGGCAGGTAAAAAGGAGGAAGATTCCTGGCATTCCTGCTACTCATTCTGTGAGGACATCTGGAAATGTGAGGCATTAGGGGCAAGGAATGTTTAGAAAACAGTTAATATAGTAGGCCTGAGATTGCTAGCATAAGGAAGGCCTCCTCGAAATTCGTCCTGGCTGGCATCCTAGAACCTGGATTTTGGGACGGTTCCCACCATTCCCTGATGAGAGGGGCTCACTGTGATTCAACTATTTGTACAGTGTGGCTAACATCTCCTTTCCTTCTGGGAGTCTGGATTTTTGGTGCATGGTAGGCAGAAGCTACATATATGATCAACCCCCAGTGAAAACCCTGGGCACTGAATCTCTAATAAGCTTTCCTAGTAGATGAGATCTCATATGTGCTGTCACGGCCTATTGCTAGAGGAATTAAACAAGTGTGGTGCAACTCCACTGAGAGAGAACTCTTGAAAGCTTACTCCTGGTTTTCTCTGGATTTTGCTGGATAAATCATTAACGTATCTTTTTGCTGTAATAGATCATGGCCATCAGCAGAACTGCATGCTGAGTCCTGTGCATCCTCCTAGCAAATTGGCAAATCTAGGAGTAACCTTGGGGACCCCCAAACATAGAAAATTATCCCTGTGTCCTTACTTGTTATAAGTCATAATATTATGTTGTATGATTTTAAAAAAAGTTATGCATTCATAGCAAAAAACATGCAAAGTATAGGAAATCATAACAAAGCAAAGAAAAAAATACTAATAATACTGAAATCAAGAGGGTTTGTCCTCTTATACTTGATTATATTTGAGGTCTTAACAAATAGGTAATTTATATCCTGCTTTTGGTCATTTGTTGCTATTATTGCTTACTTATCCTGATTCTTTTGTCATATACATAAAAGCCATTTCCATGTGCTTAAAATTCCTTGCAAAGATTATTTTAATTGATTCATAATATTCATAATAGGCTCACCTATTTTCTTAAAGATGACATCTGTCATTTTCAGCTTTCAACTTCTATAAATAATATTGCAATGGATATCTTTGAGCTCTATACCTACCATGTAGATTTCCATAATAGATATCAATGCGTCAGAAAACAGTAGGGGATGCCAAGAGGATAGATGTAAGATTCAAGTAACTGCTAAACTCAAGGATACTGAGAAGAGATACCAAGTGTGAAAACAGGCCTTCCAAAATAGCTCTAATGAAATGTACTTAACGTGTGTCATTTCATGAATCTGTACCAAGATCTAGCTAAATAAGTTGTGTGTGTCAATACAATAGCAATAATAACAATGACAGGCTATCCAGTCAGTAGAGTTTTTATGTCACTAATCAGATAATCTGGGCTGCACTTTTTCATGTAGAAAAACATATTTTTAAAAAATCACAAAAACATACGTTACACGTTGAAGGAAAATAAAAACAGCTCTTTGGCTAAAATATAAGAAAATTAAGCTTGACAGAGAGGCCTTAAATGCCAGATGCCTTCAAGGGGTAATGGAGTGTTGCTAAACATCTCCCATGAAGAAAGTAGAGGCTGGTGTTTAACGGAGGTTAATCGGGTGGTCACGGATGGGATAAAATAGAACTGGGAGAGAGGTGGCAGAGAGGCCAACAGGCACAAGTTTGGAACAGACTGATTTGACTGACAGCAGTGGGAACAAAAAGAAAAAAGATAATGAGAAAGGCCAGGAGAGTGGAAACAGAGCTGGCTTTAAAGGTAACCAGACTCAGTTTGAACTCCTGCTGGCTATTTCTTAGCCATGTGACCTCTGAAGCTGCTTCCCCAGCAGAAATTTCAATACCTGCAATGTAGGTGATAGCAAAGATGAAAACCAACCTGCACAAAGTATCCTGCATGCTGCCTTGTAGTAAGTGGGAAAGTTACTATCAAGACACAACCAAGGAATGACTGGTAAGATTTGGCCATTACCTAGATATGGGAAAGAAGAAATCAAAAAGGGTTCCAAGATCTCAAGGCCAGGAACAGGAAGAATAATAGCTACCCTATTAAGTATGATGCACAAACACTCTGCTATGCACTTTACACAAATACTGTCCTCACGTAATCCTCACATCAACCAAATGAGTTAAATATTGTTGTTTTCATTTTTAAATGAAGGCATGGAGGCTTAGAGAAAATGCATGATTTGTTCAGGTCAATGAACTAGTATGTATTAGGGTCAAGGTTTATTTATAGACGCAGATTCCAAAATCATTTACATTTTATAAGTGTGAAAACAGGTCCAGAGGGTTGACAAGTTTGCCTAAAGTTATACAACTGGATAGTAGCAGAACTAAAATAAACTTGGTCTCATATAAAGGGTGAGTGAATAGGGGAAAAGATGAGCAAATTGGGATAAAGGATACGCTATGATCTGAATGTTTGTGTCTCCCTGAAAAATGCGTAAGCTGAAATCTAACCACCAATGTGATTGTGTATTACTGCATTCTCACACTGCTATAAAGAACTACCTGAGGCTGGGTAATTTATGAAGAAAAGAGATCTGATTGTCTGGCAGTTCTGCAGGTTTCACAGGAAGCAAGGATGGGAGCCCTCAGGAAACCTGCAATATAACAGAAGGCTCAGGGGAAACAAGCATGTCTTACCATGGAGGAGCAGGAGAGAGAGAGAAAGAGCAAAGAAGGAAGTGCCACACACTTTTAAACCATCAGAGCTCATGAGAACCAATGCACTATCATGAGAACAGCAAAGGGGAAATCCACCCCCATGATCCAGTCACCTCCCAACAGACCCCTCTTCCCATTCAACATGAGATTTGGGCAGGGACACAGATCCAAACTATATCGGATGGTCTTAGAGGGTGAGGCCTTTGGGAGGTGATTAGATCATGAGGGGAGAGCACTATGAATGGTATTAGTGCCCTTATAAAAGAGGCTCCAGAAAGCTGCCTTTCTCCTTATTCCATAGGAGGATATAGCTAGAAGGCATGATCTACAAAATAGACAGTGTGCCCTCACCAGACAGCAAATGTGCTGACACTTTGATCTTGGAGTTCCCAACCTCCAGAACTGTAAGCAATAAATTTCTGTTATGTATAAGCTACCTAGTTTATGATAGTTTGTTATGGTAGCCCAAGCAGACTAAGATAGCATACAAACAAATGGTAGTTTCACATGTATAATAATTGAGATGATGACAGTTATTTCTAGATAAAGCTCTCTAGCCAAGAGTATCTCCAAAACTCGGGAAAATTGTACAGATGTAGATTTAGGAGTCACCTTCTTGGAGTCATGGCTGTTGCCCTGGGAGTGAATGACCTCTCTAAGGAAAAAAATGAAGACTGTGAAAAGTCAGAAAGCTGAACGGAAGCTTCATAAACCCACAATGCAGAGACCAAGAGCAAAAATAGCAAAATAAACCTAAAGTCCAGGAGTTCTATAGACTCAGAAGAGTATAATGAAGTTGACAGAGCTAAAGGCTCACAATAAGGCAGGAGACAGAGGAAGACTGGCTTTCATGATCAGACAATTGCTAGCAATATTGGGAAGAAGAGCTGGGAACCAATAGATACAAGAGGTTTGTGAGTAAGCAGAAGGCAAGATTCAAATGCAGACGTTTCTTTCTGGAACTCTGTCAGTGAAAGAAGAGAGAAAGAAAAATATGTATCTAAATGAAGTAGAAATAATCCTGATAGAAGATTGCTTTGAAAGAGAGAAGATGCTAGTGCATTTGAAGAGTTAACCCATTTATGCCTGAGGTTGCAACTTTTTGAATTTTTGTGATTGGACTTTGGCAATGACCTTGAGCAGTAGGATATAAATAACTCCCACATGATTAGCATCCCAATCATGGAACACTAGGCACAAATTCAGGAGAACCTGAGGATGCTTGGAGAGAGGAGGACATATCTGAAGATCTCTGGTCAGAGGAAACTGAAAGGCATTATTTAGAGACCACACGTAAGAATATTGGTTTTGGTAAAGTAGAGAAACATCAGTGATTTAAAGAAAAGATAAACAGGTGAAAATGGAAAGAAATTTCAAGGTACTGGGTCTAGCGCTGCTCTCATGTGCCTGCCCCAAATGACCTTGGCAGCTTATAGCTTGTTAATGCTGTCTGCCTAGGATTTTCCCATGAGTCACCCTACACCAGGGAGCATTACCCTGTGAAAGCTGTCAGTCTGCCAGAACCATGTGACATCATAAAATGTAGACAATCCACTCAACACAGTCAATCAGTTGTTGCTGACATTTCAGTACCACAGCATTCCTACTCATTGAAGGGTGTGTAAATTAAGAGATTAGGGTCAGGCAAGAATCTGGGGTATAATGTTGGGGGATATCACATAAGAGTGCTCAGAATGTTATCAATTTAAATCATGTTTCTAAGCATCCACCTACTTGTCATAGTTTTGTTTTTGCAACATTTAAAATATTTTGCCCCAACCAAAACTTCATTAGTAAAGTGTTATTCAGGGTCTCGATCCCCCATTACTAGGGTGAATTAGTGAAGAAAGGAGAACCCTTGATAATACTCAATTGGTTCTCCAAATTATCCAGAAAGAAAATGACTGAGAAAAAGAAATAAAATGACTTTCATTTCTGTACCTTTCAAATCAAGGAATTTATAATTCCTTATGAAGAAGGAAAGAATCCATTAATACCTTTTCCCTAAAGAGTCTCAACAGAATTCCCTCGGCTCTGCCCATAAAATTGGACATTAAAAAATGTCCATGTCAATTGTGAGTCAGGTGTATGACTAGGCTTTTTTTCCCCTAGTGCATACAAAGCCCCTATTCAGTGTCTTAAGCTAAGCCATGATCCTGAATTTGTCATTACTTCAATGGCACATACAAGGTTAGAGTAGTGGGCAAGCCCACCCCAGGTACAGGCAATAAAGGTTGCACAGTCTGTAGAGAACAAGCAGCAATAATAAAACCTACTACAAGTTGATCTGCTTTTATTATCACCACATGCTGACAATTCTTAATTTGAGTGACAAAATACAACTCCCCACTAGACACCCTGCCCTCCCCAACTTTCTGTTCTGAGATGCTTTCACCGTCCCATTTTGTGTCAACCCCAGTGCATAACTATACAGGCTAAAGAAACACAATAGAATACTATTTAGCTTAAAAAAAAAAAGGAATTCTGTCATTTGCAACAATACGGATGAAACTAGAAGACACTATGCTAAGTGAAATAAGCCAGGCACAGGCACAGAGAGACTAATGTTGCCTTATCTCACTTACATGTGAAATGTTAAGAAGTGAAACTCATAGAAGTAGAAAGTAGAATGGTGGTTGCCAGAGGTTGAGGTGGGAGGGGGCTGAACAGGGAAAGGGGGGACATCAGTTAATGGGTACAAAGTTTCAGACAAGAAGAATAAGTTCTGTGATCTGTTGCATGGCAGGGTGACTACAGTTAATAATAATGTGTTATATATTTCAAAATAGCTAAAAGAGAGGATTTTAAATGTTCTTACCACAAAGAAATGATAAATATTTGAGGTAATGGATATGCTAGTTACTCTGATTTGATCATTCCACAATGTATTCATGTATGGAAATATCACTTTGTACCTCATAAATATATACAATATTATTTGTCCATTAAAAATGAAATAAAGCTAAAAAAAATTTTTTTTAATAAATTCCATCTTAGTTGTTAATTCACCATGTTAAGTTCTGATTAATCCCAGCTCTGGAAATGCCTCTCAGATTTCTATTTCATGTACTGTTCCTTGTATGACAGCACATACTTACCATAAATCTCACTGGCAGGTCAAAACAACCTTGACGTTATCTACATGCCATAAATCCTGCCCTTACGAAATTGTCCAACACATCCCTTCTCACTGCTGCCCAAGGCATGACTTCTATTCATAAAACCCTGTTAAATGTTTCTTTCTGAGTAATGGATTTGTCAGTCGCTGGTTTTTTGTTTTTTTTGTTTTGCCTCTCAGCTTCCTCAGCCTTTCTGGGTAGTTTTGCAAAGACTTGCCTACTGAAGAGCAACAGTTAACACTTCTGCCTCCAAGCTTCAGTCTGAAGACTATAGGGCCTTGAGACAGGAGATTAAGGGGTTTAGAGAAGGCTAAGCAGGCCACAAATGGCAAATGTAGTTCCTGAGGAACCTTAGTTTCCCAGTAAATCCAGACAGCCACAGGCAAAGCCCTTTACTCTCCCAACAGTGTTTTTTCCCCAGACAGCATTTCATTTCCCATATAGTTCTTGAAATTTCCATAAATATTTGATTCATATTAATGGACTTGGCAATTAGGAAGTGGCCGATTATTGCAGATCATCTTGCCCAACATGCCTACAGAGCAGGGCACAAGGCTGGGACTGTCACAGAAAGGAGCCCCTGCCCCACTCCTCTTTACCTATTACAGCTCCTCCACCCTCACGTGTAACATGACTCTCCCTGCAGGCTTGAATACCTAAGAGCTGAGATGCCAAGTAAAATAAAAGTATTTCCTTGATTAAAAAAGTAGTTCGAAAAATCTTAAAGCATTGACATGTCAGAACACAAATTTACAATTAAATTAAAAATAAAGTTTGCATTACAAGTGTTAAAAAAAATTCTTCCCTGAATATTATCCCATAACCTTTCACATCTCCAGAAAAAACTGTGAAAGAAAGTGAAATATCTTCCTCTGCAGACTGTTCTTAGTGAGGTGAAGAGGTTAGATGACTTATTGAGAATGGAAGACAGATCCTGGGACTTGTGCTTTAGAATTCTGAATATTAAACCACCTATATCTCTTGCCTCATCCTTTATGATAGGCACCAGATGTCAACAGGATCCAAATATCAACTTCTAGGACAGCACCAACTAGCTGTGTCAGGACAAGATTGTGCTACTCAACCTCATTTTCAACATCCATGTGTTGGAATTGATATGAATAGGAAGTATGGCAATACTCATACCAAAACTATTATCCTCAGCATGATGGTGAAGGTACAGGACACCTTATTAGCTTTCTCCCACCTTAATACCAGCTTACAGCCTCAAAGAGTCACCCATCACACCTAAACAATGCCCTAAATAAGTAAGTAGACATGGTGCCTGGCCAGGAAACTCATGTGCTGGAGGTTGGCTGATGTCATCAAAGTTTTCCTATTCCTTCAGGAACTACAAAACTCTAAGGCAGGAAATTAAAGGATTGAGAGAAGGGGTAACAAGAGGTAAATGGAAAATGTAGTTTCTGAGGACAATTCCTAAGAACCCCCTCTGGAGAGACTGGAGAGCGCTCATTCTATGACTGGGTTTGTTACTGAGAGATGGACTTAGCCCACGTCCACATGAAGGCTGGATCATGCTCAGGAGTTTCCCAGCATCAGATGAGCCCCCCTCTACCATCACCCCCACATATCAATAAAAACAAATTTCTTCTTTCTCATTTTGAAATTGAAGTGATTGTCCACTGAAGGATGCTGTATTTATGCACTGTAAAAACTTTAACAAATACTAATAATCACTAAAAAGTGTTAACTACCCAAAGGGCTTTAAATGATGTGAAAGACTATATCATGAAATCATTAAGAAAATAATGTTCACAAAGGATTTTTAATGACTCGACAAAATGATCTCAATGTAACATCAAAATCCTAAAGGTGGACTACAAGACTATAAAGAAATCTAATCTCAAATTATTTTAGAAATGCAAGTAAGCAAAAGACTAGAAGAAAATATGACAAAATATTAATATTATAGATGGGTTTTACGGGTAACTGAACATGTATCATTTTTCAATCAAAATAAGCAACAAAATAATATATGTAATAGATGTAGTCATATATAGTTAGCATTGTGTAAGTTTTTTTGTTTTATACACACATGCAACACTAATATAATAAACAGTCATTTCTAAAATGTGTTAAAATTGGGACAGGCATGGTGGCTCATGCCACTAATCCCAGCATTTTGGAAGACCAAGGCGGGCAGATCACTTGAGGTCAGGAGTTCAAGACCAGCCTGGACAACATGTCAAAACCCCATCTCTACTAAAAATACAAAAATTAGCTGGGCATGGTGGTGCATGATTGTAATTCCAGCTATTTTGAAGGCTGAGGCACGAGAATTGTTTCCACTTGGGAGGCAGAGGTTGCAGTGAGCCGAGGTCATGCCACTGCACTCCAGCCTGGATGACAGAGTGAGACTCTCCCTCAAACAAACAATAAATAAATAAATAAAATAATGACAGCTTATGGACACATGGTTATTCGAAGTTTTTTAAAACTCTTTCAAATTTATTATTTTATCATTATGGTAATATACTAGACATACCAGAGGAAGTATAATTATTTTTAGCAAACAAATGATAAGAAAAAGAATCCAAATTAATGGGTATCAGGATGTAATAAAATATAAATCAGTGTTTAAGTAAGTTAAAATGTAAGAAACCTCTACAACATCCAATGAGCAGAGTTTAAAGTAAAATACTGGTTTCTATACTACTTCTGGAGCTCATAAAACAAGAAAATACAACAACAGAAACACAAGAATCAGGCATAGCTCCTACCCATACAATATATTCCAACCCAGTCTTTTTTTTTTTTTTTTGAGACGGAGTTTCACTCTTGTCACCCAGGCTGGAGTGCAATGGCGCCATCTCGGCTCACTGCAACCTCTGCCTCCTGGATTCAGGCAATTCTCCTGCCTCAGCCTCCTGAGTAGCTGGGACTACAGGTGTGCGCCACCATGCCCAGCTAATGTTTTGTATTTTTAGTAGAGACGGGGTTTCACCATGTTGACCAGGATGGTCTCGATCTCTTGACCTCGTGATCCACCTGCCTCAGCCTCCCAAAGTGCTGGGATTACAGGCTTGAGCCACCGCGCCCGGCTCCAACCCAGTCTTAAATTCATGTAATGAATAATGAAATGGCCATGAGTACATCTTCCATTTCAGTGTGAGTCACAAGCCTTAAGTTCTTAGAACGTGTCAACTTATTCACATCTAAATCCTCTTACCTCCAGCAAGACATAAGCCTACGATGATCACTATAATGAAACCTAGGAAAATGGAGGTGATGATCATCCACAGTTTGCACCTTCCAACTACATTCTTATTACAGGAGCTCCAGGGGCTTTCCTTGTTAGCCTAGAAAGGCAGAGGGAGATTGTGAGGCAGTCATTTTGTTGCAACAGACATTTCTGAATACCTAGGATGGGCCAGTGACACAGAAATGAAGGCAGCAAGACCCTGACCTCAGGGCAACACTCTACTGAATCAAGTTTACAAATATATACATCAGAGGCAGAACAGAACCTCACAAAGAAGTTAGCAAGAAAATGCTCTGGGGGCTCTGAGGTTAGGAGAATAGGCGGGATTTTGAAAGATGGATTTTTGAAGGCCTTCCAAACCCAGGAAGGAGCATCCACAGTGTTGATTCGTAATGGAACTGGCCAGCAGACTAGTCTGCCAATTGGAATGTGGCTTTCAGAGGTAAATAATGAAAGTTGAGATTAGAGAGAGTGAAAGGCTGGGAGCACACTCAGAGGATGTTGATTGCTGTCCCCGAATAGATTGGACTTAATTGGGTAAGTTGAAAGTTTTGAAACACCAGAGCCTAGTTGAAAATTAAGGGAAAATGATGTGTAGTTTAGAGTGGAAACACCAAGAAAAAGCTACAAGGGTACTGCTGTGGCCTAGGTTCTATGTAAAAAAGTGCAAGGAAGGGAAATGAAAGGACAGGTGAAAGAGCCAACAGGAAATAAGCTGCAAAGGCTGGGTGAGAAGGCTGGAGGGAGACAGAGGTGGGGTCAATGAGAACAAGTACAACTGCTATGGTTTATTGAGCACCAGTGTCATTTCACTTAATCCTGACAGCCCCTCAGGGTGTGCAGTAGCCCATTTCAGAGACGCAATTCAGAGAGGTGAGCCAGGACCAATCCTTGCTGTGTGTCTCCACAAAGCTCTCCCACTCTCCCTTTTGTCCAGAGTCTCCCAGCTTCCCTGTATGGAGCTCCGGTTTATGAGGGTGTCATGGAGGGCGCCTCCTTCCCCTATATGGTCCCATGACTCTTCTACTTCCCACTCCACCATTAGGTAATTCTTACATACAGACCACGGGAAACGACAGAATACAATGGAAAAAAATATGTTTCTGTATCTAACACACTTGGATTCCAAACCAAGGTATACCACTTAAAGGCAAGGTGGCTTTAAGCAAGCTACTGAAACTCACAGGCCCCAAAGTCCTCAACTTTAAAATATATAAATACTAAATGTAGCTCACAGGATTGTTGCAAAAACTAGAGATAATGGACACAAAGCACCTGCTAAACAATTATTGGGAGCTCGGCTGAAGGGCGAAACCCGCCTCAGTCATTCCTCAGTGTTCGCTGGCACTCCAGGAGGCTCACTCCTGACTGACACCTGGCCTGCTTTCTCTCCCATTCTTATTTTGGTGGTGGCCATCAGAAAAGGAAGCGGTCAGTCCACATTTGGACTGTATTTCCAACCTTCTCAATTAGAGGCACCCAAGTCTAGCTGCACATCAGAATCACTGGGGGAAGATTTTAACTGACACATACCTAGGCCCCACCTGTGCCTAGTGGACCAGATTGTAAGGGAGGTGGGAGCAGGCCATGGCTTGTAATTTTAAACCCTCTGAAGTGAATCAATTGATTTAACAGGGCTGAGACCTCTGGTCTGAGGCTTCCCACCCTTCAGGAGCTAGGTCAAATCTTCCCTTTAGTGGAAGCCTCCCTCCCCACCTGCCCGCAGTGAGATCTTCTAATACATGAACTGTCCACATAGCCCATCTGCTGCTGCCACTGACCGCCCTGTCTGGTTTCAGGTTCAAATACAAACAGAGACTAGCCTTATCTTTCTAGGTAAACTGAAACCACATAGAGGAAGCGTGCTCTTAAACGTCCCTGTTCTTATATTCCACACCTGTGCCTCCTACAGGTAATATACATGTAACAGTTGTGTGCTGTTTAGTTGTAGAGGGCTCTAGAAATTTTAAGAGTGGACTTTGAGAAAATCTAGAGGAGGGGCTTACATTGGATTTCCTAAGTGCACCTTACACTGACTCTGAGGCCCAGCCTGTCACAGGCGCCAGGGGAGCACTAAAGGCCCTGAGGAAATCTTTTTTTTTTTTTTTTTTTTTTTTTTGAGACAGAGTCTAGCACTGTTGCCCAGGCTGGAGTACAGCGGTGCGATCTCAGCTCACTATAACCTCTGCCTCCCCTGTTCAAGTGATTCTCCTGCCTCGGCCTCCCAAGTAGCTGGGATTACATGCGTCTGCCACTATGCCCAGCTAATTTTTGTATTTTGAGTAGAGACAGGGTTTCACTGTGTTGGCCAGGCTGGTCTCAAACTCCTAGCCTCATGATTCACCCGCTTCGGCCTCCCAAAGGGCTGGGATTACAAGCGTGAGCCACTGTTCCTGGCCCCGAGGCATATCTTGACAAAAGAAAACCCTCTTGAGTTAAGTGCATTTCTAGAGTCCAGGGATAGGTCACCTCTCATCCCCACTCAAAACCTGCAGAAAGCCAGGGGAAGGCACACAGGCAAAAGACATCCCAATACAAGGAATCTCCAACTTCTCAGGGGACAGAAACATCTCCCCACTTATACAGCTCCTGAGGCCAAAGGCCTGGTGCTGTTTTCAGCCTTCACACAAAAGGCAGCTGGGACTCATAAAGATTAGCACAAAAGGAAACATCTAGTTTCAAATGAGCTATAGAATGAGTGTCAATGCACGTCCTCTGCCTCCCACTTCAAGCGATTCTCCTGCCTCAGCCTCCCCAGTAGCTGGGATTACAGGCACCTGCCACCATGCCCAGCTAATTTTTGTATTTTTAGTACAGACGGGGTTTCATGTGTTTACTTATGCTGTCCCTTAGAGATCATAAAGCAGGACTCCAGCGGTTGAAAAAAACCGCTAATTACTCTATGACTTCCTGGAGGACCTCAGCTCAAAATTATACAGCCCTCATCTATAGGAAATGCCTCTTCCTGCAGCCTAGTGCCCTCATTGACCTGTCCTCAGCTCTAACAGCAAGACCGCTGAGCACTTCCCTTACATGATTAATATTCACAGACTTTATGTCATTATAAAATTATCACTACAAAAAATAAAAATTTTTAAAAAGCCAGGCATGATGGTTTACACACATGGTCCCAGATACTGAGAAGTCTGAGGTAGGAGGATCACTTGAGCCCAAGAGGTCGAGACTAGGGTGAGCTATGAGCGTACTACTGCACTCCAGCCTGCAGGGCAGGAGTGAGACCCTGTCTCAAATGAAAAAGGAAACACACACACCCACACAAAACTGTCAGACACGCCCAGCCAAACAATTGTGTGTACAGTGCTTCTCAGCTGTCTGCACATCAGAATCAGCTGAAGAATTAGTATCTTTTAGAGGTACCCCCAGGAGCTTCCAATGTGCCCTGGAGGTAAGGAGCCTCTGACATAGTAGATGTGTGCTACTTGTGCCATCTGAGTCTTGCCTCAAAATTGGATCATGAAGACACATTGTCTTCTTCACTGGCTTCATCTCCCTTGCCCAAATTCTAGGTGGTGAGGAGAGGCCACAGGTAGATTCTTCTGCAGGGTGCCTTCCGGAGATCTTGCAACTGAATCTTACATTCTATGATTGTTTTACATGGCTCAATAATTGATACGTGCAAACTGCATCTTATATTCTGTGATCGTATTATACGGCTCAAGAATTTTCGGGACTTTCCTGTGAACATTCCCCAGGTATTCATAACCGTCTTTAGATAAAGGTCTAAATACATGGCACAGTATCCTGCAACAGCAGCAGGATACCTATCTCTTGGATCCCAAAAGTTTTTCTTCTTTTTGACTCAATCGGGAACAGATATTACACAGATCAGGGAAAATTTTCTTATAGATAGAAAACTCTTTATAATATTCATTGTGGGATTTAATCCGCTTGTTTGATCCAAGCACAAAAAAGCCAGTTGATTCTTGTCCTAAACTGAACAACACGTGACAATGGAGCTAATTTTTAGCTAGCCCATAGAAATAAATCTTACCTCCCTCAAAACTATCAATTTACTGGTTTGTTATTATTCAAATGATGCCATCACTTAAAATGCCTCTGGGACTTCTATTTGAAAACCGAGTCAGAGGCCCTGTAATGAG
Organism: Sapajus apella; assembly: GCF_009761245.1. NCBI lineage: Eukaryota > Metazoa > Chordata > Mammalia > Primates > Cebidae > Sapajus > Sapajus apella. The sequence continues at coordinate 8,756,686 of NW_022436980.1, forward strand.
CCATAAAAGAAAACTAGCCTCACTCTATTACTCATAATTTCTTTCTCATTTTTGACCCAACCAGATTGCCATATTTACAGTGACAGCAGGCAAAGCAGAGTTCAGTGGCTTGTATTCCTTTGTCTCAAGTGCCAAGCACAGATGACAAAGGGAAAGAAGTTCTTTCTGCTGCTTTTGTTCACTCTCCCACCACAGCTCTTCCAAGGAGGAAGAGAGATGTCTTCTTACCAATCATTCCAGAATGGTTCCCAATTCCTCACCCATCCATCCGCACCTCCATCATTCCCGATGTGATACTCAACTCCTAGCTCATTTAAATTACCTAATTACAAATTACCTAACTTATAGAAATTAGTAGTAATTAATAATTGAGGCGACTATAAATAAGCATCAATTATATATGACATATATTTTAATTAAATGAAGATAGATGATAGATAGAGTAAATCAACAAAAACAGCATAGGTTTGAGACCTTAAAAACATACATTCAAGCTTCAGAGGCACCACTGAGTGAACCTGAGCATTCTGGTAACTCTTCAGAGCTTCCCTCAATTTCTTCACTCAGCATCTTCAATCTGACAAATCAGAACACTGGCACCTTCCTCTTAAATTAGTTGTGATAATTAAATGCATTTATGCATCAAAGGTGTTTGTCACAAGACAGTTACAAAACAGGGTTAATGAAAATACATGGACTTAAGCTGCGTTTCAAAATTGGAAATCTTACAGTTCAACGAGACCAACACACAAAATTCTTGTGTCTGAATCTTGTCTGAATCTTTTTAATGAGCCTATATTTATTGACTTTTCCAACTGAAACACACTTCATTTTATTTGATAGAACCAAAGAGAACGATTAGCACATTAGGCAAGGCTTCTTTTTTTCTCTTTGTGAAAGGTTTCCCAGTCCAAGCATTCCCTGAACACACTCCAAATGCTCCTGTAGCCCTTCACCTTCACTCCATCCTGTTGCTGAGGACAGCTCTCCTGCTGGGTGACCTACAAAGCTAACTTACAAAGAAGCGTAGGGTATTTGTACATACCTGACTAATGAGGGCATCACAATAACATGAAAGAGCAATTGCTACAGGGTAGGTGCTAAAGAATTATAGAATACTGATAACCCTGCATGGATTTGACATGTTCTACCCATCAGCTGTTTTCAACAAGGCATTCCTGGGCTTCACAGTAGCCGGAGTAGGCACACATTACCACTACGGGACAGCCTTGCCCCTGGGACACACTTTTAAGTGGTGAAACTGTCACCAGATCTCTGGATCAGTTCCAAGCTAGGGAGTCTTTAGGGTGTCCAGGTCTATCTAATCTGAGGCAAGTATTTCAACTCCCATTCCTAGACACCGTCCTGGAGGACCCATACAGCAAGTTCACAGTTGTGGCCACTTGCACTGGTGACCAGACTGTCTTCGTTCAAACTTCATTCTTCTGTGGCATTCATATTTTATTCAGAAATAAGTTTCCAAATGACCCTCCAGAGTACCTATAAAAGCGGACTTTGCAATAGTTCCAGGAATCGATGTAGAACAAAAGCAATGCTTTCAACTTTCGAATTTCCTGCCTATCCCTAAAATCAACAGCTGGGCAGCCAAAAAGTTGGGGGTGGAGGAGTGGGGCCTGGAAAGATCAGGTCGGGGCTCTATATGAGGAGTTCTGTGTACCCAGAAAACCTCAAGCCAATCTTAGGGGTTAATCAGAAGGTGGATGGCTGGGAATTCAAAGCTCTGATGTTTTACAAGTCTTTGATGAGAGTGAATAATGTTCTCATCATTGCTAGGGTTGAATCCGAAAAGAGCGTGTGGCCTAAAAATCGCCAGGGACTCTCTTAGGGATTGAGAGAAGGTAAAGGCAAAGTGGGCGAAGTCTCATCCCTCCACACAAGAACTTTGAAATTACTTTCTTTCAACTGAACAGGGCAAGTTCAACCCCCGCCGATCCCCACACCCCAGCCCTACAGCTTCTCCTTCTGACTGCTCTCCCTCCTCTGTGCTCTCCCCTATCTCTCTTCCTGCAGAACCAAATGGCCAGGCTGGGAGAAGGCCGAAAGTGCTTGGGGGATGGTAGGCAGGGAAGGGGGCTGGGGGCTGCGACGAGGAGGGAGAAGAGCGGCAAGACAGTGAAGGTAAGAGGGAGGCAGAAGACATTCTGAGAGAAGGAGGACACTCAATCTGTCATTCTCATTCTCTCTACTGGAAAAAAGAAAAACTGAATTAAAAGTTACATGACTTTAAAAAACTACCTGTCTCCGGAGTCAGTCTCTGAAGACAGCAGCGGCCACACGTCACCAGTAGGATCCCCGAGTGCCTCGGGGGTCGGAGGGCCCCGAGGGCTGGGGAAGGGACTGCTCGGGCCGGAAGGTGTCGCGGTGACTCGGCTCCGTCCGGAGCAGTCGCGCACGCCCCGCCCGGCTGGAAACCTGAAACTCGCGGGTGCCAGGCCCGGGTCCCGCCGTCCCGCCGCCGGTAAGCTACGGCCGGCGCCAAGGGGACCTTACCTCTGCCGGCAGGGCCACCTCGTCCAAACGGACGGCACCATTGAGAGGCGTGTGCTCGTCTGGCTGCCGCTCCAGCGCCGACAGCTCCAGCTGGACTACGGGCGGCGAGGGTTGGGCCGGGTCCATGGGCCGGCCGAGAAGGTCTGAGCGGCTCCGCGGGAGGCCACACCGCAGGCAGAGACCGGAGTGACTTCCCCGCCTCCTCCTCCCCCACTGGGCGGGGCGCCGCGGACCTCGGGCGGCGGGAGCGGGCCGGAGCCGACAGGAGGGGCGCGCGGTGAGTGGCGGCCACTCCCTGGATCCCGCGGGGTAGAGCACCTGAGGCCCTGCCCGCCGTGGGCTCCAGAGCCGAGGGCTGTTTTTCCGGTTTGTTCTCGGCGCTGCCTGCTATGCCTTTCCCTGCGCCTGCAGATGCAAACCATCTCAGCTTACGGTCAGCCTGGGCGTCGGTAAGGAAAGCATGGGCCCGGCCGCTCTGTCCAACCGAGGAAAATTTGCGATCTAACCCTAAGAACTGCTGGCTTGTTGGGGTTTGCCACAGTCCTCGCGGCCTAGCAAAAGGTCATTCATTCAATCAACAAATAACCATGCCTCGTGCCAGCATGGTGCTAGGTTCTGAGTATATGAAGATGAATAATACACACCAACACACTTCAAGTCCAGAGTCAGGCCCAGAGACAGTATTGTGTGGTGCTGGGGACAGCGGACTCGGGAACCAGTCTACCTGGGTTATTCTCCACCCAAAGGGTTCCTCACTGTGAGACCTCGGGCTTCAACTCTCTGTGCCAGCATCCTCACCTGGAAAGTTGGCGTAATATTTATCCTCTCCTAATGTAGTTGTTACCAGGATTGCAAGAGCTGCTGTAAGCAAAGCAGTCAGAACAGCGACTGACACAGCAAGCACCCATAAATGTTGACCATTATTATTTATCTTTGCAGGGAGGGGCCTTACAAACACACACACACACAATCTCCTTGACGCCTTAACTATAGATCAGAACTTCCGGTTTAGTTAGCCTGGGATTACATTTGCCAAGCACAGCGTGGGTTGGGCCAAGGGCCTCACCTCTCAAGCTTCTGTTCACAATAGTCCTGCTCCCTACTTCTC
>NW_022436980.1:8760314-8765063 GCF_009761245.1 Sapajus apella
CTCACCTCTCAAGCTTCTGTTCACAATAGTCCTGCTCCCTACTTCTCACCCCCACGCAACACACACACACACACACACACACACACTAAGACCATTAACAAGAAACATGTAAATCAGCTCCACTCCAAATATGTTGACTTGAGTCGAAGTCTGGCATCTTCACCGCCTGCTGTTGAGACACAGCCTAGATATCCTGTCTCCAGTTGTCTGGTGCCTGCTACCAGACAGATCCCCTTGAACTTTGGATCTATCCACCTGCTAAGGGAGTCGGGTAGTGACTCAGCGGCTGGCCGGCACTGACTTCTGCTCTAGTCAGATCCTGCAGGAATTCGGCTGCACTCTCAGCTGGGATTTTTGAACAGGCTTTTTAACTAAGGAGCAAAGGTTAAGGGAATCAACAAGGAATGGTGGGGTACCCAGGGACTCGCAGTAGCGAGAAGCTGTTAACACCCCTAGGCCTAAAAGGGACTGGAGACTGATTAAGAACTAATGCCAGTGAAGGGTGTGGGAATTTGGGGGGAGGTCTTGATAGGATCTGTAGTCACAAAAACATGCAGACCTGACTGGAAGCACTGAGACCTCTCAAACTTCTGATTCTCCCCACCCCTATTCTTACCCAGGGTCCAGAAAACTGTTCTCATAGTTCCCTCATTTGATTGCAGGAGTTCAACCTAAATGTGAGATTTTTTTCTCACATCAGATGGTTAGTAGCTCTCGTCCAAGCCTGGTTTCTCCAGGCACAGATACCTAAAGTCTCCTTCACTCCCCAGAGAATTAAAAAGCAACTGTTTCTGTCTCAGGCACATCCTAAACCACATCTTCTAATGCCTTCTGAGGACTGTTAAGCAAGGTTTATATGTTCTCTTATTAGATTTGAATGCATTTCCATCATTCCATATGCCTAACCCGTGTCCTCATGGTACGGTGGAAGGAGTATAAGTTCTGAAGGCAGACAGAACTAGAATCAAATTTAGACTCTCACTATGTCTGTGTTCTTGGGCAAGCTGTTTAATATCTGTCTATTTTCTTATAAAATGATTCCAACCTAGCAGAGTCAGGAAGATTAAGGTAAGGCATTTATTCCTGTGCCTGAAAAATGAAAGGATCTCAATAAATGCTCCCTTACATTCCCTGACTATGTCTTTGTAACTAATCCCCACCCTCCCTCAACTCTTAGCACTCAGAACTAACCTTTGACTCAATATGTTTTCTTTTGAATTGATTTTTCTTCCTGTCCTGTCCTGTTTTCCTGATCACTGACACTTGCTAACACCTCCCATATTACCTGAACTACTTAAATTCTTATTTGCAACCTGTTCCTCTTCCTGTTTCTGTTAACTGCAAATTTCTTAATCTCCAGACAGCTGACCTAAAATGCAGATGAGAGTCCCAACACCTACCTGAAAACTTTTTTCATCCTGCCAGTTTGACTCACACTAAGGATTCAGAATAAGTTAGAAAGAGGTGTTTCTCCCTGGAGGTACAACCAGCTTTAGATTAAACAATTCTGATGAAAGTCAGGCATTTGTGAATGAGAAACCAAACTCTACGTACATTTGTTTTTGTAATTCCTTCAGAATTTATTTACATAAGGGTAGCTTTTTAAATGTACTATTATTTCAAAAATAATTTCTTTACTATTTGGTTGTTTGAAGAGTCCAATTTAAATAACATTAAAAAATTAAAACATACTTATATTTGCTGACCAATATAATATCTTCAATGTTGCTCTTTGTAATAGTACTTGATCTTCTTCTTAAATCCTTTTAAGAAGCAAATTAATGGTTATCATATAAACCAAAAAACAATGTAACATCATCCGAGTGTTATCACCAATATGCCAAATTATCTCATTCCCTTCAAATAGGTCTGTGACTCTTGAATATGCAGCAGTTTGTTCCTGTGTGTTGTCAGATGACAAGCAGTACTACTTCAAACATCAGCAACTGGGCCAGCCGCTCAGGCTAATCAAGTAGAAAACAATTGCGAAATGGTTGGTTTGTGGTGCTTCACTGTGCTATTTTCAAGGCACTGTGAAAGAGGGCATGAGTCCCTACAAATTCTCCCCTGTAATATGGCACATGAAATGCTTCTGTCTTGGTTTATGAAGGCCATTCCACTCTGCTAACAAAACCAATCTTGGGACTTGCCTTACTTTACACCTTTGCAGGAATGAAGTGGATATCCCACATCATTCAGGTTCTAAATACATCTTAACATGCAATATCCAAATAAGTTAGGTTTGTTTTTCAACCTTTTCCCTGCCTCAGCACTGCTAAGGAACATAGTGTACTCACTTTAATACCAGTGGTAGTGCATACACGTGCTTTCAAAAACTCCCTCTGATGAATCTGATAGATCATGCCAGCCCTCCTCCATCCCCTAACTGAGATCACAAACTTATGCAAAGGTTTTCATGTATTTTGTGAAGAGCAATTCTACACCCTAGAAATGACCATAAAGTAGAAAGTACAACTCACCTTGTATATAGGTCACAGCCATCCAGACAAAATAAATGTAGATTATACGAACTATCAGCCAGTTTACTCTTCTGTCTAGTGGATTCAGTAGCCAAGTCCTCCCTTTTGAATTAATGGTACACTTGGCCCTCTGAATTATGCTATCATATAGCCAGTTTACTGAAACCTTTGGGGCCTATTCATAAAGGTATTATTAAGATGCTTTATCCTTAATCTGAGGGAACAGTCTTTTAACAAATCAAAATATGTTCTATGAACTGAAAAATTTATCTGGCCTGGGGGATGACACCTTTTGCTCTCTCTTTTTGCTGTTACATTAAGATTTTCTAAGGTTCTGTGCAATATTCTATCAATAGACTATACCTGATAATAGTATTGTTAATACTCCTTTGACTTTGTAACAGGAAAACAAATAATCTCACCCTTTTTTCTGTTGTTTTCACTTTTTTGGTGGTACTGTCAATTCTGGCTTCTGTGAAGTAAAAGAATATTCTGATATCAACTATGAAACCTTTTAAATCAAGACAAAATAAATCAAGAACTAAGATACATTGAGAGTATATAGGTTTACAACTATGTAAGGTATTATAAGAGTGCCTGCTGTTGAGACACAGCCTAGATATCCTGTCTCCAGTTGTCTGGTGCCTGCTACCAGACAGATCCCCTTGAACTTTGGATCTATCAGCCTGCTAAGGGAGTCTGAAAGTAAAAGAAAGTCTCAGCCACTGGGGTTTTAGAAAAGAACCAAAAGCCAGATGATAATATTTCTGAAAAATTTCACTTTCACAACAATCATTCAAAATTTCTTTGCCTTTTTGCTGCTGATGAGCATTACAACAATTTCTCTGAATCTCATATACATGCTTTTGATTCAGTTAACATGATGCTTTATTCTGCCATTTAGTAAAAGTGGCTGTTAGTTTTGTTGGTTGGTTGATTGTTTCTCTGTACACAACATTACCATGTGCCATGGCTGAAGATGGTCCACTATGATATGGTTAGACAAAATTGGATTGTAAAGCAACAATATAGGTACTTTTTCTGTCAATAACTGAATTTTGCTTTATTTGCATTTGCAAAGGAGATATTTTGTGCATTTAGTTTCTTGAAATTGCTGAAGGTCAGGTATAGTTTTTATTGGAATTTCTTATTTTAATAAATCAAATTTGCTCTAAGTTTTATGAATATCTGAACATTGAATAGGGACATAGAAGAAGGATCCCTGAACATCTCTCTCATTTTTTATTGTTTTTAGAGGCTTGGTTTATAACATTACTTTAGGTTTCTTCCATCTCTGAATCAATAGACTTTTGATACATAAGAATGAATATAGTTATTTTCTTGGAAAAACTTGTCATGGAATACATATTAATCTCTCAATAAGTATTAAATGTATGCAATTTGACATTTCCAGTTGAAAAAAGTAAGGGACTCATTTTATTAATAATTATTGCATCAGTTTAAAGTATCTATTTTTAACATAAATCACAGTAAAAATCCAACTAGTACAATTACAAAAGAGAAGGGACATATTTATGAATCCAGGGAACAAAGTTTGACACCCGTGTGTAAACACCAGGAAAATTTGGTCGTCCACATCCATGTCCCCAGCTAACAATGCCAGTCAAAATCCATCTTCCATCACTTTTTCTTCGACAAGCTAGAGGTCCACCTGAATCTCCCTACACAAAACAATAATGTAAGTAGAAAGTAAATTTGTCTTATGATCATCAGTTTCATCTTTATTGCATCTAATGAATTGTGTTCAAGCGTCCTGTTGTGACAGATTTTTGCTTGGCTGATCCCATTTGGGAAGTGTCAAAAATGAATGTGAAACTCCTATCATTTTAGAATTTTTCTGCCTATAATCAAATAGTTGTGTTTGTTAGAAAAAACATGATTCTTTAGGCCAAGAATAACATTAGAAACTTCTTATTGGAGAAAACAACTCTCACATACCCCTAAACAAGAATAAACCTAATAAAGGAGTGGTGGCGGTGGTGGTGACGGTGGTGGTGGTGGCGGCGGTGGTGACGGTGGTAGTGGTGGCGGTGGTGGTGATGGTGGTGGCCATGGTGGTGGTGGTGGCTGTGGTGGTGATGGTGGTGGCCGTGGTGGTGGTGGCGGTGGTGGCCATGGTGGTGGTGGCGGTGGTGGTGGTGGCGGTGGTGGTGGCGGTGGTGGTGATGGTGGTGGCAGTGGTGGTGATGGTGGTGGCCATGGTGGTGGTGATGGTGGTGGCTGTGGCGGTGGCGGTGGTGGTGGTGGT
>NW_022436980.1:8765463-8799566 GCF_009761245.1 Sapajus apella
AGAATCAATTATTTCAGTACCTCTCCATGACCTTAGGCAATTGGATTAAAATTAATATCTGAGCAGCTCAGATGAGTTAAGGCAAGTACCTGCCCTGGTTATTTCCCAGTGTTATGTAATTAAGTGAGAAAGCATTTATGGAAAGCACAAAATGTAAATCAAGGGAAAGGTACAATGACTTACTTTGCAGGCATCTCTCTTGCCTGACATTACGCCTGCACAGAGCATCCGAGAAGTGATGATCCCGTAGGTGGAAACACAGAGAGTTTGATCAATGAGCTCTACCTCTGCTTGCTGCAGAACAAGGGAGCCTTTATTATCTGGAAAACACATTGGAAGTAGAAGTGTTGTTAGTGGTAATGGCTACATGTATTCAGGGCTTCATTTGAAAAGTTAACACACATTATCTCCTTTTACCCTCATAGCAGCAATTCTTTGAGGTAAATTCTACTATCATCCTCATTTTGCTGATGAATAAATGGAGTCTTAAGAGACTAAAGGACTTGCCTGGTGACACACAGCTGGCAAGTAACACAAAAGTCAGACCGAAGGTCTGACTCAATTACTTGAACAACTGTGCCATATTCCTCACCATTTCCCTCCTGTTTTCAGTAGGACAGTGAGTCAGCACCAGTTATTACCAATATCTACTATTCAAGAGAGCTCTTTAACAGCATAACTGATGTATAGGAGTCTCTGATGAACCATAAAAACCCAACAGTTTGCATGTAGCCCTTTCACTTCCTTTTGAACCTACCTAGCTAAGAAGATTCAAAAAAATAAGCACACACACACATACTCAGACTTATAAATAAAACACCTCATAAGTTGGTTGGGAAGACACTTTCCTTTTATGATATACGATAATGTAATCAAAGCACTGAGCCCAGTAACCTATCAAAGTTACAAGTGTTCAGTCCGCTGCCTTCCCTCCTTAGGACCCTGAGACTTCAGTGGACCCAAACTGGTGGTGAGTATTACTACTTCAATAACTAAATGAAAGCAGTGAGAAGCTGCCTTTGAGAAGCTGCCGACACTTTAGAGTGTCAAAATGAGGCTACAGGGTAAGGTTCAAGAATTACAGACACTGTGTGTGTCCTAAACCCTTGAAAAGGACGGCAAAAGAATGTGAGGTTATTGGAAGATCATGGGAAAATATTAGCACTAGCATTTGAGGAGACATTCACAAAGCACTGGATTCTTCCCCTCACTATATATTCAGAATCCCACCTTAAATCCTGGACCATGAAAAACCTTGGCAGGGTAGATGTAGGGACTTCCCTACTATACAGCCTGATCTTTGTGCATATTGAAAAGATGTCCTCTCAGGTCAGAGGAATTGCAAAAAGGTATCGTCTCTGGGTGGACTGAATCCGGGCTGGAATAAGCTCCAGGCCTGAATTTTTGGTTTGGGAACTAAGGGAAGGCTGGAGTTCAGACCTCACTCTTATCCCTTGGCCAATTGCATAGGTGCAGGACATACTCACATAATCTTCCAGACTGTTGCCTATGAGTTGACATAGTGGAATGTGTATGTGTGTCCTTCTCTCCTTTATAAATGAATCACTTCTTTGAATGAAAACGGAGGAATCGCTCCTTCTCTAATGAATAACATAGCATACTCTTCAGAGTGTGACAAGGGCCCATAACTATCTAGCCAATCCTGCCTTGCTCATACACAGTCCTCTCCCTCTTTGAGATGAGCCCTTCTTTTGAAGCAGGTGGAAAGCATCGTTAAAAAGGAAAAATAATACCGTCCTCCAATCCAACCTTCCAGAGTTGTCAGGAGGCTCAAAGGAGATGATATACACAAACCCTCTCTGTGAACCCTAAAGCTCTACATAAACACCTTATCATCCTCTGAAGGGGAAGGGCATAACCACTCATTCATACACACACCTGCTTCATGCCTTCGCCCCCAGCCAGTTACCCAGCACTTCTCCCCACTGCGAACTCTCTGGCCAGAGGGAGGAATGCATATTGGCTGAATGAGCTGTTTCAAGGTCTCAGGCCAGGCAATACTGAGCTGTAGCAAAGCGATATCATAATCGAAAGTCTGACTGTTATAGTACTCATGGACCACAATTCTTCTCACCGGGGAGACAAACTTGGCGTTCCCCTGAACATACATCCCAAGGTGTGCAGTCCATGGTGTGGGATCTGACAGCCTGATAGAACAGTAATGAAACACAAAGTTAGCAGCTTAAAGAACCATATATCATTTGCAAACAAGCACTCTAAATAGTTGAGGGCTGAAAAAGAAGGGCCTGACTTCCCTTACTATAGCCACCGGCCCTGTCTAGGGACTATGGCAGAAATCATAATTGTAGGCCTCCCTTTTCTCATTAATAAAGCCAGAAATGAAGTAAGCTGTAGTAGGAGTGACGAGTTATAGAAAATTCATTCAACAATATCCTCAGCAAGCCTGGACATTTTCTTGCCACTGGTATTCCACAAACCACACAGGTCAAGAATGTTGGTAACTAGAATTAATTTGTTGCATTCTTCCTATTCATGCTGACAATGGCATTTGATGGAGAACCCTACTACCAAATTTAAATGATATGAATACCAAGATAGATTAGCAATCAAAGTGTTATAAGCAGGAACTTAATGAAATTCCTTCTGGCAAACTACCAGAAGCCTTAATGATCACTACTCTTACTGCTCAACAATGCCCATTCAAGGGTCACCAACCCCCATTCCCATCAGTCTTTTGAGAATCCCAATATTGACCCCCATGACCTTGCACAAGTCACAAAAGGACTTGTAATCTCCATGTTAGACTTCCATCTCCATCAGCATAACAGTGGGGGCAGAGGGTGGGAGTGAAGAAAATGAGGAAGCCCCAAAATTTTGCTCGCTAATCTGCTTAGCTGATGTCTCATGAGTGGCAGTGGACACCCAAAGAAATATTAGGGTTAACACATTATTTGGAGCAGTTTCACAGCATTAGAGACTAATGATCAAACAGATGTGAAGCTATCTTAATAATTAATACAAATCCTATAATTTCCAGGAGAAGCAAATACCCAAATTGTATAACTTCATTGAAATACAAAAAACAAATACAGAATGAGAAGTGAATTATTTTTTTCAACCTAAGATTCAGTAGATTCAAAATAAGTTTAAATTTTAAGTAAGGTTAATTTCTAAGATGTCTTCTTAACCTTAGCTGGAAGATCATCTGTCGCATAGTAATCCCATTGCTAAAGACAGACAAACCAATCCTAATGGGCCTCTCCAGGATCCCCCTCCTAGTTTAAATAGGGATCTGCATTTTGCTGTCACTCTCCCGTGCCCATTCTTCTCCGCATTCTCTACACATTCTCTCTTAAGTTTGTTCCCTCTGAGTTAAAAGCCCTATCTTATTTTCTCAGCCTTAGTAAAAGCCTATTTATTCTTGATGTTTCTTTTGTGTTCTTTTTTTGTACAAATAATACCTAAAAAAAAGTTTGTCACACACATGGGATCCAAAAAAATGAAAGCTCAATTGAGTTGACCGAATGTCTCCAACAGGGATCTGCTTCCCACAATTTGAGGGCAGATATATCATCTGTGGCTAGAGAGTGCCACTTGAGAGTAAGGATTGAGATGCCCTACCTGTTTCCATGAAAACAGTGGGCTGCAGAAAGAAGCCACTCCCTGGAGATGACCGAGGCACCACAGTAGGCAGATCCAACAAAGTGGAGGCTGACTTGCCACGGCCAACCCCCCTCCAGGGTGTCTGTGCCCCCAACGATGCGGTGAAGGGTGGAGGAACTCCTGCTGCAGGCTTTAGTGGAGAAAGGGCATGTGATTTAATGATCGACATGGAAGAAAAATGGAAATGAAGCCAGGTTTAGTGCTAGCTGGAAACTGACTCACTAGGTAGCAATTTGAAATCTTATTTAGAGGACAGAGAATATGTGAATCCGTCTGAAACCAGTACCAACAAACCACTCCCCCCTTTCTGAAGCATGCCCTGACACAGGCTCTAAACCACAATGCATGTGGGAGGAGGAGGGAGACCTGTTGTAACAGCTGGACTGACATCAACAGCAGCCTGTGGACTTAGATTGTCAGGTAAAGAGGAATGTAACTGAATTGAGAATTTCTTTGAAGTTATGCTGATGTGACAAGAAGCATTTGGGAAAAGATTTATAAGTCCCTGACAAATGAAAACCTACTGGGAAAACTAGTTATCAGAGCAATTGTTTACCAGCGTAAATAGTATTGGTAAAGACGTATAATTTACATGTTGCCATATAGCCAATTAGTGGCTATGTGACTAATAGGAGCATGCGGGAGATTAGTTATTGGGTCAAACCTAAAGCAAGAAACAGCACTTGATATTGTTCTTAACATAAGACATTATTAACAAGTCAACAATAGATACCGTGTTCCAGTACCTATTTATTTTCTCACAGGATGTTTTTTATTCAAGATCTTCTCCCTTGATTAAAGTTATTAGAAAGTGAAAGTTCTCGTTATAAAAATTTATTAATGCTGTTATCAAGAAGACAGAATCCATTCTAAAGTTTTTATTTCTGAGAAACAATTTCAGACTCAGTTTGCCAATAGTTACTATTCTCTTGGCTTATGTCAACCTCCAAGAAGGGAATGAAAATATAAAACAAGTAAACTGAAGAGGGAATACAGGAATCCAAAGAATGAATTTCTACTCACTGCAGCCTTCTTCGTCACTTCCATCTGGACAATCCACTGTCCCATCACATTTTGCATTTTGTTTCCTAAAGCAAATATCATTGCCACACTTAAAAGTCCTGTTGTTGCATGGAATACCTAAAAACAGACAAAAGAAGAAACAGCTTACCCTAGCCAGAAACAAATTAAGTAAGTGAGATTTGAATGCATAACCCCGAACCTCATAACAATGGTTGAATCATAGGATTGGTATTTGCTGCTCTGGGATAAATGGCAGAGAGAAGTGAAACAACCTCACAGTGATCTGTTTCTTCACCTAAGAAAAGCCATTTGAAGGCTGGCAGGCATATCTGTTGAGAATCAATCCGACCACCTCCTCTTTCTCCTACAGCTGGTGAGAGGTGAAGAAGTGCACCATATCAGTGGCATTAGGCTGGAGCCTCTTTGCTATTACCTTGTCTTATTCTCCAGAAAATCTTTTGAGCAAAAATCACTGCCATATTCAGTTATTTTATATCAGTAGGCAGCAAATGGACAGATTTGTTAATTACAGCACATTTGTTCACAACCCGAGAGGTTTGTTTCTGCAAGGGTGACAGTGAAATGTGTTCCATTCCAGTATTTGGCAAGTTCCTCTACATCAGGTCCTCTGTATCCTACAATCTTGAGCATCATGAAAAGCAAGTAAGCAATAAGAATCTGCCAGTATTCATACAACACACACACACACACACACACACACACACACACACACACACACACACACACTCCACCCCATTAAGAGTGACCAACTGTCCCGATTTGTTCCCTTGGAACTAAAGGGGTTCCCAAGACAAGGAGCTTTCAGTACTAAATCTGGAAAAATTCCAGAGAAACTGGGACAAAGTTGATTGCCATCACCCCTAACCCATCAGCGGTATTTTTGTCCTGATTCAGGAGAGTTTCATAGGAGGAACAGCAGGGCACAGAGGACCCTCCCTCACTTTGAGTGCAGTTTTCCTCATCCTGGCCATTCTCACAGTCCCTGACGCCATCACAGATGAGAGGGCCATGCTGCCTGAAGGAGCTGGTATTGCAGGTAGGTTGAGGGCTCACTAGAATAAAAAATAAAACAAAGTTCATGCGCCTGAGATACCAGCTGGGTTCTCTGATGATCAGCAGTGTCAGTCTCAAGGTACAAATCATTCCGATCACTTAAATAAAACAAAAAGTCTATTTTCCTCAAAACTGACACTTCCATGAGGAAAAACAGATGTTTAAACTTTGGCGTAATGTCTAGCACTTGAGTTTGTCAAGTCTGATTTTTGCTTTTGTATAAATGCGTTAAACTCTAGTGGCTTATTTATTTAATTACCACTAAATGCATCATAGTAATTTATTTTAAGGAAAATAAAAATCATAAGCTACGATCTAAATTAAACTCGTCTATTTTTCTCAGCAAAATAAAAGTGTTCTGAGATTGGAGATTTTGTCTTCTTCATCTCTGTACCTCAAGCTCCTGAACAAATAGTAGTTGTTTACTAAAGATTTGTTGAATGAATTAATGAATGTGAGATCTTAAAGGATAACAGACTTTGGGTTTATGTTGTCCTGTGGTCTCTTTGGAATTATGTTGTCTGATGAGATCCATTTCCTGAATTAGGAAATATTCGTGTAAATCTATCACATTTTTCCCCTTTGGAATACTTTCATTAATTGCCTTCAGACCAGCAACAAGTACAAGGAAGCAAATTTAGAAAGCATGATTTCTTAGACATTTCTGGTTTTGTGAAAAGTTACCAGTTTTGCTATCTGCACCTGTTTTTTCAGAGTTATCTCTTGTGAGGGCAGGTAGGAGGATATTGCTGCCCTAAAATTGTTCATTAGGTCTCTGGGCATACCTAGTGGACTCTTAGAGAATAGCTCCAAAAAACGGCACAATGAGGAATAATGATTACCCAAAAGTCCTTATTATAAATTAACAAGAATCATTTTTGTTTGGAGAATCAGCACCAGCACAAATAATAATAATGTAAAAAAACCTCAGTCACTATATAACAATCAGTATTTATTTTCTTAAGAAATCAAACACTATAGATTTAAATAATCAATGAACCATAAGCTTAGACAAATTTTTTGTTTTGTTTTGCCAATTAAAAAAATAAGGTATAAACTAGGCATGGTGGTTCATGCCTGTAATCCCAGCACTTTGGGAAGCCAAGGTGGGAGGATTGCTTGAGGTCAGGAGTTCGAGATTGGCTAGGGCAACATAGTGAGACCCCATCTGTATGAAAAGTAAAAAAGTTAGTGGGGTTCACGGTGTGTGCCTGTAGTCCAAGCTACTCAGGAGACTGAGTGGGGAGGATCCCTTGAGCCCAGGAGTTCGAGGCTGCAGTGACCTATGATCGCACTACTGCTCTCCAGCCTGGATGGCAGAGCAATACCTTGTCTCTAGAAAAATAAATAAATAAAGTATATCATTGTGGGGGTTCATTCAGGGTGGTGGCAAAAATATTAAAGGAAAAATATTAGAGATAGCTTTAGGGAATAGTCACAAACCTTTTTGGAAGGCCAAAGGTTTACATAGCTTGTAATGACTGAATGGGTCGAAGTTGACCAGCTGTTACCCTAGGGCATTAGGACAGTAGAATATATACTAGAAATTGTAAAAGAAGTTTCTCCAGATAAGTCCTTACCTCCATCTCCATTAGCAAAACCTTTGATCATCGCTAGTGGTTAACTGCCTTCTACAGGGGATCAGCACAAATTAATTATCCCCTAATGGTATTGATCCAAAGACCCTTAACCTTTGATACACTAAATAAAAACCTGGAGTCGGGACTGCTGGAGGCTGGCTGCCATTAACTCCTTTGAGTGAGTGGCCTGGGCACCCCAGCTCACTCTTCCACTGCATTCTGTGTTTGGGTGTATGTTATTCATCCGTCGCTGAGTCAGGGTCTGCAGGACAGAACCCCACAGATGGTGACCCTGACATATAGTCACAGGTTATTTTTCATTAATATAATTTTCAATTACATATAGCATAGTAACAATATTTTTCCAAGAATATGAAAAAGATTAGCATCACCATTGCAACTGTATTTGATTTAAACACTCTGGACTTTCACGAGAAAATGCCGCCATTGGTGTCACATAATCCAGTGAATTGTCCTTCCCATATTGCTCCCTGAAACTAGACTTAGATTCAGGAATGAGGTGCAAATGGTCATGAAAAATTAAGACAGAGATTCTCCACCCAAAATAAGAACACGCAGTTATCCCACACTTTAGTCATCACCAAGGTAATGTCAGTACAAATTGTACAGGTTAGAAAAACAACAAAACTTTATCTTTTATGGGGCTGGCTGCAGTGGCTCATGCCTATAATCTCAACACTCTGGGAGGCCAAGGCAGTTGGATTGCTTGAGGCCCAGAGTTTGACACCAGCCTTGACAACAAAGTGAGACATTGTCTCTAATAAAAATCTTTTAAAAATTAGTGAGACGTGGTGGTGCACACCTGTAGTCCCAGCTACTCGGGAGGCTGAGGCAGGAAGATCTCTTGAGTCCAGAAAGTCAAGGCTGCAGTGAGCTGCGACCATGCCACTGCACTCTAGCCTGAGTGACAAAGCGAGACCTGTCTCAAAGAAACGAACACACACACACACACACACACAAAACCCGTTCTCCTTTATTTATAAACAATAGTTCAGAGCTGGGCCCCATAAAGGAGCATGCTGAAGGAGTACTGCTCTGCAAATTCTGAGTTTCTCTCTAGGTGGAGAATCTGCCTTCAAATAGGATTTCGATGTTTAAGATTGTGGTGAATTAAGTTATAAGCCGCAGATCTTTACTCCCTGTGGTAGCATTATGCACCCTAATGTTACCATAGTCCCAAGGTGTACAGAGTAAATTTCCCTACCCTTGACTTTGTTCTCAGCTATGTGACTTGCTTTGAACAACAGAATGTAACATCAATGATGGCATACCAGTTTCAAGCCCAGGCCTTAGGAGAAACCATGTTGTTTCCGCTCTCCCCTCTTTTCCTTTTGCCACTGCCATGACTAGCCCACTGGCTCTACGAGGCAAAGAGCCATAAAAAGTAGAGCTGATTCCAATCTTGGAAGAATCAAGTTCAGGAGGACCCAATGCTTGAAGCAGAGCCACCCATATGAGCCCCGCCTAGATTAGTCAGATCCCAGAAAATCCACAGATGCATGATCAAGAATAAATGATTGTTTAAGCCACCGGGTTTTGGGGTAGTTGGTTATGCAGCAATAGATAATAACTGCAAAGACTAAGGATATATACCAGCAGCAATCATGGTCCTTAGAAGTTACTTATTCGTCAGAAAGTCATATTAAAAGCTTGAATACCCACCGCAAAACAGTTCGTCACTTTCATCCAAGCAGTCATTTACTCCATCACAGCGCTGGGCCTGAGAGACACATAAACCGGAGGAGCATCTAAAAGATCCAACAGGGCAGGCTACGTGCAAGAGAAAATAGAAAATTTTGGATAGATCCCTGAAAATCACTAGACCACATTAGCAAAGAAATATGAAGTGTGAAACGGTTAGGGAGTTGGCAGTGTACCAGTAATAATTATACAGTGTCTCCATCAAATGAAGGCTGCCAGTCATTGAAAGACAAAAATGCAGAACACAGAAGAGCAAAGAAGAAAGCAGTATCCACCTGGCGCTCTGGGTGAACACTGCATTCGGGTCATATCCACAAGCAAACTTCTACTACCTCCATAGTCTAGTCTCAGCTCAATGACTTTGTCATTTACCTGAAGAATGTAAACGCTGGAACATACCTAAGGGAGCCCTGCATTTTTAATGTGGAGTCTTTAGACTGCCCCAGAGAATTTTAAATTGATTTCTGGTGTCCCTGAATCTTCTGTGATCAGATGAATTATTCTGTATGTCTTAAATTACATTTTCAAGTGAGCTGTGCTCCAAAACATACTGGTAAACACTGCTCTTATCACATTGGTCCTGGAGAGACTACTGACTGTCCGCAAACCTAGACTCCTGCCCCCACCTCCCTGTCCATTAGTCTTTCCTCTTCAACCAGGCTTCTGATCAATGATCCATTCCCTGATTCAAGATTCATTCCTGATATTGAATCATTCATCCTGAGCTTATAGATAAACATTAGAGAACAAATAAATCCTTCCTCCCCTTGTCCAAAAGAATGTGGGAGAGTATATGGTCAAGTCAAACACAATTTCAATGGCACATGATGGAGTGGATGAGATGCTGGAAAATAGTTATAGTTTGAAAAACAATTAAAAATAAAACAGCTTACTTACTTATCTACCTGTGACTCTGCTGGAAACTGTAATACTCTGATATTCAGGATGTAATATTCTGAATCCAGAAGAAGGTCTATTAGGGATCGGCAAAGAATGATATAGTCTAAATAAATGTTCTCTGAAGTCATATCCTTGTGGACTCCTCAGTGAGCAATCTTTAGTTTTCCCCTCTTAAAATGGGTCGAAGATTTCCTGAGCATGTCATTATCTACTCTCTGCAGTTCTAATGACTTCCCTCACACATTGCCCTTTCTGATGAGCCCTTCCTGGCCACTCTTCCAGTAGTTTTCAGTATGAATTTCAAGCTCAACATTCTGAGGACTGATATTTGAACTCCCGTCACCAAACAACTCTTCCTGTGCAAGCACGGACCAAAGTGAGTGACAAGTGTTGGCTCTGGATCCACTACATGCTACTGTGAACATCATATTTACAGAGAATGACAGCTAGCAAGGACAACAAACCAATAAATGTCTTGTCTTTAAGGAATAATATGAGAAATTATTTTTCAACTATAAATCAGTAACATTTAAAAGTTATGTTATTTCTTTAATAAAGTACAGTAGTAATAAAGATGTAATTTTGTATATTATTTATATTATATATCATATATTTTATATATTATGTATTTTTATATTATTTATACTTGTATTTTATATTTATTTATTATAAAAATAAGTGTGTAAAAGGAAATAGGAGAAATAAAGCAGTGTTCATTTCTTAAATTCTCACAGTTTAGAGTTAGAAAATGTTATCCTCCATGTAAGTATTTATTAAGGTTTTCTAAGGAAGTGATCCCAGGCTTACGTTGACTGATGTTGTAACTGCCATATTCTACCAAAAGTGGCTTGTCCGAAAGCCTTGAACTGCACTGGAGCTGAATGTGAACCAGAGGGCTGGGCACTCGAAAAATTGTCTGATGATCCATATAGGAGCCACAGTACCTGAGGAGATAAGAGTCAGGGAGCACACACAGCTTGAGGTTCTGTTGACTGCGTTTCTATTCAGGATGAATTCTGTAATACTTTGATCATTTGGTTTCCACAAACAGAGATGCGTATGGTAGAGATAATGGTAGTCAGGCATTCTAGGCCACGTGACTGTGATCAAGTAACTTCTGCCCTCTCTATTTTCTCCTCTGCCTAATAGAACAATAACAGCACCACTGACCTGTTGCTTTCCTCACCAACACTTATGACCCAAAGAAACATGGATTTAATCCTCCCAGTCCTCTCTCCTTTTACAATGTGAAAACCTGTGTAACACAAGAATTGCCTGCTTTTGTCCACAAGCCGCTCTGCCAAGGAAAGTGGAGTCCATTTGTTCAGGTTGAAAATATGCAAAGAATTCCAGCAAGACTAAAAGCAAAAGATAACATTATTTCAATCTAAATTGAAATTCTATTTGTACATAAGGGCTTGTCCTTGGCAAAAGTTCAAGGAATTAATGTATCTGTCTCCAATATTTCCCTACCTTGATTTTTTTTCTTATCTCTCATCACCTAATGCCCCCCAGCATCCTTTTGAGAAAAATATTCCTCCTGTTAATAATTCTTCTACATTAGCACTGTGGTTAGTGGAGAATGCAGTATTATTATATTGCAGGCCTGTAAGTTAGTTCACCGCCCTGTATAGGTGAGGCACTTCCCGCAGTAAAACCTGCAAGCTTGATGGGAGATGGCAGAAACAAGGCTTGGGGGTAACAACCTCCACTGGAGCCTGTGATGCCAATCACTCCAGACCCCCAAAGCACTTGGGAAACAGGCATGTTCCATGGATCAGACACTGGCATTCAGGAGCACAGATAATCTATGATTTTAAGGACTAAAGGAGGAAAGCATTCATGTGTTATTCAGGAAAGGTCTTCTGAAATTGGCTGAAGTACAGGAACTGATGAGCTATTAGACCAGCTTCTGAGACATGAGGAAGATAGGGCAAGTGCAGATGTCCTTCTGGCTAACTGGGAGCCAGGGTTTGAGAGGCACCTGAAAGCCAAGACAAGCCAGAGTTGGCCACCTTGAGATCAGAATCCTGTGCTCTTAAAAACATGCTATATTATCTGAATCTCATAGTGATTTTCTTTATGTTCACCATTAACGTTTAGTAGTGTTTCTTTGCAGAGATGAACCTTGCTAGGCATGTTAAGGAGAATCAAGAGGAAAGAGATCACATGTTTGGGCAGGAGTTTAAAGGGGAGAGGATGCAATGAGGCATAAGGGTGGCTTATGAAATGCAAGTTTTAAAAGTGACAGACTGGAGACAGCCAGCAAGATCAGTTTCTATAGACAGACACATGATAAGTGAGGAAACTAACATAGAAAGATGTGAAATAACTTGCTAAAGTTCAAATAGCCAGTAAGTAGAACCAAGATTTGGATACCAACTGGCCTGAGGCAGGAGAATCACTTGAACCCAGGAGGTGGAGGTTGCAGTGAGCCAAGATCACACACCAGTACTCAGCCTTGGTGACTGAGCAAAACTCTTGTCAAAAACAAAAAACAAACAAACAACAAAAAACTCTGTCTCAAAAAAAAAGAGAACTATTCAATTGAGTGCCTGTCATAGATTTAGAAGCAAATCAACAACAATTAAGAGAGAAATTAAGAGTGAGAGTAAGCATCTAGTAGATTGGTTCTAGAGCCAAGTAGATTGATTAACCCTAAGTCCCTCGATTTCTGATTAGCTTCAACCCATTTTTCAGCCTCAGGATCCAGTCAGGCCAACTGGGACTCTTCTACCACACAGAATTGGTTAATGGTCTCTAACTTTCTTTTTTTTTTTTTTAACCAGCAAACCCCCAATTTATTATGGACCCCCATGGATCCAGGACTTGAAAAATTCATCTGCCAAATACTCTTGTGAAGTGTAGAATGCACACATCTGTAGCCCAGCAGCAGAGAGCAGTGGTGCGGCAGGAGCCCTAAGACATGGGTGTGAATCCTGCCTCAATTACTTATGAGCTGCATGGCCTTGAGCAAGTTACATAACCCCTATATCCCTCAGTTTCCCTATCTGTAAATGGTAAAGTGCAAAGTCTTTGAGGACAAGGAACACACAGCTATGAACCTTTCATCAGATGCCTAACATATGAAGATCACTTACATGTGCTCATTAATTTCCCACCATCCATGCTCACAGCCTTTCATATTCTTCTTGGTTATTGAATAGTTATGGAATTTCAGTGCTATGCCAAGTGTTGATAGAGAAGTCTGTGAAAACAAACATTAAGTCAGAAAAAAACGCTTCAATCAAAGGATGTATTTACTCTGTCCTGTGGCTTGTTGTTTTAAGATCATTCTACTCCTTGTGCTCTGTGGCCCCTGGTGGAGTAAACCAGTTCTCCTGAACAAAGCGGGATGAGGAAGACAATATGGTGAAGAGGGAAGCAGGCAGCCATGGATTCAGGGAGCAGCTGCTGGGTCCCAAGTGCAGCAGGGTGACTTAGGACATATCAGTGTCTCTGGATTTCAGTTTCTCTCTGTTAGTGTGAATTTAACTTTAAAAACACCCACTTGTTAATGAGTGTAAACACCTTCCTCTTTTAATATTCACAATGACACAGTTGATTTAAAGTGTCATTCAGATTCTTTAGATAAAGGAGAAATGAATCAGCATCCTCTTCATATTAAATTCAGTGTTTCTGAAGACTGTTAGTGAGTCACCCCTAGATCTTCCTGGAAGACATCAAAAGAGAAAGCTGCCTATGTGTATGAGCAAACACATAGTGTGTGTGTGTGTGTGTGTGTGTGTGTGTGTGCGCGCGTGCGCGCGCGCGCGCGCGCGCGCGTGCGCACATGCGCACGCACACACACACACAATACAACTGACTTATTTGTTGCATTTTGTGGTATACGTGTATATTATGTCTGATATGACATAAAGTTTTAGTTTTGATTTTCACTTTCACCCAGGAATTACTTAAGGATTTTTTACATTTAAGAGAGTTAAATTTGGGTTCATCCATTTTCAAGCTTTCTAATTCTTTCTTAATTGAATAAGAGTATCATTTATAGTGCTTTAAATTTTTTTAATTTTGTGATCAAATTTATGAATACTTCATGGCCATTTTTAAAAAAGGAGTAGTCTGCATATATATAACACCACTAAGGAGGACAGACTTGCTCTCTCCTCCTCATACTTGCTGGTCATCTGAGGCCCTGCATTTCTGCTGCCCTGAAGCCTTGAGAATCTGGCAGTGAACAAGGGTCCAGCACCTTTATCTCCTAATCACTTTGGAAATGTTTGTAATAGTTATTTTTTTTTAATTTAAGGATACATGCCGTCAAGATATTGACACCAACTTGCAGGTGTGGGTAGAGTAATGAAATTATTTGAATGATTATCACTATGCACAAATAAACATATATGCATCAAGCACGCTCCTGCCTCAGAGTCCCTGCCTCAGCTGTTCCCTTTGCCTGCAAAATTCTTATCCCATTCACAAGGTTAGTTCCCTCATCTTTCAGGTTTATCTGCAAATGTTCCCTTGTCAGCAAGACTTTCCCTGAGCATCCTATTTAAGATAACAAACACCTAACTTGTTATCCCCCACACCTCCCATCCCAACTCAAGCTGTAGAGCCCTCTTCCCCGCTTTACTCTTTTCCATAGCATTTTATCTTATGACACAAATTACATGTATTTATCTTGTTTGTTTATGACTTGCCTTCCTATACTGGAAGGTAAGCTCCATGAGAGCAGGGCTGCTTCTGTGTGTGTGTGTGTCTGATTTCATGGATCCCCAGTGTCCAGAATCATGCCTGAGTGCCTGGCCCACAGTCATCATTCAATAATATATTGAATAAATGCAAACAACATGCTGCTTGCCATTTGCATCTAATTCATCTAAATTGCTATGCCACACAATAATGATTTTATATGTATATGCTGAATGAACAAAGGTGACACTTTGCCCTGTCTCCATGTGATATTATAGGTGGAAAAAGAAAAAATAGTTTACTAAGATTTTTTTTAAAAGCATAAATGCCCTAACACCAGAGGGAGAGATAGACGATAGATAGATGATAGATGATAGACAGATAGACGGACTGGTTCCAGGAACCCCACAGATATCAAAATTCTCCGATACTGAAGTATCTTACATAAAATTGTTCAGTATTTGCATGTAATCCAAGCACATCCTCTCCTATACTTTTAATCATCTTTAGATTACTTATAATACTGAATACAATTATATTCTATATAAATAGTTGTTGTACTGTATTGGCTTTTATTTGCATTATTTTTTATTGTTGTATTTTATAGTGTGTGTGTGTAAAATTTTTTGATATGTGGTTTAATCCACAGATGCCAAACCTGCAGATACAGAGGGCTAACTGTATTGCCTAATCCAATTCATAATTTTATTATTATTCCTATTACAATGCTGGCGATGAAGCAATTAAGAATTGATAAATGTGCTCTATAATAATAAAATAATTGTGTGAACCTTCAACAATATTGAACCTTTCATACAAATAAAATTAATCTGAGAAACAAGCCCCAGTCTGCTAGAGCAGGTCATTTATGGGCAGAGGGTTGAAATTACAGAAAAGTGTTGTATTGTAAATAATGTATTTCAATAATACCAAAATTTTATAAAATTCAGCAATATTCTGTTTGTAATTAAAAAATTAATGTAATGAAATTCATATTAAACATAGAGCAGTAATATTTTTCTAAATCACTGGAAAAACTAGGCTACCTGAAATTTCCAGGTGCATTTGCATTTTGGAGGATAGTAGCTCGGGTAATATGGACTTGAAATCTTCCCTTCAAAGCCAGTTATTTCTTTTACCAACACTGTGTTTTCACACCCTGAAAAAGATGCCCAGTGACACACAATGATTCACAGCTGTGAGATTATGGAAAAATACGCTTCATACATTTATTTTATTACTAATGCACACTTCCTTGATCAATAAGCTTTATACATTTCTTAAACTTTGGGGTTTTTTTTTTCTTCAGAAGAAAGAAATAGCACCTTACAGATATATAGCTAAAATACTTATTCTCAAATTCTATATTTGTTTTTTGGCTGCAGATCTGCAGGATGCTATTACTTTCTTTAAAAACATAGTTCTGAGGTTGGTCGGTGGCTCACGCCTGTAATCCCAGCACTTTGGGAGGCTGAGGCGGGTGGATCACGAGGTCAAGAGATCGAGACCATCCTGGTCAACATGGTGAAACCCCGTCTCTACTAAAACTATGAAAAATTAGCTGGGCATGGTGGCACGTGCCTGTAATCCCAGCTACTCAGGAGGCTGAGGCAGGAGAATTGCCTGAACCTGGGAGGCGGAGGTTGTGGTGAGCCGAGATCACTCTATTGCACTCCAGCCTGGGTAACAACAGCGAAACTCTGTTTCAAAAAAAAAAACGAAAAATTAGCTGGGCATGGTGATGAGTGCCTAAAGTCCCAGCTACTCAGGAGGCCAAGCCAGGAGAATCGCTTGAATCCAGAAGACAGAGATTGCAGTGAGCAGAGATCACGCCACTGCACTCCAGTCTGGTGACAGAGCAAGACTCCATCGCAAAAAAAGAAAGAAAGAAAGAAAGGAAATAAAATAAAATTATGACTGATAATACATTAAATAAATTAATAAAATAAAACGAAAACATAGTTCTGAACTCAGTGACACCAGCAACAGCTGAACAGCAACCCCTCCTCAGAGGCCTGAGTTTCATCCCACAAATTCCTCCCTCTAAGCTCTAAACTGTAATAATCCCAACCTCTTTCCTTTGTTCACCCAGCCCTAGGGATGATACTTGCTTCCTGCACGTGTTACATCCATGATACCTTACATTTCTCTTCATGTCCTTTTTGCCCTTTGAGTAACTTTATTAACACCTTTATACTAAGTTAATAGTTCTTATTTAATTAATCCTTTCAAACTAACTAATATGGTCTCTCTCTTCTGACTGGACCCTTATTCAGAGTCCCAGCACAGCCTCCAGAAAGATAGGAATAGGCTCCCATAACAAATATTTCTAAAAGTGACATCTCTGTAACTGGAGAAGACTTACTTTGTTCTGGAATGATCTCAAAATATGCCCGGATTCCTGAGAGCCTCCGTATATGAGGAGACTTAAATGTCACCAACATGAGATTATTTGTAGAAACAAACGACATTAATGTTCTTGTAGGTTCACAAATTCTGAAAGCAGAAATAAAACAGAAGTACATGAATAGTACGTTATTTGAGAAATGGGTTTCCTGTTCAAGGAACGGGTCTTCATTCAAAATGATTTCACACATTTTCTGGGTCAGACCATTCAATCCATTCACTCAATTCTTGGGAGTCTCCCCGAACCAGATCCTCATCCATTAGCAGCCACAGGGCACTACAAAGCTGGAAAACATAGACACATTTTTGTGTAGGAACCTCTACCAGACAATCATCTGGGATGGCTGTCACTGGACGCTCCTTGAGCAGAAATATGGTAGAAAAGTCGTGTATCTAATGGCTAAGGTCCTAGACTCTGCCCTAAGGAAAACTGGATTCACAATTCAGCTCCATCACTTAAATGGATGCAAGACGTGGGGCTTAAATCTTTGTAAGCACCAGTTTCTCTTCTATGCAATAGTAGTATTACCAGAAGGGAGGCCATGTGAGTTGCCCACGTCCTTGGCATTTTAAAAAAAGAATTGAGACTGGGCGTGGTGGCTTACGCCTGTAATCCTAGCACGTTGGGAGGCCAAGGGGGACGGATCACGAGGTCAAGAGATGGAGACCATTCTGGCCAACATTCTCTACTAAACACCACTACTGGGCGTGGTGGTGCATGCCTGTAATCCCAGCTACTCAGGAGGCTGAGGCAGGAAAATCACTTGAACCCCGGGGGCAGAGGTTGCAGTGAGGCAAGATCGCGCCACTACACTCCAGCCTGGTGACCAAGCAAGACTATGTTTAAAAAGAAAAAAAAAGGAATTGAACAAAACGCACAAAGTAACAAAGGAATGAAACACAGAAACAAGAAAGGAAAGTGGGGATTTATTAAAGCACCCCACAAGGTGGGAGTGGACCAGAGCAAGCGGCTCACAGACTCAAAGTTTTCTGGGTTTTAAGTACTCCTTGTGAGGTCCCTATCAGCTACCCCTCACCTGGATGAAGGATTTGGTCCACGGCTAATGAAAGGCTGAGGTGAACTGTCACTGCATGCAGATGAAGGGACGGCTGGTGCTTGGCCCGAGGCCAGTCCAGGGCCTTTCCCTTCCGCCTGAGCTGTGGCGGAAGCGGGAAGGCTATAGGGTGGTAGGGCTTTTCCTTTTGGCTTAGCTTTAGGAGGCTTGCGTTAATTGGTTAACCGGTCTTAGGTTCCCTACCCCCATGCCGCCACCTTGGTATTTTCCCTTGAATCAGCTTTAGGAAGTCAGCACATATTGGTCTTAAGTTCCCTGGCTCCAGACCCTATTCTCCTGCCTCGGTAGTAATAATAATAGTATGCTCCTCGTAGCATTGTGCTGAGGATTAAATGAGATAACTAAATATGTCTGAAAGGGTGAAAATAAGCTGAAATTGATGGAGTAATGGGCAACAGTGGCAAACTTACTTTTCACTGCGTATCCTTATATTGTGTTTGAATTTTTAACATTCACATTCATCACCAAAATATAAATACCTACACACGCACATAAAGCATTATTACATACATCCATAGACACTGTCAAAAATAATAAGATAATTTATGTACCTTTTTAGCACAGTGAGTAATAAATAATTTCATAAGGCCTAATTCATTATTAGCTTATCAAATATTAAGCACTCATAAATAAATATCTACTATTAAGTAAAAGATACTAGGGTATGTATATGTGTGTGTAATTACATATACATGAATGAAAAGATTTATGCTGAAAGATAACAGAAATTTGTTCTGAATAATGAGATTGTGAAGTAATTGATACTGTTTCTGCTGGCCTAATTTTCTGCAATAAACGAGTTATCTTCATAACTAGAAAAAAATTTTAATTGTTTACTAATGCAATGCAATCATCATAGGATATTTATTCTCACACGGTTATTTCAATAAATGTAAAATTAAAGTATCTGTTATATTTCAGGTATATTGGCTGAAGTTCTTGCTGTGCTGACTTTGAAAGTATCTGCTACAAGTGGAAAACAAACATTGAATCTGATAGGCTATGGCAAGGGTACTGAAGTATAAGGGTTACTAAGTAGGTCAGTCTTTGACCTCATGAGTGCACACAAAAAACTGTTTAAAACAAAAAATCCAGGGGGAACACAGATACTGTAAAACAGAGGTTGTAAAAAATCTTTTTACCCACCAAGAAGAGTGGCTGCATCATACCTGTACAGGATGCTGCTCCGGATTGGCAAGAGGGAGTCGTAAATGGTCAGGGAGTCAGTGACACAGTTGTCGGCTTCGATTTGAATGGACTTGATTGACAGACGAATTAGGTAGCCCATTATGGCCACCAGCTTGAAGTGACACGTCAGCCTCCCTGAGGTTGAAGAAATCTCCAGCGGGTAGTGGAGAGACAGATGCTCTGCATAGAAGTACTGAGAGCAGCCTTTGTCTGTGGAGACAGGACCATTTTTCTTTCTTTTCTTTCTTTTAGGAAAGACTTTTCTAGAAATCTTTACAGAGAAAGTAAAGAGCAAAAGAGGTCATGTGAAGGACATATGCTGCCTTTGCCAGCATAGGTCCATTTCCCTGCCTTCTGGCAACAGCCCTGGATTTTGTCTTTAGAAACTACCCTTACCCTGTCTATATATTTTGGTTGGGGTTAAACTCAACCCTAGTTTCAGAGGTGGGCCCATAACCCAGGCTGGCCAATCAGAGTCAAAGTCATTTCAAGAATAAGCATGTCAACCAATCCAGACAATGAGAGTCAGCCCCAGGACTTCTGCAAGAGCAGTCGGATATACCTGGAGGTGTTTTCACCATGGTTGAGAAAGTGATAAAATTGTAAGTTTCGATCTGCTTGGTGGTCCTTTTTACAACCACAACGGAAGAGCACACTTGACAACGAAGCCCCCCCAGAAGTAGGCAGAGATGCAGAGCTCTGATGAGATTTTTATTTTAGATCCTAGGCTCAACCATGACTAACGGCCAGCACACTCCACGTATGTCCCACTTACATGAAGCAGTCAAGCTTCTTTTGTGCTTAAGCCAGTTTAAATGTGTTTCTGTCACTTGCAATTTAAAAAGCAATAACAAATACCATCATTAGCAAAGGAAAATTACAGCCAAAAACAATATTAACCTGGGGGGAGGGGAACCACATGAAAGAATTTACCAGATCCTATGGTTGACGAGTAATCCGACCGAAGCCCAGCTGCATTGAAAAAGTACATGGAGAAAAGACTGTGAATCCTGTCATTTCAGTTTGTTAGAATTTTGCTTAGTAAAAATTATTTTCAGTCCTTCTTTAAAAGAAATTAAATACATCTGGGATTTACTTTAAAATAATGCAGCGAGGATGGGGTAGTTGTTTAGGTATTTAGAGATCAAACAGAACAGTCGTGAGTTGAGAGTTGTCCGAGCTGAATAAGGGGAATAGAGTTCACTATACTATTCTCTTCACCTTCGTATCCTTGACATTGTAGTTGCAAGCTTCAAATAGTTTCAAAGGTAAAAAAGCACCGAACAAATATGATATTAGTCCTATATATGAAATACTACATGGGATACAGAATTTTCTAAAGATTTCTCATTTATTTAACAAATATTTATCAGCCCCCTACCATATGCCTAGTGTATGCGTGTGTGTATATATAATATATATACTTATGTAGATAACATATATGTATCTATATCATATATAAGCATATGTATTTATATTTATATATGTATATATACACATACATTTATGTTTATAACATGTATTCATATGTGCATTTTATATAACATTTAAATAAAAAAAAAACTGCATAAATTTTGAGTTATGCAACAATTAAACCATTTTACTATCAAGGCAAACAATGACATTTGCATTTGGGGCTATGAAGCAAGCTGTTCTGGAGGGCTGGGCAGCATTACATAGCAAAGGTACAGTTCTGTCTGGGCAAGTAAAGTAACAAGATAAACCTCAGCAAAATTCTTCCTTGCCTAGGACTTTGCTCTCTGGGGACTTAGTTTGACGATCATGACCTGACTAAAGGTAGGCAGAGGTACACAGTAACGAATTCAATTTCATGCATATGTTGTTTCCAAAACTATTGTTCAATTGCAATATACAACTTTTAGCAATTTCCTTTACTAACATAGCTCCAATGTCTTTAGTTAATCCTGCACTGCTGGGATTGTGGGAGATAATGCTTCATTACAATGTTGACCACAATCATGGCAAGTAACAGGAGCGCTGCAGGAAGGAATGCTAAAGGAGAATCGCCCAACAATCACCATTTAGTACCACAGAGTCCATGTCCACAGCCAGACCCTGCAAGCTCCCCACAGAGGTCCGATTTATGATGCTTGTCTGGATGGAATCCTTCAAGATGGCGGCCACACAGTCTTCACAGAAGATGTGGCCTTTGGCACGTGGCATGACGAATACAATCCAAAAGTGGACAAGGAGGCCACCCTTGTTGTTGCTGCTATAACAAAAAAAGAGAGATCATCAGGGACCTCATAGGACCTTATGGAGAACCAGTACCCAGCTGATAGATTCAAGGTAAGGCTGGTTAGCACATCCTTCAACTGAAGCTAGTGCCCTTCTTTAGGTAGTCATTAACTTCTGTTAGCAAGACTGACAAAGGACAGCATCATGTAATATGCATTCAGACATTTGTATGGGATTCAAATCTAAAACCATGACTGTATAGTTGCATCTCCATGGAGAATACACTATTTCTCTGGATATCAATCAGTATTCACTGCCATTAAAATATAAAACCACTATAATGTTTGATACTCCGCCATGTCAGGACACTGTGCTAAATCTGCTTTATTCCAGTTAATCTAATGAGAAGGTCCAATTATTATTCCAGTTTTATAGGAGGAAACAGGCCAAATACAACTCCAAGACACATAGCTAGTAGCAGATCCAGCAATTAAGCCCAATTTGATTTGCAGTCTGCTCCCAGAGCCTGAGCTCCTAATGGCATAAATACTGCCATGTTTTATGAAAGGAACAGAAGATGGTGTTCTGCAGTAAATGACCTGGGAAATGGAAGGTTAAGGAAACTAATCGAGCTGCGTTACTCCAAGACTTCTCAGAGTTTTTATATGTCAAAGTGGATTGTGACTCTCTGCAGATATATTGGGAATAGTGGGGTGGGATATAATATACAATCTTTTCTAAAAATTATTTGACCACAAAAGCCCTTTTTTCTCAGAAGATTGCTAGTGACCAGTTTTTCACTGAACATTAAGAAATCATGGTCTGTGCTTTATTTTTGCCTCCACCCTCCACCCAATATGACAGCCAAGTTTACGGCCACTTTGCACAGCAGCGCTGCTATAGAGGTCCGGGATTCTAGCTGTGGGGAGAAAGCAGGAATTTGGTAGATAAAGAGCAAAAACACAGCATGAAAGCCAGGCAGTGAGTTGGGTCACTAGTTGTGCTAATACAGCATGAATCCCTAACACCCCCAAGAAGCTACTTGGGAATGGTGGAATCTCAGCCTTCTCGTAGCTTTGAATGGAATTTAAAGCAATGAACACGGAAATCCCAAAATAAGGGACATGCATTACCTGACATCTGCAACAACAGACTGCTCATAAAATCTGGAGAAGGCAGATGTTGTATAAACCAGGTTTATCTGAAAAAGAATAGTTGAGGTACCTGAAGTATTTCATACTTGACTTCCTTTCACAGTATCTTAAATGTGGTAGGCCCAAGCTCTGACAGTCAACAAGGAGAAGTGCGATCCTCAAAATAAAGGCTCCTAATCCCACACCAGACATTATTTCTTGAATTCAAATAAATTCTTGCTTCCTGCAAAAATCTTGGGTGACTTTTATTCTGCTATCTGTGAAGAATCAGTAACCTTCAATCATTTATTGCTCTCTTTAAACTCAAGCTTAACTTCTGCATTCTTCCCATTCCAGAGGTTAATTTTCTCCACAGTTAACAAATCAAACTCATTTAAGCACATTTTCATAGTACAGTATCTGACCCAACGTCTTTTCTATCAGCGTACCAGCGTTGACTACGTATATTCTTAAGGACACATTCCCATATGAGCCACTAGGGGGCGAATGGTACCCACAGCCAAGTCTACCAGCTCCCTTCAGAACAAACTCTAGGGAAAGGCCCTAGCCCTTTTAAAATTTCGTCATTTGATCTCAAAGGAGAGCTCTGTTTCAATCGATTTACCTTCTTGGCCCTCATCCAGCATTTCTAAAAACCAAACTCACTCTCTTCTCCCAAGTCATCTTCTCTGGTATTCCCCTTCCTACGTAATTTGAAACCACCCACGTAATTGCCCATGATTAAAAAAACAATTTTTTTTTTTTTTTTTTTTTTTTTTTGACAGCGTTTCGCTCTTCTTACCCAGGCTGGAGTGCAATGGCGCGATCTCGGCTCACCGCAACCTCCGCCTCCTGGGTTCAGGCAATTCTCCTGCCTCAGCCTCCTGAGTAGCTGGGATTACAGGCACACGCCACCATGCCCAGCTGATTTTTTGCATTTTTAGTAGAGACGGGGTTTCACCGTGTTGACCAGGATGGTCTCGATCTCTTGACCTCGTGATCCACCCGCCTCGGCCTCCCAAAGTGCTGGGATTACAGGCGTGAGCCACCGCGCCCGGCCAAAAAACAATTTTTTTTAACCCTTAGAAATTACAAAGTGTAGTGGAAACTTTATGAGCTGCGGAGTTTAAATTCACTGTGCAACACAGAATATGTTGCCTAAACCTGTTTAGCCTTCGTGGTTGCTGTTTTCTTTTCCTTTTTCACCTGTGAAGCGGTAATCAAAACACCCACCTCTTTGGGATAATTTGAGAAATAATTGGTATGCAGTCATATGCCACATGACATTTTGGTCAGGGAAAGACCACATATATGACAGTAGTCCCATAAGATTATGACGGAGCTGAGCAACTCCTACTGCTAGTGATTTGTGTCACAATCGCCTATACTGTTCAGTACAGTGACATGACCGTCCAGGTTTGTGGCTTAGGAGCAGTAGTCTACACCATCTAGCCTGGGTGTGTAGTAAGCCATTCCAGCCATGTCTGTGTACATACACTCTATGATGTTTGCACCACAGTACATAGAAAGCACTCCATAAAGCAAAAGCTGCTCTGAGCACTATTGTCTGATTTTCCCTCTCTGTCACCGCCTTTCCTCATTCTACACAGCCAGTCATTGTGTCAAGGTCATCACTATGACAACCCCCTCCCCTACTGTGGAAATACAAATGGACAGCAACCTTCTAGTTGGTGACCTGTGCCAAGAGCCATGAATAGATACTTTTCTATTTGGACAAGTAATTATACTTTTAGGAAACCACCTAAGAGAGTAATCAGAGATACTCACAAGTAATGAGGCAGTTTCACCGTCACATTATCTATGGCAAAAATTGGAAACAGCCTAAACATCCAATAAATAGGGATTTGCTAACTTTGAGGCTACTGTAACTTACATTTTTAAAGGAAGATTTACTTGTACAGAAGCACACAATAGTATGTTAAAATACTAGTTTATAAAACTGAATATAATATCCCAATATTGCACTATTCGCTATGTTTGTGTATTCCAGAATAAAAAGGAGCTTTATCTCTGGTGATAACATGAAAGAAGATATTAGTTTTGAAAACACAATCATCTGAATGTTGCTAATTTTTATAATAAACTTATTAGTTCTATAATGAGAAAGTTATTTTCTTTTTTACCATGAAGAGATTGCCAATGCATCAAGGCTGAAATAAATGTGTACGATAATGGAATTAATTGGTATGCATGTAACTTCAGAATTGGAAGGTATTTTAAAGGTCATCTGATTCCAATTCCTTTATTTTATGGATAAAATAAAGGAAACTTAGAGAGCTTTTTTTTTTTTTTCACATTGGAGCATGGGGGCGGAGGGAGAAATTCTATCTTATAGCCAAGATGTGCTAAATTTCATGTTTTCCTCTGACACCTTCCTTTGTCTACCCCACACTCTACTTCCCTAAACCCTGCTCACCTGTGACACCTGTGGTCCCCTCCAGCTTCATCCCCCGCTGCCCCCCAAACCCACTCTAACCCCTTCTGCCCCCATCACCTCACCACTTGCTGCACAGTCCGTGCCACGGAAAGAAATTCCCTGGACTCCTTTTGTCGGTATTCCGGAAGAAATTCAATGTTGGTGATGCGAAACATCCCAGCAAAGTAAAAAGCGTCTTTGCTTTCTGTCTTACCTGTAAAATGGGAGAGAACGTGATTGGGAGGCTTTCCCACCTGTGAGGCAGTAAGGAGCTGTCTGAGCTATGTCAGAATGAGGCTCCCAAAATAATTTTATTTTAGGCAGCTACATATCTAACTGGCTTAGAGCCCGTGAAGTTTTAAATTTAGTAAACAACATCCATTTCATCAGCAGCAAATAACCATATCTCAGAATATGTCTTCGATCTGCTCTGGAAAATACGAGCAAGGTTAAAAGGATCTCATGGCCCCTGTGTGTTACTTTTTTGTGGCCCATATATACCCCACTTTATCATAATTTCTCCCTGTCTGTCTCCTTTATGGGCTCTCTGAAGGAATAAACAGTAATTTATTTTGATTCCTCAGCCTCTCATGTAGGCAGTGCCTGGCTTTGCTTTGAAGTTCAGTAAACATTTGAAGGAAGGAAGGGAGGGACAAAGTAGGTAGAGGGAGAGCGAGAGAAAGAAAGAAAGAGTGAGAGAGAGAGAGAGAGAGAGAGGGAGAGACAGAGGAGAGAGAGAGAGAGAGAGAGGAGAGAGAGAGGGGAGAGAGAGAGAGGAGGGAGAGAGAGGAGGGAGAGAGAGGAGGGAGAGAGGGGGGAAAGAGAGAGAGAGAGAGAGGAATATTCCCACTCAGCACAAGGCCCAGCAGATGGAAATGCTAGATAAATGATGGCTAAATTAAAAAGAAGTTGCAACATCTGTGAGTGATAGGAAACAGCTTCCCTTGTAAGATCCATCCAAGGTCGCTTTAGTGCCAGGAAGTGTAGGGAGGCTGGGGAGGGGAGCAGGCAGCTCAGGGTAAGAGGGGAGGGGTCTTGAACTCCTGTCCTCGATTTGTTTTTTCAGGTAACAAGAATTTGGACTGGCCACCTTGCCTCTAGGCCTACCCCATACAACAACAGTTGCCGTTGCTTTGGTTTTTTGGTTTTTTCCCAGGAAGGGGTTCATATTTCATTCCAGAAGCTCACACATCCGTCTCATGTCAGTAACACTCTAGAGTCAGAACCACCACCATGCAAGGAAGATGAATTTAGCATTAAATCAGACTCCGTTTACCTAACTCTTCAGCTCAGCCTGTACACCACGCTCCATGGTCTCCCTGTTTATCTGTCTACCTCCTTTCTCAAGGCCACCCTCCGTGCCTTTCAGGATCAAAACTAACCAGTTTTCTACTGAAAAATTCATGTATCAAAACTACCAGTTTTCTATTGAAAAATTCTTACTTAGCCGGGCGCGGTGGCTCACGCCTGTAATCCCAGCACTTTGGGAGGCCGAGGCGGGTGGATCATGAGGTCAAGAGATCGAGACCATGCTGGTCAACATGGTGAAACCCCGTCTCTACTAAAAATACAAAAAATTAGCTGGGCATGGTGGTGCGTGCCTGTAATCCCAGCTACTCAGGAGGTTGAGGCACGAGAATTGCCTGAACCCGGGAGGCGGAGGTTGCGGTGAGCCGAGATCGCGCCATTGCACTCCAGCCTGGGTAAGAAGAGCGAAACACTGTCTCAAAAAAAAAAAAAAAAAAAAATTCTTACTTGTCCATACCACTCTCCCGTTGCTTGTACTGATCTGTTCCCATAAGTGGCCTTCTCTGATTTTACACAGGCAACAAACTACATCTGCACGAGGATGTTGTAAAACTTTATATGAAAATGTTAGAACAGTACAAATGTGTCAGCTGGGGAGCAGCAGAGAAATGATGGCAAATAAGCTGCTTTGTTCTGGGTTGGGGTTGTGTGTGTTTGTCTAAAGGGCCCATTGACTTGACTTCCCCACTAGTCTCCTCAAGGACAGAGATTGTATCTTGCTCACCACTCTGCTCCCATGCCCACCATGGTACCCAACAGTTAATGGGCAGTCTCAAGGTGTGTCAAATGAATGTTCAGGAACCAGTTCATGAAGCCTTCTCTGGATGCCATCCCTGGGCAATTTGGATGTCTCTCTACTGTGATCACAAGATAATAGTTTAAGCAAAAAATTCAATTCACACCTCTCTCCAGCACTGAACCGTGAACTTTTTGAAAGTAGAAAATGCATCTGTGGGCTGGGTGTGGTGGCTCACACATGTAATCCCAGCATTTTGGGAGGCCGAGGCAGGCAGATCATGAAGTCAAGAGATTGAGACCATCCTGGCCAACACGGTGAAACCCCGTCTACACTAAACATACAAAAATTAGCTGGGCATGGTGGCATGCACCTTTAGTCCCAGCTACTCTGAAGACTGAGGCAAGAGAATCGTTTGAACCCAGGAGGCGGAGGTTACAGTGAGCCGAGATCACACCACTGCACTCCAGCCTGGTGACAGAGCCGGACTCTGTCTCAAAAATAAATAAATAAATGAAATAAAGAAAATCCATGGGCTTTCTGAAGGTAGGAGATGCATTGTGGTGTGTCTGATTCCCTACATTCTGCCAAGAAAATCACAGGTTATCAATTTGTATGCATATAAGTGACCTGAACTATCCAAGACAATATTCATTCATTCTTTGCCTACAAATCTTCCCTTCCAATCGGATTTTCATATCTCTGAAAGTACATCTAGGAAAACTGTTTCTCTATTCATAACACTTCTGTCACCAAATGTAGCAGGGACTGGGGGTTCCCACGCCAAGCAATTCTCCAATTATTTGCAGACACCAACTGAATGTCCAATGATTCAATTCAATTCTGACACCAGCTACCAAGAGTTCGTGTCAGATCCCAAAGGTTAAATGCTCATTTCCACGAGACTGCTTTCCACTGCAGATGCTATCAGGTCCCCAGGCTACCCACACTGCTGTCCAAATTGGCGACAAATTGGCTGTTCTCATATAGCCCTCAGGTTTCATAATTTGCTCTAGACTCTCAGAACTCAAAGAAACACTTTACTATTACTTATTTATTATAAAAGATACAAATGAGCAGCCAGATGAAGAAGTACCTAGGAGGAGGTCCAGAAGGTCTATAGAGCAGGAGCTTCTGTCCCTGTGGAGGTGGAGCATGCCACCCTCCCAGCAACTGGATATGGTCACCAACCTGGAAGCTCCTTGAACCCCGTCATTTAGGGTTTTTATGGAGGTCAATTTGAGATCATTGGCCATTTGTGATTGAGCTCAATCTTCAGTCCCTCCTGAAAGTTATAATTCTCTAAGCACGTGGTTGGTTTCTCTGGTTACCTAGGGGCTTTCAGCCACCAGTCACTAACATATAAAAAGACATTCTTAGAAGCTCTGTGTTAGGAACTGGGGACTAAGAGCAACTATTATAACAAGTGTATGTATATAAAACAAAAGATGCTCCTATCCTTTCTATCATTCAGGAAGCTACAGAGTGCTAGAAGCCCTGAGTCAGAAATCTGGGGCACAGAATAACTACATATTTCACATTATGTCATGGTGCATATTTGATATTTTGTATCAAATATATTAACATGTATAGGATGGCAACTCCAACACAAGTCAACAAAGGCTATTCTTACGGCGTTGCATAAGTAAGAACTCTACAGGAAAGGGGTTAGTTATGACACCCGTCCAAACGGATCAGTCAGATCAACAAACACATAATAACAGAGGAGAGAAAGATGCATGTGCAAAATGGAGCTCAGGGAGCTGGAAATTCAAGGTTGCCTAGAAACAAGTGGTGGGTGGAATGAGGAAATGAAACAGCTTAGCATTCCATTAATTTTTTTAAAGCTACAAATGCATTACATTTCTGAACCAGTCAAAATCTCCTGAGCATCACTCTCAGCTCTTCCCATCCTATCCCCAGTCTCCTCCTCTTGCTCTCCTGTGGGAAGAGTGGTGTTGGTAAAAAAAAGAAATGAGAAAGATAATTCTAGTGTATGTCTCCTTAAAACATCAACACCAGGCTGGGCGCCATGGTTCACACATGTAATCCTAGCACTTTGGAAGGCCAAGGTGGGCGGATTGCTTGAGTACAGGAGCTTGAGACCAGCCTGGGCATCATAGTGAGACCTCTGTCTCTACAACAAATTCTAAAAATTAGCCCAGGTGTGGTGGCATGTCCCTGTGGTCTCAGCTACTCAGGAGGCTGAGGCAGCAGGATTGCTTGAGCCCAGGAGTTCAAGGTTGCAGAGAGCTGCGATTGTGTCACTCCATTCCAGCCTGGGCGACACAGCAAGATCCTGCCTCAAAACAAAATAACAAAAAACCATCAACACCAGTTTTGGAAATGGTGCATCCATCTTGGAAAGAGGAAAATCCCATCAGAAACACATATGTTAGGCCTGCATTGCTAATGCTAGATTCACACCATAAACCCTAACCCCAAAGAAACACAGATTTGTAACTTACTGATATAGAGCCACAGAAGTGTCCAGGCTATGACTGCTAGGATGAATAAAAATCCTGTGAAGAGAATGATCTTATTTTGTACATTCCAAAAGGGAGCTTTTTTCTTGGATTGCTTCTTGGGTTTGGATTTGCCAGTGGGTTTTTGCAGTGGTCGTCTCCCTGGCAATGGTGGTCGTCTCCCTGGCAGCTTGTTTTGGGCACTGACCACTTGGACTGAGATATTGGATATCTTAAATTAAAAAAAAAAAAAAAAAAGATATATTACCAAGTAGAAGTAGTCTAAAGCTTAAATGAAACTACTCAGTCAGGAGATGTTGGTGCTAAAACGCCTAAATATAACTAAGCATTCTTATTTATGTAAGTATATCAAATTATTAAGTATAAGAAGTTGATTTGTACCAAGTCACAAAATGAAGACCAGATAAACTAGACATTTCTATATATGAGCCCTAGTGAAATGGTTTCTAGGTTCTTTCCTCAACTCTCCAACTCTGTTGAAGAGATGCTATGGAGGAGAGGCCTGAATTTAATGGGGTAAAGTAGACTAGCAGATTTGAAGGTTAAGAGATTAAGGTTAAGATTCTATGTGGGTAGATTCATGTGTGTACACAGTCCTTTTTTTTTGAGACAGAATTTCACTCTTGCTGCCCAGGCTGGGGTGCAATGGCGTGATCTTGGCTCAGTGCAACCTCTGCCTCCTGCATTCCAACGATTCTTCTGCCTCAGCCTCCCAAGTAGCTGGGATTACAGGCACCTGCCAGATAATCCTGTATGTGTATTAAAGACGGGGTTTCGCCATGTTGGTCAGGCTGGTCTTGAACTCTTGACCTCAGGTGATCTGCCCGCCTCGGCCTCCCAAAATGCTGGAATTACAGATGTGGGCCACCACGCCTGACCACAGTCCTGTTTGTGTAGGTGTGTTTCACATATTTGTATTATAGTGCTTTTCTCTCAGAATCTATTATTTCTGCGCTGATGTAGTATTGGAAATAAGACGATAAGTGAGTTCTCCACAGAAATGAATTGATTTCCTAGTTACAGCTTCATGACTGTGGTAGATATAATTATCATATCACATAAAAGTGATATGATAATTTTCTTAGCGTTGTAGGATAGGAGTTAAATATGTTTGTTTTCCCATTGCCAGCCCCTGACTGAATTAGTGACTCAGTTTCTCAATTATAAATGAAAGAATTATTTAAAAGTAAATCAAAGAATGAAATAGAAGACTCATTCAATTAGAAAATTGTTGAAGTGTATTGATGTGCATAGTGTTATGTGCAAGAGTGAAAAATACATTAACTGTTTCCCTTCCTCCTCTTTTATTTTCTTGTCT
Source organism: Sapajus apella (assembly GCF_009761245.1). Lineage (NCBI taxonomy): Eukaryota > Metazoa > Chordata > Mammalia > Primates > Cebidae > Sapajus > Sapajus apella. The sequence goes on from NW_022436980.1 coordinate 8,796,351, forward strand.
ACCCTCTGCTATTTGATGCTGTGAATTCTTTAATAATGTATTCAAGAGTTTAGCTTCTTTTAAGGAGAGATTTATACATGTCAGGGTAACTAAACTCCAGAGATGATATAGCTTTTAACCACACATTCTCTTAAAGCCAACAATATGGAATGCCAGTTCCAAAGAAACCATCCCCTTTTGCACTATTCTTAAGAGTCCTCTCCTTTTTCCTTTCCCTCGCTCTTCTCTTCAAAATTCATGCCTTCCAGTCTTTAATTCTGCCAATTAATGAAATAATATGTGGCCACGAACACTCTGAATTATTCATGGCTCCTTCATTATTTTTGCCAAACACCTTGTCAACCCCTGGAGTGAAATGTTGCTTGTATCCTTTCTGGTGAAACTGAACTAGACCAGACATCATTTAATGTGGTGTCCTGCAGGAATGAGGATGGGGTTTCTAAAGAGAGAAACTTTCCATTGTAGAATGAGTTGATGATGGTGTCAAGCTACTTTCAAGCACTCCCCCAAAAGAAGTAAAAGAAAGAAACACATAGAAATGTCAGTACATGAACTGACAAGGCCAAGGTTGGAGCTCTAAGTGCAGAAACACATTATAGGCAGTCTCAGTTAGCACTGATTAAATTTTAAAGTGGAATTTGTGTAGAGATCACTACAATTTCCCTCGAGTTTTAGAAAAATAGCTACAAATCAATTGTCAAGTATAGCACTTTATATTAAGCTCACATTTGTAAAATCCATTAAGTAACATAAGAAGATAAAATATTTTATTATTGTTTCCTTTATTTTTATAAGGTCATATAATCTTATTTTACTAACAAGGTCAACAATAAATGGCATTCAAGTAAGAGAAAGTTTCTCACCCTGTACTTACTTTCAGGTCAGCAGGTGCGGCTGAAACATCAATGTTTTCCTTTTCCATTATTACGTGTTTTGTGTGATCACCCAGGGTGTCTCAAAGCCGGTTTTCACCCCTTATATGCTGTCTTGAGAAGAATGGAGAGAACCGTCACCACATTCAAGCTAGCTTTCAGAGGAGTGGAATCAATTTACCTCCAGCGGGTTCAGTTCAGAAACTGAAGCCGCCTCATTGCTATATTGTAAATGTTAAAGGGACCTAGCACTCAGCTTTGCACCCCAAACTCAAGGTTTCGCGGTGTAACTTTAATAGGAGCCAGGCCCTTCAGAGTACAGCCAGCCTCAAGGCAAGGTTTTCTTATAAGAAACACAATCCCACGATCGAGAAACATTTAAAAGTCATTATAATTTTTACTTGCGTCTCCTAAAGGATATGTAGAGGTCTAATTGACAACCCTCAGCACCACAGCTGAGAAGTCCTCACACCTGATTTCTCTTGCTTGGCATCTCCTGCCTGCTCCAGAAGACTCACTCTTCAATCCTGCTCCCAGCTCTCCAGCCATACTCACTGAGAACGCATATCCAAGGGGACTTTTTTCCATGAATCTCCCCCTACTTCTTGCAGTCAGTCCTCAATAAACCTGGAGCCCTTTCCGCTGTGAAGCCCTTGTTTCCATCTCCCCCTTTCTTCTTAATGTCAATCTGAATTAGACCCACCATGGAAAGAATAATCCTGAGAAGCAGGGTCAGAATTTTTCTTAACAGACTGGAAGGAAAAGGCAGGGATTGCTGGAAGCTCATCACCCGGTGACAGTGGGTATCAACAGAAAGCTGATCTGTCATGCTTTAAAGGAGAAACCACTGGTCTGCTGATCCAGACACAAACTTCAGCATTGTTCAGGGGCTGTGCCGACGACAAGCGAGAAACCACCTGCTGAAAGTGGTGAAAGATTGGTGGAGTTGCCTCATACCTGAAATTTGATCTAACTTGAGGAAAATGAGACAGACTGGCAAAAAAAAAAAAAAATTAAATTAAGTAATGTTGAAAAGGAAATTAAGTCATGTTGTATAAATTTGCCTCCTCGGTTTCATTATTTATTATTCACACTGATGAAATTGCTAATAATGGTTTAGGCTTTATAATATTACTTTCAATGGCTCATCTTTCCTGTATTATTTCTCTACTTATTTCTAGTACTAACTCATATTCCACCAATATAAGTAAAAAATATATACTTAGCAATGGCCATTGACAAAGACCCTTTTCCTGACCAAAGAGGTCAGGTTCCTCTGAGCTCTCTTTTCAGCTAGACCTTGTCCTTAGGCCCTGTCTTTGGCCAGTTTAGCAGGAATCCCCACACCCTTGGTATCTGATCACCCTTGATTTTTCTTTTTTCTTTTTGATTCAAGAGTGGCCTTGAAATACCCCTGATATCTAATCAAGTTCTTTATCCCCTACCCTTGATGTGTACGTCCTTGGCTGCCTGTAACAAGAACCCTGATTGGTCAGTTTAGCAAGACTGCCCCTACCCTTGATGTTTCCCCTTAGTCATTTTCCATCCATGGACCCCCTCAGTCTGCACATTGGCTACTAATCCTCAGCTTTCCTTGCTGTATTTTGTAAGGCTGGTTGCCTCGCCGGGAGGCCGGACACACCCACCTCTGCACTCAGCACCTGACTCTGCACCCGGCACCAGGCTCTGCACCCAGCACCTGACTCTGCACCCGGCACCAGCTCTGCACTCCGCACCGAGCTCTGCTGCAAGGCTGCCCTGGAAGGCTCCGGCTGATGCAACCCTGGCTGGCTCTCGCACCGGAAAACCCGCCCAACAACCCGCCAACCAATAGCGGCCCGCCCCGTGTCAATCCCGCTCCCCGGACCAGAGCACCCAGCTGTTGCTCGTTCCTCCTAGCTATAACCGGCCCCCAAACCCCCCACCCAGGAAGTCAGCGCGACTTCTCTGGCCCCTTTCCCTGGGACCATGGAACCTCGCCCCGGAGCGGAATAAACATGGCATTTAATTTTCTTATACTGGCCTCAGTTTCCTTATTTTAAACTCAGCAATGACCCTTACATATTTGAAATTGACCTCAGCTCTATATGGAATTCGCTTTCTCCTGTTGCAACGGTGCTGAAGAAAATCTGTCTTTACAGCCTTTAACTAGCGTTCCCCAATCCTTGTTTCCCTTTCACACCTCCAAGGGTGAAAAGTAGCAAATAACAGGAGGCTCTGCTAAATGTGCAGAATTTAAAAGCAATCATAAAACCAACCGAAGGCTGCTTTTTCACTATTGCCGTGCCAGCAGTTCTAGATAATGTCAGTGACAAAATGCTTCTCCCTAAAAAAAAAAAAAAAA
>NW_022436980.1:8799966-8801345 GCF_009761245.1 Sapajus apella
AAATTAAGTCATGTTGTATAAATTTGCCTCCTCGGTTTCATTATTTATTATTCACACTGATGAAATTGCTAATAATGGTTTAGGCTTTATAATATTACTTTCAATGGCTCATCTTTCCTGTATTATTTCTCTACTTATTTCTAGTACTAACTCATATTCCACCAATATAAGTAAAAAATATATACTTAGCAATGGCCATTGACAAAGACTCTTTTCCTGACCAAAGAGAGCTCAGGTTCCTCTGAGCTCTCTTTTCAGCTAGACCTTGTCCTTAGGCCCTGTCTTTGGCCAGTTTAGCAGGAATCCCCACACCCTTGGTATCTGATCACCCTTGATTTTTCTTTTTTCTTTTTGATTCAAGAGTGGCCTTGAAATACCCCTGATATCTAATCAAGTTCTTTATCCCCTACCCTTGATGTGTACGTCCTTGGCTGCCTGTAACAAGAACCCTGATTGGTCAGTTTAGCAAGACTGCCCCTACCCTTGATGTTTCCCCTTAGTCATTTTCCATCCATGGACCCCCTCAGTCTGCACATTGGCTACTAATCCTCAGCTTTCCTTGCTGTATTTTGTAAGGCTGGTTGCCTCGCCGGGAGGCCGGACACACCCACCTCTGCACTCAGCACCTGACTCTGCACCCGGCACCAGGCTCTGCACTCAGCACCTGACTCTGCACCCGGCACCAGCTCTGCACTCCGCACCGAGCTCTGCTGCAAGGCTCCCCTGGAAGGCTCCGGCTGATGCAACCCTGGCTGGCTCTCGCACCGGAAAACCCGCCCAACAACCCGCCAACCAATAGCGGCCCGCCCCGTGTCAATCCCGCTCCCCGGACCAGAGCACCCAGCTGTTGCTCGTTCCTCCTAGCTATAACCGGCCCCCAAACCCCCCACCCAGGAAGTCAGCGCGACTTCTCTGGCCCCTTTCCCTGGGACCATGGAACCTCGCCCCGGAGCGGAATAAACATGGCATTTAATTTTCTTATACTGGCCTCAGTTTCCTTATTTTAAACTCAGCAATGACCCTTACATATTTGAAATTGACCTCAGCTCTATATGGAATTCGCTTTCTCCTGTTGCAACGGTGCTGAAGAAAATCTGTCTTTACAGCCTTTAACTAGCGTTCCCCAATCCTTGTTTCCCTTTCACACCTCCAAGGGTGAAAAGTAGCAAATAACAGGAGGCTCTGCTAAATGTGCAGAATTTAAAAGCAATCATAAAACCAACCGAAGGCTGCTTTTTCACTATTGCCGTGCCAGCAGTTCTAGATAATGTCAGTGACAAAATGCTTCTCCCTAAAAAAAAAAAAAAAATATATATATATATATATATATATATTTGGTATAAATTCTTTGGTATAATCCCTGTGGGATTACATATTCC
>NW_022436980.1:8801445-8879096 GCF_009761245.1 Sapajus apella
CAATATTATTATTAGTTTTATTTCATAATTCTTACTGAAAACATTTTTACTCTATAGGGGAAGAGATTGTTAAGAAATGATCCACTCTAGGGAGAAGCAGCCCCTGAGTAGCTGGGAAGCTTCTGTAGGGTCGACAGTGTGAAGGATCCACCGCAGGGTGTCGCTGGCACCGCCTGGTCCCTGGTGAGCCCATCGGCCGGCAGAGCTCACACCCACATCCCCAGATTAGTCCAGGGATCCAGGCACTGCCTCGACTGCAGCTCTTCCAGATGCATGGAGGTCACACCGCAGCCCATGCCCTGAGTGCCTGGCATCAGAGGCACCTGCTGTACTTCTGCAGGAGCCAAGTGGTGCAGAGCCTGGGCCGCTGCTCCAAGTAGCTGGGCATCCCGATAGCTAACTACCCAGAACAAACGGTACATAACCTTCCAACTGGTGTAGCCACTGCATTTTTCATGGGTGGGTCAGTTTGGAAGCAGTAATCTCCATAAAATGGTGGTGAACATAGGGTGGAATCCATACACAAAAATACAAAAAAAATCCACAGAAATGCCTACCATGCATACTTTTAAAGAGGACTTCTGGCTAGGCACGGTGGCCCACACCAGTAATCCCGGCACTTTGAAAGGCCCAGGCAGGAGGGTCACTTGAAGCCAGGAGTTTGAGACCAGCATGGGCAACCTAGTAAGATCCTGTTTGTACAAAAAAAAAAAAAAAAAAAAAAGCCAGGTGTGGTAGTACACCATTAATTCTAGCTACTCTTTGGGAGGTGAAGTAGTAGGATCTCATGGGCACAGAATTGAGACTGCAATGAACTAGGACTTCCATGGAGAAATCCTCAATGTGGCTATCGTTGGCTACGTCATAAAGGAAATGACTAATCAGAAAAGAACTTCTTGGAGTCTTCATAGTCACTTGTTTCAGCAATCCAAGGTGATATTGAGAAAACTAAGAAATGATTCATTTACCAGAATATTTGAAACTCAAAGAAGACAATTTATTTCAGGTTCCTAAAACCAAAATGATGAATGGCCGCTGACGAAAAAAATCATCTTATTTATTCATTCACTGTTGTCTAGTGAAAACATAACTGCTCATAACTGTGCAATCTTATCTTGGTTGTATTTTTAAAATGAAACATTTCTCTACAGCTATGAATTAAACAGTGCACTGTAGTTGCCATTTTACGTTTCAACTGTTAAATTAAACCCATCGTGATATAGTACAAAAGAGATTCATTTAAAAATCAGTATTCTTTTCTATGTAATATATCAATTCAAATGCATCACTAGAAAGGTATTTGTCTTATCATGGAAATGAAATGTATACAAGTATGGGTAAAAAGGCAAGTCACTAGTTTGAGATTAGAAGTATAATTCTAATGGTAAAATATGGGCATATATGTACTTATATAGATTTACTGCTAAACAGATGGGGCTTATAAAAGTAAATGTACTAAACAGAAGTTTGATAGTTTATCATAATTCTAAAAGGAAAAATCCAGATTTTGTACTTTTTGATATTTTGTGCATTAATATATTGTCATAAACATGAGGACACTTGGGAAATCTTATTTTAGTCATTTCCTTTATGAGGTCACATTATTGTACCTCTTCTTTTTTTTTTTTTTTGAGACGAAATCTCACTCTGTTGCCCAGGCTGGAGTGCAGTGGCACAATCTTGGCTCACTGCAACCTCCACCTCTCAGGTTCAGGAAATTCTCCTGCCTCGGCCTCCTGAGTAACTGGGATTACAGGCGTGTGCCACCACGCCCAGCTAATTTTTGTATTTTTAGTAGAGATGGGGTTTCACCATGTTAGTCAGGCTGGTCTCGAACTCCTGACCTCGTGATCCACTCGCCTTGGCCTCCCAGAGTGCTGGGATTACAGGCGTGAGCCACTGTGCCCGGCCACCATCTTCATTTTGTATGGCACTGCCTCAATTTGTGGACTAGACACACTCTGCCTATCATGTTTTTTGTGTTTGTATTTTAAGACAGCAGATAAGGGTGTTTTGAATTTGTAGGTCTCATTTTTGTGTTAGATAACACTTTTTTCTTTTTAACAGTAGATATTTCTGTCCTGCAACAATTTTTTTTTTACTTTGGTTTTCTTCCTTTAAATGATTGTCAATGTCAGTTTATTCTATTTAGAATATCCTATAACTGTATACTTAAAAGAGATTGCATCTGTCCATACCATTCCATTCTTTCTGTATAGAACAGTGGTTAAGCATATGTAGTTATTGCATTTTATAGAAAAACAAAACAGCAAACTTCATCTTTACTTTTCCTTAAGATTTAAGTGACCACATAAGCATTCATTTATATGTACCAGTTTCTTAAAGACCAATAAATGTTTGCCTTTAGCAAAGCTATTGAAAAGCCAGTTAAACTGTAAAATAGTTAGAAAGCTATTTATTTTTAATGCAAGTATATGTTCTAGAGCAAATCTAAATTGCTGTGGTTGCACACGCACAATGTAACGTGATGCTTGTCTAAAGAGTGCGTGCAGCTTCAGGGAAATGCATAAAATTTTACTTAAATAATTTTCATAATATGGCTTTTTCCTCCTAATAACTGTATGATTTTTGGCCATTTGAGTCTTTTTGTTGATGCTGGAAGAAAGTTGAAATCCTTGGGTATTTAGAAAATTAAGATTGCAGGTTGTTTTGGGGCCCCTCAGACAGCACCTTGCATCATTGTTCACTTTAGCAACAGATTTGGTGGTAAATGGGGGTTGGGGTTGGAGCAGAAGTATGCAAAAGCTATTTCTAAAGATAACTCATCATGCATCAGTTTCCTGTAATCTGCAAAGATGAATTAGAGCTGATTTTAATTAAAATATTTATAAATTATATAGAAAAGCATATAAAGTTGTTGAGGAAGAGAAAAGCATATGTAAATTCAGTTGGGTTGAGTTTTACTTTTTGGCATATGTATTTATGGCAAACAACACTGTTTGTGGCTTTCTTATATTTTATAGAAATATTTAGAAAACGTAATAGTAAATGTTAGAAATCCTATACTTGAAAGAAGCCTCATTTATTAGTGGCTTTTTGAAACAAAGTTTAAAATAAACATGGAAATTGTAAAAATATTTGTATTTGTTTTGTCTGAATAGCTTGCTGCTAATTAAGTTCTCCTTAGATGTGTGAAAGTTATTTGATGTTTTATTGTCATCTTACATCTTGTTTAATAGCCATCACTTTTGAAAATCAAAGGATATCTTCGTTTAAGAATTAATTGTGTCAACATTTTGTCAACAGTTTATATTATTCGCATATTATAATAAATTACTAGAGTACCGCTTTGATTAGTCTGAATGTCTTCAGGCTTTGAAATAAATCTTGACCAAGTGATACAAAACAAAAGATAGAAAGAAATGATCTACTCTCAGTGAGCAGATATATAATAAAGCAAGTATAACAAAATGTTAATGGTAGAATCTAGGTGTGGGTATGTGCATTTACACTATAATGATATTTCAACTGCTTGTTTGAAATTTTTGTTAATAAAATGTTGAGGGGAAAATGATCATCTCTGAGAGTCAAATACACTAGATAAGTCACTGGTTTTGAGTGATGATGGCAAGGAAAGCTGGGATTTAAGATAAGCAAGCTTGCAAGAAGCTTGGGGAACAAGTATGTATGGATCTTCTTGTTGCTTTTACTGGTATGGAAGTTCTGGTGCAGAGTCCTTTCAATCCCAGAGCATATGACCAAAGACAATTGCAGTGGCCAGGAACATGTTGATGTTTTCTATCATAAGCAGTTTAGAAGACGGTGGAGAGATTTCTATTTCTTCCCAGGAGCAAGAAGAAGGGAAGTAGGGTAGATGTCTGAAAGCTGGCCTTCCAAGCAGATAGCGTACAGTGATCTAGATCAAAGGAGAAATATTTCTCCATTGCGTTTAGCCGTGATTATTGGGAGTAAACACATAATCGGTACATGAATTCGACACACAAAAACACGTTAGATATTTCAGCCTTCCATTCCTGTGCTGAGACTAGCACATTGTGAAGACAGGACGTAGGTCCACATCATCCATCTAATTGTGAACAAGGTCCTGCACTCCTGGCGTAGAAGTCACTTAGCAGCAGAGGTGACACTTTCATCTTTGCCTAACCAGAGGAGAGGTCAGCTCTTCAGAAACTGATAAATGTCTTTCTGCTACTTAGGACCCACTTCTCCCTATTATGATAAGTGGCTGTGTGCAAAGTTGCCATCTGATCAGCACTCTCCACTAAGTTATCTGCAGAAGGGGAGTAAATCCTGAGGAATTTCAAGGTTGCACAGGATGCTGGGAAGTCAGGCAGCCACTTAACATTGTTATCCTCAGTGTCCTGTAATAGGCTTGTATGACAATGATCCTGGTTTCCTTTTCCTGATGACTTGCAGGGAGCATGATTCTAATCTTTTGGGTCACATCACATGAATCTTTTTTAAAAGTGAAATTATAGTGTGGCATCTCCAATCTGGGCTACTGCAATATCCTCTTAACTGCTTTTCCTTGAGCTCATCTGTGACACTCTGACCCATGAGTACATCACTGCTGATAAATCTTCCTAAAGTGACACTTAATGTCACTTCTAACTTTAACAAATGGCAGCCCTTTTGTTCAGTTTCTCTAGCCTGGCATTCAAGGTTTCCTCAGCCTGGCACCAGGCTACCTTTCTAACTGTGTGCTCCTGTCACATATACTAACCCTGTTCTGTCACATCATGCATTTTCCATCTTTATTCCTCCATTTATTCACCCATCTACCTGTTAACTCAATATTTATTTCGTGCCTACTATATGAAATATCAAATTTTTCTAAAAACTGAATACAATGTATCACTGCTCTTAAAAAGCTGTCATTGCAGGGAGCAGAGATGCAAATGACTGATTATAATATTACGTAATAAATATTATAACAGAAATGTGAATAAATGCCCTAGAACCACAGAGGTTATTAACAGCTTTCTTCTCTGAATGTCATGCCCCTAGCACATATTGCAATTCAAATCCTAACCACTCCCCACACCCTACCTATAGCTCTCCAACATGCTTTTGCACCCCACCCCATGACACTCTCTTCTTCCTAACTCAAAACCTTTATGGTACATACCAACTAGTACTTTGGACTTTAAATAATGTAGTAATTCATCAAACACTACTTTGTAGCATCTATCATCAGTCTTGTTGGCTATTTAATTTGTCATGTGGATCTCCTGTCTCCAACTAAACTCCAAGCTCCTTGAGGATAAGGTCTCTGTATTACAACCTTCAATGTAATAATCTTGGGAAGGGGCAATGGCTGATAGCTCCTTCAGGAATTAGTTGGGCCTGGGATTTGTTTGTACCTTATTTACAAGCTAATAAGTTAGTCTGTTAACTATTTTATGGATGGTAGCAAAAGACACAAGATTCATGGCTCAGCAAACAGCATGAGCGTCAGTGGGTGTTCCATAAGGGTGACACAGTATGGTCCAGATGGATGCTGCACACGCAGTGGGTTTCCACTGCGCTGAGGAGTGCAGAGTTTGGCAAATTCACCATTTTTACAGCAAACAGTAAGCAACCCTGCTGATTGTTCAGGATGGAGATATTACCTCCTCCCACAGGGCCTGAAAGCACACCCTGAGAAACGGCCAGGGTGGAGAGCAGTCTGAGCCTTGTATTCTTGGCACACACAGTGTATTTGTTTCCCAGGGCTGCCACAAATTGGAAGGCTAAAATCGCAGAACTTTATAGTCTCACAGTTTTAGAGGCTAAAAGTCCAAAATCAAGTTGTCGTCAGGGCCGTGTGCCCTCTGACAACTGTAGCGTAGAATTTCTCCTTGTGTTTTCCTAGCTTCTGGGGGTTTGCCAGCAACCCTTGGTGCCCCTTGGCTTGTAGCTGCTGCCCTTCAGTCTCTGCATTTATCATCACATGGCATTCTCCCCTTGTGTGCCCCTGTGTCTCTTATAAGGACCCCAACCCTGTTGGATTAAGGGTCCACTCTACTCTACCATAACCTTATCTTAACCAATTACATCTGGAACAACCATACTTCCAAATAAGATTACATTCTAAGGTGGTGGGAGTTAGACTTCAACATGTGTTTTTTGAGAGACATAATTCAATTCCTAACACCCAATGAGAGCTATAGGATATTGAGAGACTTGGAGAACCGTCTCTCTCGACAGAGTAAACTTGCTCCTAATAGACAGCACTGCAAACTTTCTAGAGCCAGGTCGTATTCTGAAATAGCTGTAGGTGGCATTCTTACCATTTTCTCCAGATGTTATCCTGAAATCCTACTCTACTCCTCTGACTCTCCCTCTATGGTAGAGAGAGGGAGGATGGTGCAGTGTGATTTATTTATGGTCAAGAAGCAATCATGATTCATTGGTACATGATCCATGGTCAGCCATGTTCAAAGAAGTGAATGTTCAGACAAGATTGTGTAGGGTCCAGCCCTACAGGGTTCTGTGACCTCCTCCAGGCTGGTGCAGAGATGAGAAACTGTAGAAATAAAAGGCACAAGACATGGAAATCAAGAAAACAGAATTTGGGCCCAGGGTTCCACTGCTTCCCAAATCACGGAGACCAGCAGTGGCCCGGAAAGCTTGGACACTCTCACTTTTATTGAGTTGCAAATCTGGGGGCAGGGTGGGTAGGACGTGGTCTTGGTGGTCAGAGATTGGGGGCGGGATAGATAGGGCGTGGCAGTGATAGGGTCAAGTACATCACGAGTCATTCAGGTAGGGGTTCAGGAATTTCTGGCACCCGAAGTAAGATATGGAGCATGATGCATCAGCACTTTTTCCATACTTATCAGGAAAGAACAAAAGCAATAAGATTTATATTACTATTACTGATTATCTTTTCTAAGAAAAAAGGAACCAGTGCAGAAGCAGAGCCTGAGGGTAGACATGGAACGTGACCACTGAAGCACAGCATCACATAGAGACAGTTAAGCCCCCAGATGTCTGCAGGCCTCCTGACAGCCGTCAGCCCTGCCACGAGAGCTTGGAGAAGTGGAGTTTTCTCCTAACTCCTCGGGGAAGGAGACGTGTCAGCTATTTTGGACGTCTCCTTCCCTAGCTGGCTAAACAGCGGGCGCTTTCCCAGTGCTGGTGCTGCTGCACAGCCAAGTCGCCCTCCAGCAGCCCTTATGAGGGTGTGACAGAGGGCTTAAAGCATCTTGCCTTAGTGTCATTCATTTTCACAATGTCACCCCAGGTTCACACTTCCAACCTGAGAGGCATTAGTAAAAGAATTAAGATCACCTATGAATAACTAAGATCACCTATGAATAACTAATAACTACTGCAGTTATATTTCTAGTTACTTTCCTATGAATAACTAATAACTACTGCAGTTATATTTCTAGTTACTTTCCTCTTCATTATTTATATGGAAATAGTCTAAGGCTTTTTGCTCCTGCCTCGGAGCTTATGGGATCTCCCAGCTACAAGATTGTCCTGCTATTCAAATAGACAAGTAAGGGGAGAGTTAGTGTGTGAAAAGCCTCTTTTCCTTGTGGTTCAATGGATCCACAGAAAAGATCTCTTTTCCTTTTGACTGCCTACCATGAGAAGTGCTTAATTCAGTATGAACATGAAACTGGGTTAAGGGACACTGAGGTAAACTAGTCCAGAAGCCATTCTACCTCAAATACCTAACCAGACAAACCCTAGGAGGCCCACATTGGTCCCAGTGGTAGACAACACTGTCACAGAAAGCCGCCATCACATTGAGCTAGTGCAGCATCTGGCTCCCAGCAGGAGCTGAATCTGATTTATGTTTGATGAAGGAATGAACCTTCTGTACTAAAAAGTACTGACTTTGGAAATAATACAAAGGTCACTGGATTACAAAGTGATACTTAAAAAAAAAAAAACTACAAATTAGAATAACAGGGTAGGATTGGGAAAACGACAAAATGATGGAAAATGAGAACAATTATGATAGAAATAAATGAAACAAATAAATCAACATGAAGTTGGTACAGAGAGGTATGGAGAAAAAATGAGGAGTAAAAAGAAGTGGAGGAGAAAACAAAGGGAGCAGAACAATTAAATAATTTAAAATGTGTATTCCGTGCAAGTTGGCCTGGAGAACATCTCATGTTTTAGCAACCAAGGGTTGAGTTTTGCACTGCTATCCAGAGTTAGCTTCTCCACCAAGTTCATCTCAGTAATGCTGTTCAGTGCTCCCGGGTCCCCTGCTGTTCAGCACTGTGTCATATCAACTTTTTCATAGACTTTGCGCATCCTGGAATCTGAAATAATACCACTCAACTATTTGCTCATTATTCTAAATCATTCCCAATTAGAGGCCCCAATGGCCTTGATATAATTTAACATTGACAAATGAGAGAAGTGACTGAGTGTACATTCTGGTAATTTCTATCGAAAGCTCAGTTGCTCAAAAGCACAGCTAAAATCCAAATAAAAACAGTGGTGATGTGATAAAGCAGAAATCCTACCTTATATCCCCTGCCCTGAACAAAGAAGTATTTAAGAATTAAATTAGATTTTATATTAGGCCATTTTGTGTTGCTATAAAGAAACTGAGACTGGGTAATTTATGAGGAAAAGAGGTTTAATTGGATCGTGGGTCTGTAGGCAGTATAGCAAGCATGGTGCCAGCATCTGCTTCTGGTGAGGACCTCAGGGAATGTATAATCGTGGCGTATTAGTTCATTTCACACTGCCATAAAGCACTGCCCCACACTGGGTAATTTATAAAGGAAAGAGGTTTGATTGACTCACAGTTCTGCATGGCTGGAAAGGCCTCAGGAAACTTACAGTTATGGGGGAAGGCAAAGGAGAAGCAATGCACATCTTCACAAGGCAGCAGGAAAGAGGGCGAGCGTGAAGGAGGAACTGTCAAACACTTATAAAACCATCAGATCTCATGAGAACTCACTCACTATCACAAGAACAGCATGGGGGAAACTGTCCCCATGATTCAATGACCTCCCACCAGGGCCCTCCCTCAATACCTGGAGATTATGGGGATTAGAATTCGAGATGAGATTTGGAGGGAGACACAGCCAAACCGTATCACATGGTGAAAGACAAAGGGGAATCAGCATATCATGTGGCGAGAAGGAGTAAGAAAGAGAGAGTAGGGATGTAGGTACCACACGCTTTCAAACAACCAGATCTTGCAAGAACTCACTCACTCATCACCAAGGGGATAGCACTAAGCTGTTGATGAAAGATATGCTCCCATGATCCAAACACCTCCCACCAGGCCCCACCTCCAACTCCAATACTGAGGGTTACACTTCAACATGAGATTTGGTGGGGACACAGATTCAAACCATATCATTCTGACCCTGGCCCCACAAATTTCATGTTCATCTCACATCATAAAATATAATCACCCCTTACCAATAGTCCCCCAAAGTCTTAATTCATTCTAGCATTAACTCAAAAGTCCCAAGTCCCAAATCCCAAGTCTCATCTGCAAATAAGTTCCTGATACCTATGAGCCTGCAAAATCAGAGCAAGTTACGTAATTCCAAGATGCAATGGTGGTGCAGGCATGGAATAAACATTTCCTTTCCAAAAGGGAGAAATCAGCCAAAATAAAGGACTACAGGCCTCAAGAAAGTCCGAAACCCAGTAGGGTAGTCATTATAGCTTAAAGCTCAAAAATAATCTCTTTTGTTTCCATGTCCCACATCCAAAGCACACTGATATGAGGGGTGGGCTTCCAAGACCTTAGGCAGCTTCTTTCCTATGGCTTTGCAGGGTACAGCCCCTGTGACTGCTCTCATGAGCTGATGTTGAGTGCCTATCGCTTTTCCAGATACAGGGTATAAGCTGCCGATCATTCTCCAATCATTCTGGGGTCTGGAGGACAATGGCCCCTTCCCACAGCTCCACTAGGAAGTGCCTGGTGGGGACTCTGCCAAGGAAGCTTGGCAGTTTCCTTCACTCTTGAACTCTGTGCACATTCAGGCTTAACATCATGTGGAAGCCACCAAGGCTTAAGGACTGCACTCTCTAGAACAGCAGCCTGAGCTGTACTTTGACCCCTTTGAGCCGTGGCTAGAGCTAGAGTGGAAGGGATGCAGTGAGCACTGTCCTGAGGCTGCTCAGGGCAACAGGGACCCAGGGCCTGGCCCACCAGAACCATTCTTTCCTTCTAGGCTTCTGGGCCTGTCATGGAAGGGACTGCCACAGAGATCTCAGAAATGCCTTAGAGAGCTTTTTCCTATTGTCTTGGCTATTAGTATGTGGCTCATTTTTAGTCGCAGAAATCTCTTTAGCAAGTGGGTTGCTCTGAAGCACTCTTGGATTCCTCTCCCTGAAAGGCTTTTTCTTTCTCTGCCACATGGTCAGGCTGTAAATTTTCTAAACTTTTACACTCTGCTTCCCTTTTAAATATAAGTTCCAGCTTTGGTCATTTCTTTGCTCCCATATCAAAGTGTAGGTTTTTAGAAGCAACCATATCACTTCTTGAACACTTTGCTGCTTAAAAATTTCCTCCATCTGAGACCCTAGGTTGTCGCTCTTAAGTTCAAACTTCCACAGATCCCTTGGGCATAAACACAATACAGCCAAGTTCTTTGCAAAGTCGTAACAAGGGTGACCTTTGCTCCAGTTCCCAATAAGTTCCTCATTTCCATTTGAGACCTCATCATCCTACATGATGTCCATGTCACTATCAGCATTTTGGTCACAACCATTTAACCAGTCTCTAAGAAGTTTCAAACTTTTCCTCATCTTCCTGTCTTCTTCTAAGACCTCCAAACTTTTCCAGTCTCTGCCCATTACCCAGTTCCAAAGTACGTATCTTTATAGCAACACCCCACTCCTTGGTACCAATTTCTATGTTCGGCCATTTTTATGTTGCTATGAAGAAATACCTGAGACTGGGTAATTTATAAGGAAAAGAGGTTTAACTGACTCCTGGATCTGCAGGCAGTACAGAAAGCAAAGTGCCAGCATCTGCTTCTGGTGAGGGCCTCAGGAATATTGCAGTCATGGCAGAAGGCAAAGGAGAGCTAGCGCATTACGTGGCCACAGGGAGCGAGAGGAAGAGGTGCCACACACTTTCAAACAACTAGGTCTTGTGAGAATTCACTCACTCATCACCAAGGGGGTGGCACGAAGCCAGTCATGAAAAATACATTCCCACGATCCAAATGCCTCCCACCAGGTCCAACCTCCAACTCTAACACTAGGGATTACATTTCAACATGGGATTTGCTGGGGACAAACATCCAAACCATATCAGACCCTTTCTACTAAAGATGGCTTTGGCTTTCCAACCTTTCCTACCCTAATTGAGGAGCCATATGGTGCTGGAGCAGTTGTTTTTTTGTTTTTGCGTTTTTCACTTTTTTTGTTGTTTGTTTTCAATTTACAACCGTAGGTTCAGTTTGTTCCAGGCAACACATGCAATGCTTTGTGTCTGTTTGTGTAACACTAGCCACTAAATTGACTTTTATTCATTTCCACCAACATCTCTATTTGATTAGGCTTACCTAAAACCTCAGGGTATCTGATATAGGTGTTTATTTAGCAGAGGGTTCCCCGGCCGTTGCATTCTAACTGATCTCCTTGGAGAATTCTAAAATATGGTTGATTAAGTTCATGGACCTAGCAACAGGGTACAGGAGCCTCCAGTGGAATTTTACTACTTCCCCAGCAGGCTAAGTGCCTCTGACTTACTGAGGATACTTGCTGGCATCCTCTCACTGTCTCATCAGGCATAAAGGGCAGATGAGTGGATGTCTCTGCCATGTAGTCATTCACTACATCAATTTGCTCCAATGGGCTGGAAACAGTTTTATCTTAAATGTTATTTTTTCACTTATTTCATAAGTTTAATTTCACTAGAAGTCCTTGACAGCATTCGCCTACAGTTAGCCACAGCTGCCAAATCCCCTTACTCAGAGACACTGGCTCTTCAGATTCACTGATAAAATGCCTTACTGTTTCAGCCAATCAGTGGTGGGTGCAATCTGTCTACAGGGCTGGTATCACACTGTGAGAATCACTGTCCTCCACAGTAATCCAAAGTCGAGAGCCATGACTGCACAGTTAGAAGGGCTGCGCTTCTGACTCTTCTTCTTTTTCTTTCTTTCTTTCTTTTTTTTTTTTGAGATAGAGCCTCACTCTTCTGCTGCACAGGCTGGAGTGCAATGAGGCGATCTCAGCTCACTGCAACCTCTGCCTCCCAGATTCAAGAGATTCTCCTGCCTCAGCCTCCCGAGTAGCTGGGAGTACAGGCACCCAGCACCATGCCAGTCTAGTTTTTGTATTTTTAGTAGAGACAGGGTTTTACCATGTTGGCCAGGCTGGTCTCAAACTCCTGGCCTCAAGTGATCCACTTGCCTCGGCCTCCCAAAGTGCTGGGATTACAGGTGTGAGCCACTGCGCCCGGCTCTGACTTTTCTTATGCGCGACCTACATAAGCTGAGGAAGAGTCTGTTCCTTAAATATCCTGACATATAGCAGGTGCTCAGTGAGTCTTGGCTATTGTATTAATTAAATTCATAACATCTATTAATTAGATTAAGTAATAACATCTATTAATTACTATGAAGTAATGAATACAACATTGCCAAAGACCTAGTTTTACCATCTTTATTCCTTTTACTACAGAGAGGAGTGTTGTGACTCTTTTCCTTTTCAAAATTAAATTTTGTGTCTAAGGAGAATAACTCACTCATTTTACCCTCATCCTGGCCCTAATTAAAAGATTCTAAAGAAAAAAGTTACATACCATCTGCACAGCTATGCAAGAATCATTCTGATCAAGAAACATATGTTAAACTCTCAAATGTAAAACAAGTTATTGGTTATTTATACACACAAGGGTGCTCTGAACTCAGGAAAGAAATACATCTTTTGAATTCAGTCCAGAGAACTGCACATGTCTGTACTTTTCTGATTTATAGACTGGTAAGCTCTTCCCTGTTGGGGAAAGAGCAGGTGTTAATTAAGTGCAGGGAGCATGTCTTCATTCTTGCATCCACTAGAGCCCAGCACTGTGTCTTGGATGAGGAAGGGGGCACTGCAGAACAGAATTCAGAAAGCTTTGGAATCAACGCTCAGAGTTCAAATTTCAGTTCTTCCTTTTACTATCTGTGGAACCTTGGACAATTCCTTAGCACCTCTACACCTCACTTCCCTTATGTGGGAAGTTATGTAAATACTCACCTTACAGCATTGTTATAAGTATTAAAGGACATGAATTATACAGAGTGCCTGACACTTCGTACATGTTAAATAAATAACTGCTATAGTTTGAATGCACATGTTCCTCCAAAATTTATATGTTGGAACGCAAATCCCCAAAGTGATGGTATTAAAAGGTGGCCATATGGGGTTATTAGGCCATGAGGGTTCTGTGCTTATCGGGGGATTAATGCCCTTATAAAAGGGGCTTCCAAGAGCTGCTAGGCCTTTCATTTCTTCTGCCATGTGAGGACACAGCATTTGTCCCCACTGAAGGACACAGCAACAAGGTATCATCTTGCAAGCAGAGGGCAAGCCCTTACCAAACACCACATCTGTTTGTTGTTTTGATCCTGGATTTTCCAGCCTCCACAACTACTGGAAATACATTAAAAAAATTTTTTTTTAGCTCTTTTTTTTTATTGTTCTGTAGGTTCTGGGGTACATGTGCAGATCATGCAGGGTTGTTGCATAGGTACTTACATGGCAAGGTGGTTTGCTGCCTCCATCCTTTTAATATTTATAAATTACCCAGTCTAAGGTATTTGTTATTGTAGCCCATATGGACTAAGGCAATTTCTATCAAGTGAAATTCCCATAGGTCATTATTTTTTTCCCTTTAGTTTGTTCGAACTAAAGAAATGGAATTTCTTCTCAGGCAGAGTTCCTTATTTTGCGATCTATGTGTGCTAAACTCATCCCATCATAACAATGTTCTCCCAGAGAATTATTGATTCAAGAATATGGAACCAGGTGGGGCAAGGTGGCTCACTCTTGTAATCCCAACACTTTGGGCGGAAGAGGCAGGCGGATCACTGAAGGTTAGGGGTTTAAGACCAGCCTGGCCAACATGGTGAAACCCTGTCTCTACTAAAAACACAAAAAATCAGTTGGGTATGGTGGTGCGCGCCTGTGGTCCCAGCTACTTGGGAGGCTGAGGCAGGAGAATCACTTGAGCCCAGAAGGTGGAGGTTGCAGTGAGTTGAGATTGTGCCACAGCACTGGGTTACAGAGTGAGTGAGAAACCATCTCAAAAAAAAAAAAAAAAAAGAGTGTGGAACCCGAATGGACCTTTAACTTTATCCTCCAGAAGGCAATTCAATAGCTGTCTCATTAAAATAAAGGTCAGTAGGATAGTATTTACCCTAAACTCACTTGAACCATAGTGAGATTTATTCTTGCCCTTCAACATAGCTTTACCTTTTCAACTCAGGGCTATAAAAATTGACAGGTTTATTTTGAGAATATATTATAGATGCACAGCCACATTAGGTTTTCGACTTCACTGAGTAGTAAATCAACCAACTACATTTCGCATTAGCTTTCTTGTCTAAGACATTCATATTGAATTCTGGAAACAATAATTTCTGTTCTGGTATTATATTTTTCAATAATTTTTTACCAGCCAACCTTTCTGTTTTTAGCAATCCTATTTACTTCATATGGTCATTAACAAGCATGAGGCTGGGCGCAGTGGCTCATGCTTGTAAACCCAGCACTTTGGGAGGTCAAGGTGGGCAGATCACCTGAGGTCGGGGGTTCGAGACCAGCCTGACCAACATGGAAAACCCTGTCTCTACTAAAAAATACAAAATTAGCCAGGAGTGGTGTTGCATGCCTGTAATCTCAGCTACTCGGGAGGCTGAGGCAGGAGAATCGCCTCAACCCAGGAGGCGGAGGTTGCGGGGATCTGAGATCATTCCATCGCACTCCAGCCTGGGCAACAAGAGCAAAACTCTGTCTCAAAAATAAATAAAAATAAAACAAGCATGAATTGCTCACAGATTCAATGTGCCCTGTGGCAGAAAGAAAAAACGCTGAAATCTGTGGCAAAGTATCCAGCCATCATAAAATTTCTTTGCAGCTGCCCAGGAAAGACATCAAATTCCACTAACATCCTAGCATTCAGATGGTATCTTTCAAAATAGTCACAATTTTAAAAAAGTGTTAATCCTGATGAGAGTACATGAAAATGGCCACATATACTTTGCAGGTGAAGCTCTAAACTGGTACTGTGGATGGTAACTTGACAATATTAATAAAATATTTATCACTAGGAAATTATCCTAAGGTAATTATTACAAATATATTCTGGTATCATATTTTTCAATAATTTTTTACCAGCCAACTCTTCTGTTTTTAGCAATTCTGTTTACTTCATACAGTTTTACTTCATACAGTCATTAACAAGCATGTGGCTGGGCATGGTGGCTCACGCCTATAATCCCAGCACTTTGGGAGGCCGAGGTGGGCGGTTGCAGTGAGCTGAGATCATGCCACAGTGTGATGTAGCTATAAAGACGTTTCTTATAGCGTTAATTTTACTGATGAAATTTGAGAACATTCTAAAATCCAACAATAAAGGGTTAATTAAATAAAATATGATCCATCTGTTCAACAGATTTTCAAGGAAAAATTGTTCAGTCATTTCCATGTAGAACTTTCCATGTAGGAAGGACCAGCTTCCTCATCTGATCTGGTTGGGACACCCCCTTGAGTCAGATCTTCCTATTTCCTGAGATGATATCTACCATCCCCTTTTACCTGATAGGTTGCAGCTGTGAGAAACTGGTTTATTACCCAAGGGTTATAGAGATGAAGATATTCTCAACATGTTATGTGGATTACATGTGCATTTTAATATGCTAGGATGAGATGCACTAAATTGTGGATTGTGGTTGTCCTGGAGGACAGAATTAAAGAGAATCTTTACATTCCCTGAATTGTTTGAATATTTTACAAAGTTTTACCAAGGGAAAAATCTATTTAGAAATTTGATAAAAGGCAATAATTATCTTATTGGTCCATTGTACAAATACCTTGAAGCTATAGTGACAGTCAATAAATTAAGCATGACAAAATTAATTAAGATCTGTGTTATTAATAAAGCAGCAGCAAAATAATAAAGCAGGTACAAACCAACATCTAGAATCACCCTGTTTTTCAAGGAGCTTTGCCTCAGAGACCCATCTACTATGGATTACATCACAACTGTTAAAGCAATACGAAGCAACTTTGACTTAATATGCTGAAGAAAGAATTAGTGTTTAAAAATACACAATTATCTTTCTTTTGTTTGCTGGGTGCCCATTTGACAAACAACTGTTTTGGCATGAAAATTCCCATTTCTAGGTATAAGCCGAGAGGAGTGAAAAAAAAGAAAATTTTTATTTCTACAATTTGCAGCATGTTATCATCACATGGAGAAAAATTGAGTGCCAGAGGCCCAGAAGAATCCACTCATCTGGCCCTCTAGCGTGCGGTTTTAACAGCACAGTAGGTATATCAGTAACACAGGGTTTGTGTAATGACTATTCAGAGTTTACTCTCAGTCACCACTGCCTGCAATTAGAAAAAAGTACATAGCACGCTAAGTGGGTCTACAATTTAAGAAAGATTGCTTTTTAAAAAAATGGACTTAACTACACTTTGGATCCAAACTATTACATTATTTCCTGTAGCTGAAATGCATAAACAAACTATCAAGAATTGGCACCTACCATTTGAAATGGTTTTCAAATAATGCTTGGGAGCAGAGACTCTGATCTTACTTGGGGGGGTGGGGTATAGGGACCTTGAGCTAGTTTATCATATGCACAGTGTGAGGGCATTACCAAGCCCATGTGAAAGACAGACTGGAGTCTACATTATTCAAGAAGCTGAGTTTGGCCTGTTTAATGTGGAAATTTCACTTTTTTTTTTTTTTTGAGACGGGGTTTTCCCTTTTTTTCCAGGGGGGGGGGGCAAATGGCGCGATCTCGGCTCACCGCAACCTCCGCCTCCTGGGTTCAGGCAATTCTCCTGCCTCAGCCTCCTGAGTAGCTGGGATTACAGGCACATGCCACCATGCCCAGCTGATTTTTGTATTTTTAGTAGAGACGGGGTTTCACCATGTTGACCAGGATGGTCTCGATCTCCTGACCTCGTGATCCACCGGCCTCAGCCTCCCAAAGTGCTGGGATTACAGGCGTGAGCCACCGCGCCCGGCCCGGAAATTTCACTTTTAAAATGTCCAAGGGAAATAGGCTTTGAAAGCCCTCACAAGAAAGATGCGCTCATTTCTGCCAATAATTCTACCACAATTCAAAATGTTATCTTTGTGCTTTACAGTTACCATAGCAGTGAGAGATTCATAGTCAGCAGAATTATTTCAATTTCAATAATTAAACTAAACTGTTTAGGTGACCCACAAGCCAATTTTCTTTAGCATAATGGTTTTTCCTTTTTTATTTTACATTAAAGGTCTGTTAAATATATTATGCTGAATCCTAATATGTAAAATAGATGTTATCAGAGCTGCTGTGGTTGAAGCAGGAGCGGAGGCCCAGGGTTCTGCCTCCTCAGCAGCCCCGCCCCCAGGCAGATCCCAAAGGAATCTCTGGGGAAACCTAGAACTGCAGAGAACACAGTCCAAAAAACTACCATCCAGACATTGAGAGTGTGGCAATGTCTATAATTTCATCTTTTCCTTGTTATCCATTACATGGATAAAATACCTTATTTCTTTTCTTACTAGATGTATCACATGCCTTTTTTTTTTTTTCTTGTTTCTACTGGTAAGAAAGAATAAGATGAACTGATAATCCTCAGGCTTTTTTTTGCCCTTTTAATGTTTTCAATCCATGGGGAAAAAAATCTCAAAAACCTATTCATCTTAGGCAAATCTCAATCCCAGGAAATATCCTAAGGTTTTAGGGGTTTAGGCCCTTTAAATGACTTTAGGAGAGCAAGCTACATTGTCTATAACTCCTGGATGATGAAAAAGCTACATAAATGTCAGCATCAGACCTAGGGTATGATCTGCAGGAGGAAGATGAATGCCAGAGACGTGAAAACTGCTCATTCATCCAGCCATCAATCCACCCATCCATTCAACAAAACCATCCACCCATTCATTCTTCCTTCCATCCAATCAACAGATACTCCTGGTACTGACACAAGAGCTTCTCAAGAATCAATGCTTCGTCTCACTCTTTCCTGTGCCCTCTACAGGTCTAGCACAGTAAGCACAAAGTACATACTCAAAAACTTGTGGGGGTCAAAGACTTTGTTCTTGAATTCATGGCTCTAGGCTCTAAGAGTGTGCGAAATGACTCCTCGACTTTCTACACCAATTGCCAAGATAAATGCAGTAATCGTGCGAGAGCTTCCCCATAGCTCACTTATACTTCTCAGTGGCAGCTTAAGCCTCATTCCATCTTTCTGGCCTTTGAATGGAAGAGAAACCAGTATGGACTGCGGAGTCCCTAGACAAAGAATGAACTTTACACTGTAAGACACAAGACTAATTACTTTATTAGGTGCATTCTATAAGTTGAAGATGAGAATTTTTGGCAAATAAATAAATAAATAATCAAACAGACTTTGGGGCCAAGGAGCTCAGGAAAAGGGAAGCGGAGTCTTTGCATAGTTCTAAATGAACAGGAGGTGGCAGCAGTAGGCAACGTGGATTCTCGGCAGAAATGCAGCACTTGCAAAAACCAGGGGCAGAAGGCTTTGAGAAAGAGGAGAAGGTCAGAAGGTGGCTAACTATTTCTTTTTCATAGCAACCGTGGTGGGGAACGCTCGTCCTCTCTAGCAGGGGCGGGATGCGGCGTCCTACATGATCTGCCTGGGCATCCCGTACCCTGTCATGCCCGCTTGGGAGGCTCCCTTGTTGCTGCCCATCTGCAGGCCTATTACGTTCTGTCCCTGGCGAAGCTGCTCCTCAGAAAAGCCTCTCCGATTCTGCTGAGCTTTCCTGGACGAGGAAAGTGAGAGGGAATAACGTTATTATGACAGTTCTCCAATCCTTTTCAAGATATGCAATTAGACAGGCGCTAGTGGGGGTTCCCAAATAGATCAGCGGGCCCTACCCTGAGCTGTGGTTATGAGCTGTGGCCCTACGCTGAGCTATCTCTGGCCCTAGCCTGGGCTGTGGCCCTACCATGATGCATGAGCTCCCTATCTTTTAGAAGCCCAGGTGTTTTCCAGGATTTCCAGCAAAGAGGAGGGAGAATCAGTGGCCACCTCTCTGGGGAATTCTCTCTCAGCTTTTCTTATTTCTCTTTCTCCCCACTCTCCCTTCTTCCCCCACCACTTCAGGCCATCTCAGGCTTCTAAGAAGTCTGCCTCTTCTTACCCTTTCTCTCACAGCTACCTCAAGCCTTTGTGAAAATTAAAATCAGATCTTCTTTTTTTTTTAATTTTTTTTATTTTTGAGACAGAGTCTGGCTCTGTCGCCCAGGCTGAAGTGCAGTGGTGTGATCTCAGCTCCCTGCAACCTCTGCTTCCTGGGTTCAAGTTATTCTCCTGCCTCAGCCTCCTGAGTAGCTGGGACCGCAGGCACCCAACACCACACCCAGCTAATTTTTGTATTTTTAGTAGAGACAGGGTTTCACCATATTGGCCAGGCTGGTCTCAAACTCCTGACCTTGTGATCCGCCCACCTTGGACTCCCAAAATGCTGGGATTATAGGCGTGAGGCACTTCACCCGGCCAAAATCAGCTCTTCTTACAAAGCATGTCATTAATCCCATTCCCCCTTTCCCTGTATAGGGCCAAGATGAATATACCATTTTAGAGCCAAGGGACCTAAGTGTTAATGAGGGGAAATGTCTCACTCTAGATTAGAGGTCTGCAAACTTTGGTAAAGAGCCAGATAGTACATAATTGTGGCTGTGTAGCCACATGGAACATGGTAGTTTAATAACACAGATACTAAAACCAGGGCTTCAAATGGCCAATATCTCAGAGGTCTCAGGGCAAGCATTCTTTAAAATGACATAAGCTGGTAACTTTTTTTAAATAACTGTCAAGGAGAAGAAAAGAGGATCATGGAAATGAATAATCAATTATTTGCCACAGAGCACTTTTCTACAACTAAGTCATCCAGTTTTAAGTTTCCTGCCTACCCTACACACTGAAGAAAAAACCACTTTAAGAAAAGGCCCTTTACCCTGAGAGATAATCATAGAATTTATTAACCAGACTAGGACACTGTTGAGAGTGAAACAAGGTTCTATTCATAAATATACTGGGACAACATAGATATTAACCATGATGGTGTCACACCGACAGGACATATTACCCCTTTATTAAGTACACAAACAAAAAGGGAAGGAAGGAAGGAAGGAAGGAAGTGAGGGAGGGAAGGAGGGAGAGAAGGAAGGAAGGGAAGGAGGGAGGGAGGGAGGCAAGCAAGAAGGCTCAGAGCTGGCTTAAGTCATAATAAAACCAAGTTCAGACATGAAGGCACCTTCAAGAAAGGCCATCCAGTCCTGCTGAGCCTCAGAAGAAATGGAACCTGGGTGGAGCTGAAGGATGCAGGTGTCTGGTAGAAAAGGCCCAGCCATTTCTGCTCTGGATAGGTTACTGGCCTGGATGGCAGCATCAGTCTTTCACTGCTTTGGAGAACTCAGTTGTGGCGCCAGCAGTGCTAGGTCCTGAGGGCTTTGTACATAAACCCTCTGTGGGGTTCCAAGGCTTCAGACCCTCCCTCTCGTTAAAATCACCTTGTGGTCCGGAGGACAAGGAAGAGACTTTTACCTGTGAAACCAGGAAGGCTCTCCCCGATAGCAGCCATCATCCTTGGTGACTGCAACGCTGCCTAAAGCCATCAGGGTCCTCTGCACAGCCGCCATGTCCTTCCCTGGAAGCCAACAAAGAGATTAAAGCCAAGCACGTGTCAGAGCCAAGGAATGCTGGGAGGATATGGCTGGACATCCAGGAGGGAAGTTCTGATAGAAGCCTGCGGATGACCACATTCAAGAGGGCAGCGCTTTCAAACACCTCCCAAAGTGGCCCTAAGACAACCATACCCAAACTTTTCAGACAGGAACAACAGATAACCTGCTTAATTATTCTCTATACAGTACATACCAGAGATACCAAGTTTCTAATCCATTCATAGTTGCTGTATAAATAAAACATTCCAAACACTTGGCAGCTCAGACATAGAGGACTTTGCCTTGGTGGGTTCTATAATCTGTGGTAAGGGGAGGTTATGGGGGTGGGCTTGTGTAGTAGTCTGCGGAAGAGGACCTTCCTTAGGAGAAGAAAGAGAAAAGGACACTGGAGAGAAGTTGGTTGGATGGAATAATTGTGGGCCAAACCCCAGGTAGCTTCTCTCTTCTACTGTATCTGGGTTAAAAGAGTCTAAAATCATCCATGTGCATCAAATTGAGTATTCACTTTGCTCTTTGGGCCAGAGGCCGAGCAAATGAACAGCAGATCAACACAGAAAGCACTCAATGTGACACAAGTGATAGGCCCTTTATTTTGTGCTGCTTGAAAAGAGCTAAACGGAGACAATAAATAACTGGCTTGTGTGTGACAGAGAGAAGAGCAAGGGAGAGGGATGTGTGGTGTGGGCCCTGCACAGTCAGATGGGGCACCGTTACCTAAGAAGCCCAGTGGCCATTAACGCGTGGAGAAAGCAACTGGGCCCTATAAGTCAGCCTGTTCCTCCCGTCCTTTCTCCTTTATTCCCTTCCAGTTGACTGACATGTCCTGGACTAAGAAGATGCTACCGTGGGGGTAGCCTACAATCTAGGATCATATCAAAAGTCCATGCAAGGTACCAGGGTGGAATACAAAAGCTAGAAAGCATAGGGTTAACAGGCAAGGCGGCATCTAACCTGGTGGGGAACAGTGAAGGTTAAGGGCAAATATTAAGGCTCTCTTTAGACCTGGTGAATCATCTGCGGCTTTTTGGCCCGGCTGCTGCTGCTCAGTCTCTGGGGAATACAGAATTACCGGGGAAAGGCAGATGGAAAGTGAGAATGGAGTATGAACTGTAATAAAATAAACAATTAAGGCCTTCAGAGGAAGTCCAGTTCAGGATCTTCACTTATTCCAAGAGGAGAGAGAGAAAGCTGTCCTCTCTCCCCTCTGCCCCCACCTCGCACATTAACCACAGGGTGATTGCCTGAATCCTGAGGCCCTGTGGGATTGATCGGTGAACACAAGGATAAAATGCTGGCAATGGATAGTCCCCCAGACTCAAGGAATATCTGGGGTGGTGGAGAATGAAGTATTTGAGCAGCACACAGAAGGGAGAGGGCACAAGGAATTTTAAGAACTAAGGGCCGGGCGCGGTGGCTCAGGCCTGTAATCCCAGTACTTTGGGAGGCCGAGGCGGGTGGGTCACGAGGTCAAGAGATTGAGACCATCCTGGCCAACATGGTGAAACCCCATCTCTACTAAAAATAAAAAAATTAGCCGGGTGTGGTGGCACGTGCCTGTAGTCCCAGCTAGTCGGAAAGCTGAGGCAAAAGAATCGCTTGAACCCGGGAGGCGGAGGTTGCAGTAAGCCGAGACTGCCACTGCGCTCTAGCCTGGTGACAGAGCAAGACTCCATCTCAAAAAAGAAAGAAAGAAGAAAAAAGAACTAAGAAGAAACAATGAGATTATTGGTAGAATGACTCCTCCACAGGTGAAAGCATTTCTGTAATTGTCACCATAACACAGGATACTTTTTAAAAGATATTAGTGTGGTAATGATATTCTGAAGGCTCATTCTGTGAAGATAAACAGGGCTTGTTCTTAAGCAGTGAGTTATTAAAGGGAATCTAGAGAAATGATTGAGCACAGGAAGGCTTAGGTTGGGGTATATCATGCATCTCTACTCTTTGCAAAGAGCACCCTGGATACCTGTTTCTGGTAGTTGGAAAGGGCTGTTCTGATATGTCCAGGATCTGGGAAAATGTGGGGCCTGACACCCAACAGCTCAGCTACAGATACTAACCTGGAGCAAGGGGTGAAGAAGCAAAGTTTATTAAACCATAGACCCAGACTCCATCACAAGTAGCTAGCTCATCCCTGGTATCCCTGCACCTAGAAAATTCCCAACACTTATTTGGTCCTTCTTGCCTAAACTACTACATGAACCCAGAAAGGACAAAGGGAACTAAGTTGCAGGCTAGGATAAGATATCCGGGAACCTAGAACTGTCAACACAACTCCACCCTCATCCCAGGAGAGTGGAAAAGGAAGCAGTTACACTGCAGGAAGAAGCCACTAGGGAAAAAGGCATTATTTGACAGGAAGAAATTGGAATTTTTTCTTTAAGAAACTTTCCAAAGTGAGATGTTTGATATAAATTATAGGGTAGACACTGTATATGTCTTCTCAGCCTCATGGAATTGGGATTATTCCTCCTCATATGTGGATGAGAAAACTAATTCAAAGAGGTTAATTATCATGCCCAGAGTCACCCAATCAGTTAACAGAGCCCACCTCTAGATCAGACGTGTCTGAATGCAAAGACCTGTCTGAATGATTGTTCAAGGGCTCTTGAACAATCTACCATGCCACGCTGCCATGTCCCATGGCGACCCATTGAGGGCTGGATGGGGAAGCACATTCCGCAGTAGGAGCCAGTGACCAGGGATGATCTGAAAGGGTCACAATGGTTGTTTTGTGCCGGGCCAGAGGGGACCCACTGAGGGGGATAAACCTGGAGCATGGATTTTGGGCCCTATAGAACCAAGGGTACCAAGTCCAATGTCCATAAACCTTTGAGTGTTTTTGTCTGGAATAATCTCTCCATGTCTTTACCCAAACAAGAATGAAGCAAAGAAAAGCAGTTAGGGCCTCACTACTGATGTTCTGACCAAGTGATATCATTTGGATGTTTTGTGCCCACCAAATCACATGTTGAAACATGACCTCCAGCGTGGGAGGTGGGTTTAGTAGGAGGTGTTTGGGTCATGAGGGCAGATCCCTCATGAATGGCTTGGTGCTGACCTCGTGGTACTGAGTGAGTTCTTATGTATGCATTCACACAAGGTCTGGCTGTTTAAGAGCCTGGCACCTTTACCTTCTGTCCCTGGCTCCCTCTCTTACCATGTGACAGGCTGGCTTCACCTTCCACCCTGATTATAAGCTTCTTGAGGCCCTTACCAGAAGCAAGTGCCAGCACCACACTTCCTGTACAGTCTGCAGAACCATGAGCCAAAATAAACCCCTTTATAAATTGCCCAGTCTCAAATATTATTTTAAAGCAACAAAAATGGACTAGTACACTAAGTTAATGATTGCCAAGATTCTAAATAACGTTATGACCAGAAATCTGCCCCATGTAACCAGTTCACATCTGGCTCATTTTCTGATTATGTTTTTTGTGAGTAATTCTAGCACTCTTGGACTGACAAGATGGGAAGACGGCCTTTTTCCAGCCTTCCCTCTCTTGCATTGCCAGTTCAGAAGCCCAGATCAAGTACCACTGGATGAGAGTGGCACACGGAAGGAGTAAGGGCCACTTGTAGAAGCTGATTTCTACAACTGGGGTCAAAAATTTCAGTGCATAAAGGAGCACTGAGATTAAAAAGGCTCTGTGATGTACTCTGAGTCTCAAACAACAAAAGTGTGCGCACAGTGGCTCACAACGGTCATTTCAACATTTTGGGAGGCTGAAGCAAGAGGACTGCTTGAACTCAGTAATTTCAGACTGCAGTGACCTGTGACTGCACCACTGCATTCCAGCCTGGGCAAGAGAGGGAACCGCTGTCTCTAAATAACAATAAGATAAATGAAATAAATTTAAAAATAAGAAAAGCTAAACTAGTCATATCACTACCAAGTGTCATATCTGCCTTGTGACGAAGACTTCAAAATTGTGCAAGTATAAAAAATAGCCATGCACAGCCTGCTTCAGAGTAGGGTTTCCCAAGTTTCCTGGATTATGTATGGGAGTTGGGGGGCATCTCTTTTAAAATATGCATTTTGAGGTCATTCTCCTGAGAGAATGATTTGGCAAGTTCTGGGAGTCCATATTTTTAATAAGCTTCCCATGTGATTCATATCTTCAGGCAAGTTTGAGAGTCATGGGTGTTGCCTGGTGATCTGCAAACTAAACTGATCCTAAGGATTACCCAAGAGTCTTCATATTCAGATTCTGGGGCAGTCTCCTAAGATGATTCCGAGCAGCCAGATGGACAGTTAGATCCCACTCTGAAGCTTTTCAGTGTTTAAAAACATGCCCATGTCTGCCATGTGGTAAGTACTAAATGATATTTGTTAAGCAATAACTCCTTTCGTCAGCAATATCTTCCACAGAGTCAGAAGTAAAACCAATAATTAGAAGAGCTCTGCTCCAAGTTGGAAGTCAGCCCAGAGCCCTGCAGCTTGGAATGGCTTTGCTCCCTGACAACCACCCTGGATGCTTTGGTAGATTCCTGGGGCTCCTCAAGTGAGCTTGAAAGCCACTGCTCCAGGCCATTCTTCCAAGAGAGAAAAACGTTCCTCAAAGAAGCATCAACCAAATGTCCGGAATTTTCTGGAAGCAGGGACAGCAGAAATGAGATAGAGTCTGGTGATCTAAGAGCTGGTGGAATCTGAAAAGCACACATACTGTAAGATTCCCACTTTATGACATACTGGAAAAGGCAAAACTCTTGAGACAGTAAAAAGATCAGTCGTTGCCAGGGAGGAATGAAAAGGCAAAGCACAGAGGATTTTTAGGGCAGTACTTGATATGATACTGCAATGACAAATATGTGTCATTATACATTTGCCCAAATGCATAGAATGTGTAACAGCAAGAGCGAACTATGTACTTTGGGTGATGATGATGTGCCAATACAGGTTCATTACTTGCGACATGTACTACTCTCGGAGGGGATGCTGATAATAAGCAAGGCTGTGCATTTGCTGGGAGAGAAGGCATATGGAAAATATCTGTATCTTCCTCTTAAACAATATTATTAGTCTTAAACAAAATCTTAAAGTCTTAAATATTAGTCTTAAACAAAAAAAGAGCTGATGGCATGGTAGCTTTATCTGTTTCACCTGGCAATCCTTTTCAGCGAGAGTCTCAACTAGCAACCGACAGCTTTACTCCACAAAACAGCACTCCCGATTTCCTGCATTACCACAAAGCAATGTTATCCCAAGTGTGATCCTGCACCCCACATTCCTAAGTCACAATTCCTGGGGAGTGGAACTGGAGGTTCTGCATGGTAGAAGGCCCCAACCCAGGAATTTTTAATGCTAATACAGTTTAAGTGCTATTACCATAAAGATACTTTAACAAGGATTTTGTTCTCTTAAATTATTTATTACTTCCAAGATAGCTTATGTATGTCTGTGCAGAGAAAAAATAAATGAAAAGGATGAAGACAAAGAAAAAAGGTAAAAGAGAAGTCATCTGGGTGTGTGAACTTGGATTGCACAATCTCCACCTTCTATTTCTACTTTTAATACAAAAAATCAGTCTTGCAGTCAGAGTTCTTTGTCTCAGAGCTATTATACTTCTGTTTGATATAAGTCTAGACTCAGCCTTGTAACTCAAAGAACACTGGCTTTTTCCATCTTTCTTGGAGTTACAGAGAAAGTAAATATGAAACCATGTCTTATTTCCTTGAATGGTAACTTGGGCCTAGCTTCCAATTCTCCACTAAAGGTAGATGAAAATATTGCAATAGTCAAGGGAGAAATATCAGATCAGAGGGGAGGCTGGGTTTGCTCTGTGGATTTTATAAATGTTTGTTGCTTGCCTCCCTGGCTCCCACTGCTGTGGGTGTTGCTTCTTAAAGTGGGGCTCCCAGACCAGCAAAATTAGTATGGCCTGTGAATTGGTAAGAAATACAAATTCTTGGCCTCACCTCAGACCTAATACCTCAGAAATGCTGCTGTTGGGGCCGAGCAGTCTGTGCTTTCATGAGTCTACCTAGTGATTCTGATGCATGCTGGCATTAGAGAGCCATTGCTAAAGGAAAAACCCACCAAATACGATCGTCAGCAGCCACTTGAAATAAACACAGTGAAGGCTGTTCTGATAGAAAATGAGGCTTCAAGCAGCAGACACTCGTGATGTCTCAAGTCATTACAGCTACCTTACTTA
Source organism: Sapajus apella (assembly GCF_009761245.1). Taxonomy (NCBI): domain Eukaryota; kingdom Metazoa; phylum Chordata; class Mammalia; order Primates; family Cebidae; genus Sapajus; species Sapajus apella. The sequence continues at coordinate 8,828,447 of NW_022436980.1, forward strand.
CAATATCCCAAGATACCGCTCATGCTGTGTGAAATATCTCTTCACTCTTGCTGTTGAGGAATGACACATAAAGTGACGCCTTCCCAGAGAATATATTTGAACCTCCAGGCACTTCCAATGTAAACCACACCTCCCTAACTCCCAGTCATCAAGAGAAGGGAACAGGCACATCATCACCATGTGTGTCACCGGGATCCTTATCAGTAGGATTACTAAGAAGAGCAATGAGACTGATCTATCTGTGAGTCTTGCCTGCTCTGACATTCTAGAATTCTATGTTTCATGCTCATCAAGTGCTTATACAAATGAACCAAAAAGATCATTTGCTGAATGACTAATAGTGTGGGGGAAAAGCCAACCTGTATTAGGTGTCTAGGCACTGTGCTAGCTTCTTAGTTAATCCTTACAAAAATTCTACAAAAGAGAGGCATTAGAACTTTTTACCAAGAAGGGAACTGAGGCTCTGAGAAACAAAGCAACTTAAACAAGGTCCACAGTATGTAGCGAAAGAGGTTTCAACCCATCTACCTGACTCCAAAACTCATGCTCTTTCCAGTGTAGTGGGGTCTTCTGGGTCTGGATTTGGTAAAGCAATAAATTATGGGGAATGACATCAAGAGGTGACGAACACAAAGTGGAAAAAAGTCAATAAAGTGACCCGTAAGGCCTGGTTGTTCGTATTAGAGAATAGCTGATGAGGTAAAGGCTCCTCAGCTGTCAGAGAGCGCAAAGGTCATCCAGGCAACCTTAGCAGCTCCTGTATGTGGCCATTAAGTCCGTTTGTTCCAAGACAGAATGTGTGTCTTTCCAGACTTACTCTCCCCTCCCTCATTTTCTGTTAATCTTAGAAAAGATAAGTCAATGGCAATAATAATTTCTACATTTCCAACTTTTATTTTTCTCTACTATTGTCATGAACTATGCTAAGCACTTCCAATGAACCATCTCATTTACTCCCCACATCAACCCTATGAAATAAGTGTGATTATCCCCACTTTACAACCGAGAATATCGAGGCTTAGAGAAGTGAGTTGATGGGTGGTAGAGCACAGGTTTGGCCAGGCAGTCTAATTTCTGCCTCAGGAGCCTGCACTCCCTTGTAATACCTTCCAGGATAAGCTTGCATTGCAGTCTTTCTGTCCCGATACTAGATCAGCGTACACACTTGCTGTAATATGTTCTCTCTCTCACTTACACACACCCCTCCCTTTCTTGCTCCACCTCTTCTCCCCTTCCCACTTTCTGTCCACAGAAAAGATGCTGAAGTCTTACCTGCAGTGTACTTTCTTCTGGCCCACAAACAGCTGAGATGGCCTCACCCTGCCCTTTCCGGGGCAGCCAGGGCAAATCCAAAAGTAATCTGCCAGGCCATTCACCTTCTGTTATCTAAGAGAAGGACTTCCCAGGTTCCTTCCATTCCTCTAAGCCACCCTACTTCTTCTCTGTCACTGAAAGCAAGTGGTGACTCCAGCTCCCCTCTGTGGGGACTTCAGTAGCTTTGTCTGTAATGTCCCTGTGATTGTGTTGTTTTTCTGGACCATTTAGCTTTGAGTTTCTTTTTAAAGCCTTGAATCTTGTATTCCAATTACCCTGAAGTCTCTTTGAAGTATTTCACCTAGAGGAGGATTAAGGATAATGGTACAGCTGTGGGTTCAGTCTATTGACGTGATTGAAGCCTAAACAAGAAGGCATTTGGCAAGCCTGGGCTCCTTCAGATTTATTGGTCTGCAACATCCAGGAAGCCCGGAGAGTCACAGCAGCTGTGGGCAAGCAGAGCCCTACCTGGGAGAAGACACTGAGTGGAGGAGATGGGAAACTGGGAGCCGTTGGGCATAAAATACCTGCAGAGGAGGAAAAGAAGCTCCTAGGCAAGGAGGGCTGGAGCCACATTGGCCACAGATGCCACAACCAAGTTGCAGAGAATCTGGAATTAATCTAAGTTGATATGTGAGGACAGCATTGAAACCACAGTCGAGGTGGAGAATAGTATGGTGAATGTGAGACTAAGCTAAGCAAACAGCTAGTCTGATAGCTGTGTGCACAATCATGTACCCCGTCACGTGCACACAGACACATAAACACGTGCCAACCCTGCCCCGCAGCCTCCCTTTGATTCCAGCTTACTTGTGCCAAAACACATGAACGACAACCAGCTCTTGCAGAAAGGACTCCAGCCTTGCTTGCTCACACTGCTCTGCAATGCCGCCAGCCTTCCCCTCCCTCTTCCTGCTTCTCTGCTTGAAGCAATCCACTTTTCCACCTCCTGCCCTATTGTATGCTGGCCAGAATTGGCTTAAGCCTTAATGATCCTAGGGAATATCAGATATCCCCTCCAACCTGTAACAAATCTCCCTGGGCTTCGGTCCTAGTTGGAGGGGGGCCACCAGGTCCTGGGGCCTCTAGGGGCCATTTGGAAACTCCTAAGCACCTGCTTTCCTATGGACAGCCCTCCTGCTCATCCCTTCCTATTGCATAGCTGACGTACAGTTGTTTCTGCTACCTGTCAGTCCCAGTGCCCTTGGAGCGGACCTCCTTCCTGATTTCCTTTAAAGCCCCATTTTTCCACCCTAGGGTTAGGACTCTCAGAGTCTGTCTTGTTCCCCTGGAGCTGAGTGGTCCACGGTCCTGGCTCAGGTGACCGCAGTCACACTCAACCCTCCGGGCCTCCCTCTTCCTTTAGGGGAGTCTAACACACACATCTGGGGCAGGTGGTGTAGACCTCCTCCGACTCTGTACATCAGGAGCATTTCTCCCGACACTCCTCCACACTTGCTGTGAGCACCTCTCAGGAGTAAAGTTTACCTTTGCGTTCTTTGCAAAGAGAGGGAAAGGCAAGAAAAGCATCTCAGTAGCACGAAGCCAGGAAAGCTCTCAGAATCCTCACCTCCCACAGACCTCCTGGCTTATTCCTCCTCCTCCGTACTTCCTGCACTTAGTGAGGTGGAGGAGACTCACCCAGGTCCCTTCCATTCACACTGACTCTCCTATCCTCCTGTCCCACATAGCCCTGAATCATCTTCCTCCTCCTCCTCCTCACCTCCTTCCCCCACCTCCTCTTCATCCTCATCAGCTAGTCACCATTATGACTCAACAGCACACTCACGGTGTAGGTGAAGGAAACTAAGCCTTTTGGCCCAAGAACGGGTTGGCAGACAAGTTAAGGCTCTATTCTTTGCTGTCAGAGAGCCCAGGTTTGAGTTCTAGCTCTGCTATCTCATGGACACAAGTAACCATGGGCAAGCTTCGGTTTCATCGTCTATGAAAAGGGGAGATTAAAAAACATTTACCTCATAGGATTGTTAGCAGAATTGATTGGCATTATGCAGTAAAGTACTTGTACAGTGCCTAGCGCATAGGAAAACATCAGTAAGCAGTAGCTATCTGTATTAGCTAGAGAAAATCATCATAGTTTTGATCTAGGAAGCAGGGATCAAATCTCTACTGTGAAATTACATGAGAATTTGGAGGGTCAGCAGCAAGTTCCATAGCCTGGCCTGGCTGCAGTTTTGAATACCTGAGTTTCTAAATAATGGCAAACCACAAGGGAAACTCACTGGCATCTTAGGATTTTAACTACTCACCTATGAGGGAAACATGCAATGCCAGCTCTTTGCATGACACCGAGCATTCAGGAGGCAACTGTTTCTTTATAAATCATAGCGTGGTGAGTAGTAGAATGGTCCTCTGCTAGAAATCTATTTCAGCCATCATCTGAATACCCATTAAAATACCATGTCTCTTCATCAGGGGAAAGCTACCCCTTTCTCACTGTCAGCAGAGCCATTTGGGTCACTGCCCTGGGGATCCTGTTGGTTGGGCCACTAATGACATCCAGTGACAAAGGGCTTGTGAGAGCAGAGTCAATCTGACAGTCCTGCTCTGACTAGTTGGTATAGCTTGGTGCCTCAGGCAGGCCTAGTGGAGAAGGAACAGTCACATGGTTGGGTATGCACATTTTCGCTAAAGGGGACACTAACTACATCATGACGATGGGTCCCAAATTCCCTCCATTCACATCATATCCCCCGTAATAGCGGATTATTAAATACGTCTAGGAGTGTGATTTGATTTTTATGCTTTTGTAAGATTTCCTCACCAAGTCAATTCACAAATGTGAAGGAAAAAAAGCACCTGTCACACTGTGAGCAGAATGCATATCTGGAAGGCATAGTCACCAAGCACCCAGATACTGGGCTAATAAAAGGTTGGAGTGCTATCTGTTTCTCAGATTGACAAAATAGATGGCTTTGTCTATAAGCGGCAGTTGAGTGAGAAGCACACTGGCTCCCTGCCTCCCTCCTCTACCGGTAGCTGTGATTTGTTATGGGAGGAGTAAGAGGAAGAAAAGGCATGTATGTCACCATTAGCTTCCTCTGGCTTGAGGCTTCTGTTTTCATTAGTTTGCTGAGATCCCTGGTGTGTCCTCAGGGTGTGTGTTCCCTTAGAAGAGAGTACCTCCTTTTACTAGAACATAACAATGGGGAAGGCTAACAGTGCCGCCAGGAAAACAGCTGAGAACATCTTACACACACATCAGCAGGCACAGGGAAGAACACGGTAAGCAGTTTTTACCAGGAGATGGGGCAAAGGAGAGAAGAAGAAAAGAACAACCCCAAAGGTAGAGGGGCTGTTTACCTTCCCATAGATCCACCGTCTGAAAAATGTCAGTGGTTCTGACACCATAGGTCTCCGCGGCTTTTAGAAACTGGGAGATTTGCTCCATCTGCTTAAAAGCCATCTTTGACTCTGAGATCTTGGGTATGGGCTCTTGTCCTGGTGGGTATAAACTGTTTATCAGCTTGCACAGGACCTGAAGCGGGAGGGGAGAGACAATCAATGTTTCTCTTTGTATTTACAAGCCAAGAATGAGAAGTGAACCCTGCTCAAATGCCGCACTGCTCATCCAGTTTGGGCAGGAGCAAGTCCTGGGCACTAGGAAGGCGTGGGCTCAGGTCTGTGTAGCCAGTCTCGCATACTGAGCCCCAAAGACCCAGATGACCCCATTCCTAGGGCTGCTCCTTACCACAGAGATTCCTGTAGCCCAGGAACTCCATTCCTTCCCTGTTCTTCCTTTCCTTTTTCTGAGTGAGGGAAAGAATGTTTACAGATAGGGAATGACGTGACGTGAGGAGGACATGATTCCAGACTTTCAAAGGAGGAATGACTTAGTGGCTCCTGAGGGTGGCAGAGCTCAAATGATAGAGTCTAATATTATTTCTTCTATCAAAAGGCAAGTCAGAAGCAGGCTTCAATTTACTCATCCCATATTTTAATAATGTGAAAATAAGTGAATGTGGTACCTTTTCCCTAGGCATACATAACCCAAGCTCTGGGCAACCCAGCAGCATTGGATAGCAGTTATGTAACAGTAAATCTCAGGCTGCAGGAGAGGATGGGCTTGTTTGCATCAGCAGAGCCTGTGACCCTCAAACCCTCAAACATACATGAGCATCAGTTATCAAATTAGAACTCCCTTCAGTTTCAGGAGAACCCATCCATTCAATAAACAGACACTGAACACCTCCAGGGTGCATGGCTCCCACAAGAATGTGAAGGTGGCTAGTCCCCCTCCTCCCTCCTTTGTTTTACTGTGTAACCAACCCGTTCCCCTGAGGAAGGAAATGGCCCCAGAAGAGCTAATGCACCAGGAAGGCTGGGGAAATCACAGGGACATATTTATCTCTATTCTCATTAGAAAAATCAAAAAGGCTTCGAATTTGCCGACAACTCAGAAGGGAAATGCGGTGCTAGGGTGGATGGAGAACCCTCAAGCTAGCTAGGGAATTGTGCATGGAGCCCAAATCTTCCAGCCCTGAAGAAATAAAGGCATTCCCATCCCCTCCCAGTGAGGCACAGAGCTTGGCAACAGCAGCTCTTCCCGCAGCCTTACATTAAAGCATCCTCAGTAGCACGAAGGAAAGAAAGGGCGCTGGAGGGTTTCCCTGCTCACCACCCCAGCAACCGAGATCGCTGCCGGCCTTACCGTCCCGTCCATTAACCATTTCTGAAAATGGGCCCTGCCGGGGGGCGGGTGCTCGATGTCCTCAGCGCACTGCAGGATGATCCAGTCCACCAGCTTGTTCTCTAGGTCCGCATCATACTTCTGCTCGATCTTCTCCTGCACCTCTCGGCTTAAGCCGTAGCTAGGGCCCCTGTTAGCCATCTCTGGAAAGAAGAGAGGACACGCGCGGCATCCACACAATAGCAGCAGCAGCCTCCGGCTCCCTGCAGACGGGGCTGGGATGTGGCTGGGGAGCCTGGCCCAGCAGCAGCAGAGCGGGCAGAAAGCCGGGCGTGGTTTAAATCAAGGAGCCAATGAAGCCAATGGGGTTTCACCTACAAACGGAAAAGAAAAGCGCAGCCACGCGCCAGTAACTCTAGAATAAAGCTCCGGCGGGTCCAGGGGGGCTGGAATCCCCCCCGCCCCCATCCAGCCTATCAATAAGACGAGATGACATAACACGGACTCACAATCAAGTCTGAACCCCCAGGCAGCAAGGGGGATGGGTGACGGTCGTTTCCTCCCCCTTGTACACTTTGCAAGGGCAGAAACCAGGAGATCGGGAAGAGCAGGTAATTAGCAGGCAGGGAGGAAGCCTCCTTTCATGTTCAGCGGCTGCTGCTGCCTCGCGCCTGGGAAGAATGGCATACTGATTTGATTTTCTCATGGCCGAGGTGGGTCAAACCAGGGCCGTTGCTAAGAGCCCTCCAAAAAGCCAGCCCTCTCCAGTGTCAGTCAAGCCTGCCCGCCTCCCTCCCGCTGAGAGCGTTTCTCATCTGCACAATTCTTTCCCTCCTCTGGGGAGACAGCCGATTGTCTTCGAGGCCAGCAGCTGCACGAGGGGATGAGGGCCTGTGGGAGGGTCCGTTCCACCGACTGTCCATCTGTCGGGAATAGCCAAGCCACTTTCCCCTTGCCCTGAGGTAACAACTGTCTGGCAGGACGGGAGGGGAGGGACTGAGAGCTGCTGTCAATTACTTGTTCAGCTGCCAGCCCTACTTCACCTAGAAACTGCCATCCCAGCGGGAAAGTGTTATGCCTCAGTTTGACTTACTCAAGGGAGATATTTTTCTCATGCTACTCTTAACCAAAAGACACTAGGAGGCAAGTTTCATAAAATATTATTATAATTATTACGATTTTTTTTTTAAGATAGTCTCGCTCTGTTGCCCAGGCTGGAGAGCAGCAGCGTGATGTCAGCTCACTGCAACCTCCATCTCCCTGCAACCTCTACCTCCCGAGTTCAAGAGATTCTCCTGCCTCTGTCTCCCGAGTAGCTGGGGTCATAGGCACGCACCACCACGCCTGGCTAATTTTTGTACATTTAGTAGAGACGTGGTTTTGCCGTGTTGGTCAAGCTGGTCTTGAACTCCTGACCTCAGGTGATCCACCAAAGTTTTGGAATTAACAGGTGTGAGCCACCGCGACGGCAACTTTTATAAACTAGACAAAACTCAACGACTAAGACTTCTTAGAGTGAAAGGTTTTGATAGAATGTAGACTTCGTCTGAAGTTAGGACCCCAAAGGCACAACGGACATATTGTCAGCGGTAACTGAATATCTCCCATGAGCAAACAAGCACTCTGGATAAATCATTAGATCTAAGTTGGACCCAAATTCCTACAACAGCTAAAGGGCTTGGCAGTTTGTCTCCCTAAACTGTAAGCCACTTTTGGGTAAACATCGAGTCTCATTGTTGTGTAATTCTCTGGCTGTTTTTCATGAGAAAAATCCCACATTTTTTTTTCCTTTGGTTCCTTTCTTCATTCAACAGATTTTACTGAGTGTTTAGGCCAACTACTGGACTGAGGAGGAATAAAATACAATTCTTGCATTGAAAAAGGATTGATAAATTGACTGAAGCATATTAAATAAAGCAATTCTGGGTACATGGGATGGTGATCTTTGTCCTTGTGGGAAATTGATTAGAAGCTATGCAGGAAATGACTCCTCAAATAATACATGTGTTGAGAAAAATCTCCTACCGGCTGGTGCCTGGACTAAAGAATATTTAATTACTTAGGAGACATGTGGGTGGTTTGCCTGAAAAAGACTTAGCTGTCAGTCATTGAAGGCCTGGGAGAGAGTACTCTGAAAGAAAACCAGGAGCCTCAGGAGCGCAGTAGGTTTAAGACAAGGGAACGGCTGACTAAGGCAGGTCTTATTGCCGCATGGAATCATCAGGTGAAGCAGCCCAAAAGACAGCAGCACAGTCTTCAGACACTTGGAGCTTAGGGGAAGAGTTTACATCGGTGAAATTGACAGCAGAATTATGGAAGTCATCATTTGCATCTTGAGGAGCAGCCATAAGGCTAGTTCTAACCTTAGACTAAGGGAACAGAGGCCTAAACAGAAAGCATGTAACTTTTTCCATGGCCGGAATGGCTTTAAGGAAGATGTTGGTTTGATATACAAAGGTTGAAACAATTCCAAAGTTGTACATTTGCCTGTCTTTTTTAAAACACAGTTTACAAATCTTTCATACCCAAAGATTCCCTCATATTATAACAGAGTAACTGATATGCTTTAAGTGAGTAATTGGGCCCATGGTTCTAGAGAGAAAACAATGGCAAAGAGAGGGGCCACAGCAGGTCATAGAAGTGTCCAGAAATTAGGAGGAAGTCTTCAGAGAAAAAATGCTTGATCCCCTCAGGGGTGACAGCGGAAATGAGCTCAACCTTGCATTTACTAAGTGCCTGCTAGTATTGCAGTGAATTCTTTCAACAACTTTTTAAGAGCCTGTGTTATGTACCTGAGACACAAAAATAAATGATACATGGCAATTTGGCTTAGTAACAAAGTTAAACTCGTAAGCAATAAATGTTAGATGTCATGCTAAAATTATGCACAAAGTACTCAGGTTGGTACAATAATATGTGGAGGAGGGTGTTAAGAAATCAGGGGAAAGGTTTATAAACGAGATTATTTTATGTCTTAAAAGATGAGTAGGTGTTTGCCAGGTAGATGTAGTGAGGCAAGACTGGTAGGGAATGTTGCTGTCAAAAGAAGTGTATTTAAGGTAAAAATCTAACAGTATTAATAAAACATAGGGTTAAAAAGAAGAGAAACATAGAAAGAAAAATGAGGCTGGAATGTCAGGCAGGCTCCAGATCATAAAATGTGTTTGCAAGTGCCCATGGTTAAATTTTCAGGAATTTCAAGAGACGGATATTAAACTCAGTCATTCTTAGCAAGTAGGTTATATTAACTTACTCTTAAATAAACTATATTACAAAGAAAAATTACTCAAAGTGGACCACTTCCTGATTTATTTTGCTACATTTGCTGTTACCTATGTTGAGAATAATTGCGTTTATTGTCTCTATATGGCGTAAATACTATGTGATGGTGTGCTACTGGGCATTTCCTCCCAGCTTTGCATTCAGAGATGTCATGAAGTAGTGTTAAACCAGCCAGGGCAGGAATATTTATGCTGTGAATGTCAGCAAATGCAAGTCAGGGCTCCACCTTACCACCAAAAGCCAGTTCTTAAAATGGCTTTCTGAACTGGCTTTTGATTGTTAAACCAGCCTTGCATGAACTCATGTATCATGTAAGATTTTCAGCTTTTTCATAGAGAAAAAGAATGATCAATCTGATTTGGGTGAAGGAAAAGGAGACAGTCAGAATGACTCACAAGTTTGACTTGTATAACAGAAGCAATGGTGGCGCCATTTATTTTAAGAGGACTCGAAGGTGGGAAGATACATGAAGTGGAAAAGATAATAAGGTTTGGATTTACTGCATTTGGGAAGCCCATGTTCCATCCCAGTTCATTAAGCAGTTGGTTTTATGGGTCTGGAGCTCAAGAGAGTCTAGACCGTAGGTATGCACTTGAGTCACCTGCATGCAGGTAGTAGTTTAAACCATGAACATGGTGATGTTGCTCAAGGTGAATAAGTAGCAAAAGAAGACTGCCAAGGCCAGAACTCAAGGAATATTAACATTATAAGATGGGCAAGGAGAAGGAGCCAGTAAAGGAGTTGATATAGCATGTCAGAGATGTCTGAGGACAAACAATCTCAAAATAAAGCTCCTGAGCTCAGTCATCCTTTGAGAGAAGGAAGCTAGGATACAGACTGACAATTTCAAAGCAGTAAGTAGTATCAAAAAGGCATGGATAGATTACTGTTCACAAGAGAGTCCAGGGGACCTGGCAACAAGCTTCCTGAAAAAGAGAGATGGGGATGAGTAAGGAAAGGCTTCAAGGTGAAACTGACCTTTGAGCTTCTTCTTTAGATGTTTATCTAGCTGCAAAACCCTGAAAGCCCAGGAAAAAGGGAAGACAAAATGGGAAAGTATATTTTCCCCAAAAGATACAGTTGGTTAAAAAAAAATTGCCTGAAATTTTCTAGGTATATTCTCCAACTACACCAAAGCATTACATTTTTTTCATCCAACCATTACACATACTACACGATTGTTTCTAAACTAAGAATTTACTTGAGATCTGCATTGAGAGAGGATCTTTAAAAGGTATATGGAAATTCCACCCACTTTTCCTCAACCCCAGAACATAAGAATGCTTTAGATTTTTTTAAAACTATCCCAAATTTAATGAGTATTTGACATATTTAATTTGGGGACTATCCTTGGAATAGTTACATGGCAAGTAATTCTCTCAGCTTCCTATCTCTGTACTTTATAAAACTCAGCGTTGCCCAGAGCTTTTTTCTTCTACACCTCCAGAGATTTTTCTATTTGTTGTTTGGAGAATGGTATACTGTTTAGATTTGTATCTGGAAATGCCTCTAATCTCAACAGATGTAGCAAAAGCAAAATATATTATGCGGCTTCACTTAGCCTTCCTTTCAAATGATATTTGCCTCATCCGTTTCTGTTGTGGATGCTGAGACTTAGAGGGGTCTATTGCCACTTTTTAAATAATGACCAAGTTCCAGAGGCAAAAGCACTGAAGGGCTGCCAGCCATTCATGCATTTGACACGTCACTGAATACATGGCATGAAATGGTTTCGGAAAAGAGCTTTGGGAAAAACTAGAAAAAACAAGTAATAGTGCACTAAAATACACTAAATCTCACAGATGCAAACTCATTTGGAATTTGTGATGTTAACTTCTGCAAAGCTAGATTAACTTTTAAAAGATTTTCCTATCTTTAGATCATAAAGGTTCCCTCTCTTTTTCTGTTTTAAACTATTAGCATTTGAAAGAACATCATCAAACATTCCTATTTGGGATCTTGAGGTCGGGATGGTCAAACCCAGAGTTCAGCTTCAGAAGCCCTACCCACTTCCCTTCCTATGCCTTCATGGATTGTGTCTTCAGTCTCTGATTAGACTGTGTGCAAAAAGATAGTGCCTCCTGTGTCACTGTTCCCAACGTGTTGTGCTTATTTAGACCTTAAACCCTATTATCTAGGTTTACGTCATTTTTCAGAAGAGACAGACTCAGTGAGGTCAGTTGCTTCAGTTACAGAGCTAGTAAACGATGAGCCAGAATTAAAAACAAAGCTCGTCTCTGCCCTTAACCATTATGCCAGACTGCCTCTACATATGTATTATGAATCTCTAATCAAATTTATTACATTTTGTTATGTTTAAATGCAGAAAACCATCACTGGCAAAGGCCTCGGCCTTCATGTTCCTACCAAGCCTCACACGTAGCAACGTCTAGGCAAAATAAGTCCTTGAATAGCCAGTGTCATCTTCTATCAACCCACTCCAGCACCAGGCACTGCGGCACACAGAAATGGTTTATCTTTGTGGTTTGTGATTTTTGTCCAGTATAAAAGATAACCCATGTTTAGTTTAATTGCTCTGTAGGACATAAACCAGTTTTGTATTTGTGGAGAGCCCTCAACACCATCCCCAAATTCGAAGATTTGCTAGGAAGACTCATAAGACTTTACATACAGTTCTGCTCATTGCCATGATTTATTACAGTGAAAAGATACAAAACAAAATCAGCCAAGGAAAAAAGACACATGGGGTGAAGTCAGGGGAAACTAAGTGCAAGCTTCCAAGAATCCTCTGCCAGTGGAATCACAGAGGATGAGCTTAATTCTCCCAGCAACCAGTTGTAACAGCACTTGTGAAACGTTGTCAACCAGAAAAGCATGTTAGAGACTGAGTGCCAGGGGTTTCTACTGGGAGTTGGTCACAAAGGGCAGTCTCTGCCTGGCACATACCCAACTTCCAGACTCCCAAAAGCAAAGCAGGTGTTCAGCAGAAACTATATTATTCTACAGTTTAGACACAGTAAGATACTTTAATCAGTTCTGGGAATGGTGGAAGCCCCCTGAACTCCAAGTTCCCAGAAGCCAATCAAGGGCCAATCTTGCAAATCCGGTCTCTAAGGATAAGTAATCAGGTCTGCTTCATTAACACTTTTTTCTGCACAGCAATTTTATCTCAACATTTTTCTTCAATGCCAATAAATACTCAGTTTCTTGAATTGTACTTGGAACCAGCTTTACTATCTGCTGAGTTCCTCATTGAGTTGAGTAAGTCTTTGACACATGCTCATTTTATATACATGTATATATGTCAGTCATGTCAACTTAATAAAAGGTTTGACAGATAATAACCTAATCAAGCTAAATAAAGTCCAGCCAAAATTAATGGATAAAAAACATTAACTCAGTAATATCAAAATCCACTCTGCACCTCATTTTAGTTATTTAGGAAAAAAAAAGCCTTTATACTTACATTTCACACTTTCTTACTGACTTTAGAAAACCTTCTGATTTAGGTGGCAATCACTTGCCTAGTTGTACTTAGGGCAGGATTAATGAAATAATGAATGTTTCTGCAAGTAAGCAATAATATACAAAGATCAATTTCCTCTTTAGTTTTATCAATCAGAATATTAAAATGCTACATCATTTCAGATGAAATTCCCCATTTAAATATACGACATATCAGCCAAAATTTAGAAATAGCTCCTTGTGTCACTAGTTTTTGAGTCTTTAAAAAAAGCCTTAAAGTTTGAATATAATGTGCAGCTTATATAACCTATATATATAATACTTTATATATTATATATAAAGTAGCATCCTTCTTGTGAACTTCATCATGCTTCAGAAATTTCTCCAATCATTTCAAATTTACTTCAATAAAAATTTCCCTATATTTTGTGAACCGCATTTTAAAATCAGAATGTTACAAATTTCCATCTATAACAAAATATTCATGCTTTATTAATAATTCTAATTAGAAAAGGATGCAATTAAGAGCTGACATAGCTAACATAAACATAAGAAAAGTAAACTTTTCTTGAATAAAAAAATAGGAAATACTTTAATGAAAAAAAAATCAAGGACAAAAGGAAGGAGAAATTTTTCTAAACGGTACCTGGTCCTTCTTCACAATTTGCATTACTTACGCAAATACATCATTAAATAAATACTCATCTGATATTTACAAAATAGAGGTAAGAGAAAAACCTAAAGTATCAGGATCTTTCATTTGCTATCCCTCTTCCAATCTTCTGGATACATTACATACCAACTAAACATGTGATACTAATTAACTATAGTTGAAAGCTTATCAATTAAATCATCAATTGTGTAAACAAGAAGCTGAATGTCTGCTTTTTCCTTCATTCGGTGATCACTATGTTTTCGGAGGATGACATCCACATCTGTGCTGAGTACTCGGTCGGCAACCTGCATTGATGTATGCCAAGGTATAACATCATCCTTCATGCCATGGAGCAATCTTATAGGGCAGTTCACAGGAATTGGGCTATGTAACAAGCAGTGGTGTTCAGCTTCTTTAATGAAGCTGTACTGAATGTGAAAAACTCCTTCTTCATGGTATTTTGATGGTATGCTCCACACACCTTTCATCTCAACTTCCTTTTTTACCTATTGAAAAAAGAAAAATAAAAGTATTTGTGACTTTAGGCAACACTAACACATGCGATAGCTTTAAGTAATCTAAAGAAGGCAGTTCTTGAATGAGAAAATAGAGATAAAAGTATAATAATAATTTTCAATAATTAATTACTATATGCAAGGTACTATGATGGGTATTACATACATATTATTCCATAAAATTCTGTTAATAATTCTGTTATTATCCCATTTTTATAAAAGAGGACATTAAAGTTTAGATAAATGAAATATTGTGCTCAACAGTTGAGGGCCTGGCTACTAACTGTTATGACTAAGACTCAAACTTGAGTTTAAATTTATCTAACTTTATCATACACTATCTTAAATCAGGTGTTGCTTCACCCCAACTGAAAAGAAAAATGAAGTGGGAGAAAAGTATTATAATTTCTTGGAATCAGTCCAGGTATCATTCATATTTGTATAAAATCAAATCATACACATACTTATGCAATTTTAGGCTAAATATAAAAAAATAGTTTTCCTTCCAAAGTCCTAGAAAAAAAAAAAATCTGATTTTTGTTTTGGATGACAAAGAAGACTTCCACATACTTCCTGAAAATCAAACAATAATATGTGTACATTATTCCCATAAAATGAAACATACATGTCCTTGACTTTTTGAGAACTTATTTTTTACATATATCTTAATTTTTCTAATTAAAAAATTAGAATTTTGTATGAGTAACATACAGACATTATAGAAAACACAATAATAATTTTAAAAGAAGAAATAAGCCACCCATAATTCTATCTTATGGATAGAAAAACCATTAATATTCTGGCTTATTTCTTTCCCGTATTTGTCTATATGTGTTTTGGTTTTTATATGAGTAAAATGCGAAATACATACATATCACATACTCATATACAGTTTTCTATGCTGCTTTATTTAACACATATATTTCTGGGTTTCAAAAATTCTATGAAAAGGTTTTAAAAGCCGTACTGCCGTCCACTGTAATTGACTTAATTAGCTTGACCCATACTGTTGGATACTTTCATCTACACTTTTGAGCATAAAAGTTTATTTATATGATATGAAGGGCATTTCTAGAAAAATGGAATGGACATCTTATTAAAAATTTTTTAAAAATAAGGAAAGAAAAGCTATATGTAACATATTTGAAAAATTTAAAGTTTCACAAATATACTATGATTTTTCCATGTTTAAAATTGTTTATTGAAAATGTAAAAAGGAAAACAAGAACTTAAAATATATAATCTACATGTACTTTAGGCTTTTAATGTATTTTTTTTAATTCCAGAAAGATTTAATGATTCAGTTAAAAAAAAATCATACTTCTAAATATGTCTTCAAATGATTTAAAATTAAGGAAATTCTACAAAATTATAAAATGCATAACTCTATATTAATATCATGGTGTTTTCTGTATTAAAACAACATATGAACCAAATATTTAAAGTAAAGATGACATTCAATTATCCTCAAGTTACTCAGGATTGTTCCTGAAATTTGTAAATATTTCAGTAGATAAAACTTAGTCCCACTGGCTATTAGCTGAAGTAGAGGCTTTGCTAATTAATGGGATACTCAATTAATAATAGTTTCATTTTAAGCATCCCTAGCCCCCAACCAGCTCTGTTACCTGCCACTGAATTGAATTAAAATGGGTCTATTTGAAGAACAAAGTTAACTTTATAAAATGTTTTATGTCTCAAATCCTCAAGAACAAAAAGTTTGGAAACAGCAAAAACATTACCTAAAGAAAATGTACAATATATTAAGTTCTACACTAAGAAAACTTATCAAAGCAATATGGTTCAGAAGCTTACATTCCAAACAGCTGTGCATCATGTCTGAGGCCCTCTAGTGTCCAAAGAAGGAAATAATGATTAGAGTCAGTTAAAGAGGAAGGTCAATGAGAAATGCTGGGCTTAATATTCGGTGGATTATAAGAGATGGTAAAAATCTCCGCATCTGCTCTGTTGACATTGTTAGGGCTAGCTGTTTATGTGGAGAAGAAACAGTGGGCTTAGTGTTCCTGCTCTTTCTTTATATATGTTTTTAAGTTAACCAAGGGCTCAACATGCTTCTGTTAACAACTGCTTATCTGATTAAGTATTAGCAAAACTATGCCCTGATTTGCAGATTATAAATCTTCTCAGTCACTTAGGAAGTATCTACTCTATCCTCTCTGAATGATGTGAACACACACACACACACACACACACACACACACACACACACACAGAAATGTACATAGCTGAGCACAGGGGCTCATGTCTGTTATCTCAGCACTTTGGGGGGCCAAGGCAGGAGAATCTCTTGAGCCTAGGAGTTCAAGATCAGCCTGAACAACACAGCGAGACCCCGTTTCTAAAAAAAAAATACAAAAATTAGCCAGGCATAGTGGCGTGCACCTGTGGTCCCAGCTACTCAGGAGGCTGAGGTGGGAAGATCTCTTGAATCCGGGAATTCAAGGCCGTAGTAAGTGACGATTGCACCACTGCACTCCATCTTCGGCAATAGAGAGATACCCTGTCTTAAAACCCCCCAAAATAAAAACAAAACCAAAACAAATATACAGAGGTTTTGTCATTTACCAATAATGAAAAACAATAATGAAAAAATATAATCAATTCCGCAACCCCCCCAAAATCAACTCCTATTCAATCTGCCATGTCCTTGAGATAATTTCCTACCCCAGGAACTGCTGTATTATTAAGTTAAGAGGATGGAGCAAGGAGTCCACGTTTAGATCCACAAAATGGCAATGGTGGGAAACATGAAGACACTGAGCAACTATGTATGAGAAACCACCAAGAAAGTGAACAAAATTCAGAAATAGGAGATAAGTTCAAGGAAGACCAGCTTTGTAATTTTAGCCCTGATAGGAAATAATATGAGAAATCTGAATACACACACAATGCTGTTTCTTCAGGAGCTGAGAACAACATAAACTAAGAAAGAACTCAGATAATACATGGCACAGGTATTAATACAGAACTTGAGGTAAATCAATGACATTCTACTATTCAACCCCACCTATTTTTTCTTTTTTTTTTCTGAACTTCCTTCACCTCTTCCTCCATTTTCTAAAGCATTGTTCTCAAACTTTACAAGAGATTTATTAAAACATAGATTGCTAGGCCGTATCCCCAGTTTCTGATTCAGGGTAAAACCCAAGAATTCAGGTTTCTAACAAGTTCTCAGGTGCTACTGCTGCTAGACTAGAAACCATATTTTTTAAACTACTACTCTGTTTTCTTTAATTTCTGTGTCTCTGTGACTCTGACTGACAATATGTCTAGAGAGTTCTGTTGAGAGGATCTGAGGCTGCTTTTAGTCTAAAATAGAGCCAGCTCTTCACATTCATGGTTTCTGCATCCATGTATTCAACTAATTTTGGATCAAAAATATCCAGAAAAAAAGATTACATCTGTATTGAACATGTACAGACTTTTTTTCTTGTTCCTATTCCCTAAACAATGTAGTATAACAACAATTTACATAGCGCTTACATTGTACTAGGTATTTTAAGTAATCTAGAGATGATTAGATTATACAAGATTTTGTGCAAATACTACACCATTTTCTTTTATGAAAGACTTGGCCATCTATGGATTCTGGTATCGTGGGAGGTCTTGGAAGCAATCCCCTTCAGATACCAAGGGGTGACTAGTTTCAGTTGATTAGCCCAATCTAACACAGTCATAAGAACAGGCACTACTTCCCATATGCCACAAAGAGGAACAAAAGGAGTTCACGACGTAAGATCCAAATAAGTAAACGTAATTAATAAAGAAAATGTTGCTAAAAAAATAAACTTCAAAGTGAGATTTTGTTAATGTGTCTCAAATATTTGGCAGAATGATTTGAAGCGACTGTGAAGAAAAGAAATCTTCAAGAAAACAATGTCAAATAATTAAAGGTAGAAAAGAGATTGTGTACAGAAAGGCAGCTAAGACAAACGATGGGCCAGCATAATAAGTCAAAGGACTCATTATGTTATCTGTCCCTCCTTCCTTCAAAGAAAGAGGGAGCAGAAGTATAAGAGGTAAATATACTGAGGTGGCCAAAGTGACTTTTGACTTACCTCAACAGGAAGCTGATTAAACTGTGTCACGAAGCCATCTGCAGCTGTAGCTACGCCAATAAGAGCCATGACCTTTTCTGGTCGTGCAATTGCAGCATGAAGCATAAGCCACCCCCCGAGGCTAGATCCAACAAGAATCTAAAAATAAAAAATAAAGTATTAGGTCTTTAAGATAGTATAGGGCATAAACATAAAATATGTACAATAAAAAGTAAAATAATATATACTATTAGAAAGTAAAAATAATACAATCATTTTAAATCAAATATCAAAACTGAATAAACATTCAAATTAAATAAAAACATTTTCCTTTCTTTTCTTTTTTTTGAGACAGAATTTCCCTCTTTTTGCCCAGGCTGGAGTGCAATGGCACAATCTCGGCTCACTGCAACCTCTGCCTCCTGCGTTTAAGCAATTCTCCTGCCTCAGCCTCCTAAGTAACTGCGATTACAGGCACACACCACCACACCTGGCTAAATTATGTATTTTTAGTAGAGATGGGGTTTCACCATGTTGGTCAGGATGGTCTTGAACTCCTGACCTCCAGTAATTCACTTGCCTCAGCCTCCCAAAGTGCTGAGATTACAGGCATGAGTCACCACGCTCAACCAAATATTTTCATATCTAAAGAAACAGCTTAAATATGAGGTTATAGTCAGTAACTATCATCATACTTAACAAAAACAGTCACCTGTGGCCCTTCAGCTAAGTCATCAATTATAGAAAGAACATCTTTTCTCCATTTCCCCACCGTGCTTTCCTCAAGGTTACCATCTGAACTTCCAACTCCTGAGTAATCAAACCTGGAAAAGAAGAAAAAAAATTATATTTGCTTCTTTAATTTTTAAGAAAGACAGCACCTTCCTCATTACTATAATGCTTATAGTAAAAACATCACAATCAGTGTGTATTTTAGCAAATTATATTGGCTTATTAACTTTCAAATATCTCCTATGTCCAATCACTTTTCTCACCTACTCCACTGCTACCAGCCTGGTCCAAGTCACACTGTCTCTCCACTGAACTAATCCAACAGTCTCCTAAAAAGTCTCCTGTTCACATTTTCACACTCAGTCTTTTTCTATATAGTAGACTGATCCCTTCCAAACAAAACCATGTCTTGCAAACCCTCCAAAGGCTTTCCATAATCTTTAAATCTAGAGTCCTTATCATACTTTGGTGCCTGATCATCTCTCTGATCTCATTTCTCATTGTTTTCTCCCCCTCTACCGCCAACTGTAACCTCACTTTCCTTCTTGAAGTTCCTGTTTCATCACCTTTTCTCTCCATATCTCCTAAGGATATCCATGCAGATTGTTCCCTCACTTCACTCAGGCCTTTGGCTCAAATGTTACATCCTCAGAAAAGCCTCCCATGACCACTCAACTATTAAAGCTGTGCTGCTTTCACCATTCTCTAATTCTTTACTCTGCTTCATTTTCTTCATAGCACTTATTATTACTTGAGATATATTTGATTATTTATGGTCTGTCTCCCACATTAGAATGAAAGCTCCACATGGGCACAAGCTTTGTTTCAATGTATTCCTAGTGTCTAGATCAGTTCCTTGCAATGGTAGGTGCTTGGTGCATATTTACTGAATTAATGGATGGGAAGGAGACCAGAATAAAATTCATCATCACCAACCTATCCATTTCTTCTTCCAACGTCCTAGTTATCTAGGCTCAGAGTCTGTCTGGTCTTTGAATTCTACCTCTCCTTAAGGGTATCAAATCAATAAAAAATCACGGTGATATAAAGTATCATACCACACCCACAGGTTACCTAAACCCTAGTCATACTGAACTACTCCTAATTCCCAATTACACCCTTTTATAACTTAGAGCCTTAGCATGCGGTTCTGCTGCCAAGAATGGCTTCCTACCCAACGCAAATTCGTAGTCATCCTTTAAGTCATGTCACCTCCTTTGAGGAACTTTACTTGACATTTATGCCCCATTTAGTACCAGTTTCTTCGTATGTACTCAACACTTTTCATATTGTATTAAAATCAAGTTTGTTTTTAAACACTCATCTCCCTCTGACTAGAATGTCAGTTCATTAAGGGCAGACTGTTTCATTCAAGTTGGTTTTTCCAGGCTCCAGAATATTGCCCGCCCTATACCATCACCATTCACTCTCATTTCTTCTTATGTTCATCCCTTTCTTTGCACTTTGGTTAAGTCCAGTATCTTGGTGCAGGTGTTTGTTTGTCATCTTAGACCTAGACTATCACAGTAATCTATCTTGTGTCTCTATGACTCTGTTTTTAAATAAAGTCACCATACACATGTCGGGTTTTTTCCTTAACCTTATATTGATATAGCATTACCTTCAGTGCTCCCTGCAATATATAACATAGTGCTAGATAATCTATTTCCAAAAAGTACTCCAATCTTCAGAATAAGAACAGATTTTAAAAGGGTTCCCAGCATGAAAATAAAAGAATCCAGTTAATTTGGTAAAAGAAATTATTAAATCCATATAACTGACCAAATTTCTGCTAATATACAGGTAGTCCAGAAGTTTTATATATAGTTGTATTTTCTAGAATTATTGAATGAATGTTAGTGAGTCACTCTTCTAAAAATTTAGACGGATAGATTTTTAGGCTGTTAGTGCTAGAAAATAACTCAGAAGTTATCTGTAGACCAAGCTCCTTCTTTTGATGACAAACTTAGGTCCAATGTTTATTAACTTACTTGTCTTGTAATAGAAATTGCTAGAATTTATTGTAGAACCCATGTTTCTTGAATTCCAGGCTAATCTTTTTATGAAATCATACCATCTCTTCTGGAAAGTGGATACTGAATATATGACTGTTACAGGTAGACCTTATAAAAATATAAAGTTATTTACTAAAATAACTGTCAGTATGAAAAATTAGGAATTATAAAATCAAGCTTTAGTGAAATACCACCTATTGCTATTTATGCGTATACAAAATCAAATTACAGGAGTGGGAAGAGAAAATTCAGCAGAAATTTGTATTATACAATTCTTTTAAATACATGGATTACTTTTAGATAAACAGTGATCAAATAAGTCCTTAAGTCCCCAGTGGAAAATGATAATATAAGAGACTGTATGAAAGCCAACTAGTATATCTGTTTGCTGTCACATACATTATTGCCTCTAAAGAGCTTAGTTACCACTACTTCTCTTAAGATGTCCTTTCTTGCCAGGGTTGTCAGTGTGGCACAAAGGCCTTTTTTTTAAAAAGGTCTATTAAAGGTTGCTTTTAAAATTACTCTAAATCACAAGATGCAAGTTTACAGGCCATTAAAATAATTTATAAAAATGCTGGCATTTACTTCAACTGGTTAGAACAGAAGTAATTCTCCACTGCTGTGCTAATGGTAGCAATTATTTTCTCAGTAATGTGTTGTTCCTACCTTATGTAGGCGTGACCTAGAGATTTGCAAAACTCCTCAATCGCCAATGCTTTTGTACCATTCATATTAGAAATATAGCCAGGGATGAAGATAATTCCTGGACTTTTGCCTTTTAGCCTCTTATAAGCCAGTTTTGGAAGGTCTGGTCGATTAAGGAAAGAGAGTGACGTCTTTTGTCTGCAAGCTAAACAAAGTACACAAAACATAAACTATGGTTTGCAAATTCGGTCGTTGAAAAACCATGTATTTTCAATCCTAACTTTCTGATCTTAATGAATTGAGGTAAAATGCTATTTCCATTTAATAGGAAAAACAAAAACTCGAAGTACTAAATTAATAAGTCTGTGCATGACATTTCTAGTTTTAAAATCATGTGAACATCAGTACCTTCTCTGAGCAAGATCCAACCTTGATTCTTCCAAAATACACAATGAGGTAGCAATTGCAAGGCAACAAAAGACAGAGACTAATCAAAAAAATTTTCCTGTAGCTACTTTATCATCTATCCTAAACAGTACCAATCAACATTCAGATTTATCCGCTACAGTTTCAGCCCTCTCTTGTGAGATTTTTGGCCTCATTTTAAAATTTATTTTTTGTTTGATTAGTTTCACATCCCCTATTTTCTTTTCTTTTTTTTTTTTGAGCAGTCTCACCTTGTTACTCAGGCTGGAGCCTAGCTTACGGCAGCCTGGACCGCCTGGACTTCCCAGGCTCAAGCCATCTTCCTGCTGCAGCCTCCCCAGCAGCTGCACTACATGCATGTACCAGTGCACCTGCCTAATTTTTCCATTTTTTTGTAGAGACAGGGTCTCTCTGTGTTGCCCAGGCTGATCTCAAACTCCTGGGCTCAAGTGATCCTCCCACCTTGGCCTCTTAGTACTGAAATTACAGGTGTGAGCCACTATGCCTAGCCTTGCATCCCCAACTTTCTTGGGGATCAGAGAAGATACAGGTTTGGTCTGCCCTTGGAAAACCGTTTCAAAGGAAGAGGTGCTGTGCCCTTTTTATTATTGACTCCCATCCACCCACCTCAACCAAGAAATCATGAGCCACAGTAACAACTCATAATTTTATATCAGCTGAGGTGGGTTCAATGAGCAGTTTCTTTAAAAATAACATATTAATAGTACATTTTTGGAAAGAGATTTCTTATAGGCCTATGCAATCATTTTGCATTTTATTTGTTGGTTTGGTTTTCTGCAAACGGAACACACAGATTTTAGTGTAATTTAAGTATAACAGTACAACTGATGAACTTTATGAGTATTCCATTTTGTCATTTTTCAAATTTTCCATTATAAAATTCATACTTGCTCTTAAGAAACAAGTAGATTTTTTTTTTTTAAAGAGTCATTTATAATCCCACCTCTTCTTTCCAAAGACACTAGGTTTGTATACTTCCTTAGGGTCTTTGGACTAACAAATTTTCTTTTTTTATATTAAATGAAGCCATCCTCCACTTTGAAAACTTCTCCATCTTGAAAAGAGAATCCATGTGTGCTGCTAAAGTTTTCCCCATTTGGTAATTAGGAAGCTGATTTTTAAAAAACTTAACTGAAGGCCTTAAAGCTATCCTTTTTACATGTAAGCTTGTTTCAAAGTATAGAGAAAAACGCCAAATTTAAAACTTTCGGTAAGGGCAAGTTATGTTGACCCAGATTGTGTCAGCAAAAATGTTCATTTCCCATCATCTCAGCTGAGCACGAAAAAATTTTTACGACTCTTTTCCAGAAATCACCTCCCAAAACAGTAATTTCCCCGAGATAATTATAATTTATTTAATGTAAGTTCTAAGTAGACAGATTCATATAATTATATCCATAAATCATCTTTGAACGTAAGCATTAGTTCAAAGCCTGGTGCATGAGTGCTCAATGAATGTTTGCTAAATAGATGAAATAATATTATACTCTGGTTAATGAACTGACATACTTATGCTTTGCCAGGAGTATCTGCATGTATAACATGCCTTTTGGTTGTGTACAATTAAATGCAAGTTAAGCTGATTATAAAAGTTTAAAAATTTTAACTCCATACAAAACATCTCTGCCATGACATTAATTACCACTCCAAGCACCATGCATCTGACAGCTGCGTGGCAATGGCGTGAACACCACACAAAGCCAAAAAACAAAAGGGTCTAATTCAAATATTATATATACATATACGAGGTTCTCTGAGTTTTGGCCCAAATTCTAGTATCCTTTGTGCAATAACGATTACGGTTCTTTCACTGAGTGGGTGCAGCAAGAAGGCAAAACTAGAAACTGAAGTTATGGGGGCGTCTACACTTTTTACAAAGAATATGCCTCACATTGTTAGGTTTCCTCAAGTCAAAGGAGAGTCTGTCTAAGGATTTTAGGAGTCACAATCTACAAACTCCTATTAGTAACTAATAATCAAATGCATTAAACACTCATTTTAGTTTTTCCTGGTGTTGGCGTTTAATGCAGGGGAGGCAGGCAGGAAGCAGGAGTTCTTTAAACTGCACAGCGTAAAATGCCAGCGAGGGCCCGGGATGCCCAGAATGCCGCAGGGCGCGGGAGAGCTCTCCTCACAGCCTACACTGGAAGTGTACATAGCGCCTAGGACTGGGGTGCTGAGAAAGGGGGAAGAGCATTTTTGAACCGGGCGCCAAAGACGCACTGCACAGGAACTGACGGAAACCGAGGCGTTCGAAAGTACGTATTCTACTCCCGCCTTTCGGACACTGACCTGGGAGCCACCGTGGCGCCCGCTGAGGCATCGGTGCAAGCAGCGTGTTGAAGCCACAGTGGGGACCGAAGGGGACCGCTGCCCAGCCCCAGCTCCGACAAGGTACCCAGGCCGCCACAGTGGCCATGCGCGCAACCGCCATCTTCCCGGCTGTCCCGGCAAGCCGCAGTGTCCCACAGAAGCGACCCCTACGCACCGGAACTGAGACTGCGCATGTGCTGAAGGCTGGAAGGCGGAACTTGCTGAAGAGCGCGGCGCAGGATTTTCAACTTGCGAAGAGCGCACATGCGCAGAGCGTCGTGGCTCGTGCCCTTCTTTTGGGCTGTTGGTTCTGCTTGTAGCAAGGTTTGGCTTAGGGCCTTTGGGATGTTTTGAGTGGCGTCGGGAGGCTGCCCTATCAGCGGGCTGATAGATAATACAGAGCTGGAAGCTTGGAAAGGAACCCTATCCAGCGGTCCTAGATCGGAAGCCGCAGTCCCGCCGACCGTATGACAGTTTTAACCAGTACCACAAATGCTCCCAATATCTGACATTAATCTCACCTGTATAACCTGGAATGGAATCGGACATTCCCTGCTGTGACGTAATGACTGATTAATGAAATACTGAATTATCTTGGTTCCTTCCTTATGCTATATGCAAAAGTAAATTTCAGTTAAAAAAAAATGATTTCAACGGAAGAATACAACTGGGAGGATTAAATAAGTTTTAGGAGAATATTTTATAGTCCGGAAATAGAAGGGACTTTTTGAACTAAGATTTCAAACCCCAAGATCATAAATAAAAAATATATTTGTATACGAATTTAAACTTTTTGAATGGCAAAAGACACCTTAAGAGCCCAGAAAAATGGATTTTGTAGCATAGCTACATTAATATTTCTAGTTCAGCCTGCTCCTAGAAATAAAAAATATAATTCCAATAAAACTGGTCAACAAGTATGAATAGGCTTCTCATATAAGGAAACATGATGCTCAAACTCACTAAGTGAAAAACTAGAATTTAAAAAAGAAAACCATTTTCCCCCATTCAGCTGGCAAAAAGGAAAAAGAAATAATTGGCAATGAGACACTGACACTTAGGTATTATTGCTAAGAAGGCGAATTGCTAAAATTTGCTGTCAAGTAATATGGCAACATCTATTACAATTTTAAAATATGCATCATTTCCAATGCCCTTTAACACAGTGGCATGAGTTTGTGACTATCCTAAAGAAAACAACACTAGTTCTTAATAATACTGCATATTATCTACTGTAACACCATTTTTAGAGGCAAAGAGAAGGAAAAAAAGTGGGAATGGCTAACAATAGAAAAATAGTTGAATAAATTTGTAGTAACAGGGTTTCCAGATTCCAGCTCTGAATATCTTTCAAACTAATTCCTGGGGGCCTCAAGCATTAACCAGTAAGGTTTTATCTAGTAGTTTCCTATTTAAAAGTTACGGTGGCTTGTGTAATACTTTGAGTAAATGTAAGATAGTAAAGTAACTTTTACTATCCTGAAGACAGCTAAGTAACTTTTACTATCCTAGTTATAAATTTGGGGGGCAGTAATTGGTACCAGAGTTAAAGGCAAAGTTTGGATATAGTGAATCCAGCATGTGTTTGCAGTCTGGAGAACCTGGACTGTTGGAACAGTCTGGAACAGTTAGAGAAATAAAGACTGAATAGATCTCTCTCAAGAGATGGGATGCCTCTCATCTACTAATGACATTAGTAAGGACAGCAACTTGAATTCAGGACATACTCCAAAAGATGCTGAGCTATGTTGCCCATTCTCCATTAGACCTGTTGTAGATTCTAAGGGACTAAATCACTAAGGTGATGCCTGATGCATGTCATTTTATCAAGCCTTGTATCTTTTTTTTTTTTTTTTTTTTCCGAGGTGGAGTCTCATTCTTGTTGCCCAGTCTGGTGTGCAATGGTGTGAGCTCAGCTCACTGCAACCTCCACCTTTTGGGTTCAAGTAATTCTCCTGCCTCAGCCTCCTGAATAGCTGGGATTACAGGCACCCTTCACTATGCCAGGCTAAGTTTTGCATTTTTAGTATAGACAGGGGGTTCACCATGTTAGCCAGGCTGTTCTTGAAATTGTGATCTCAGGTGATCCACCCACCTTGACCTCCCCTGCACTGGAGATGTGAGCCACCATGCCTGGCCTATCCCTTTAAGATAAAAGGATAAGTAAACACAGTCCTAGCAATCCCCAGCAATAAATGTTATCTGTGTAAACAGACAACAATAAGATGTCAGATTTTTTCAGGGTTCATTTCATTTTGTAAGCAATAGGATGTAACCAGAGATAATTCTATTGAAATTCTTCAATTTATAGACTACAAATCATAACGTTAGCACACAACAATCTTTACGTAGTTCCTACAATTGTCGTCTGCAATTAATTCATACTCCATCATACTACAGATAGGTAACTTCAAAATAAGAGATGAGTTTATTTTCAAATGTGAAATCAGGTCAACATTTTAATCTAAACTCAATATATTCAACACACATATTTAAGAGGCTTACTACATCATGCAATTTGATTAGAGGACCTTTGCAATCCTATGAAGAGATTACAGTGCAGAAAAGTCATAACTTTACATTAACCAATGAAATCTTAACAATTATAGTCTTATATCACTACAGGATTTCAAAGTGATCGCTGCAAAATCAGATTTTAGAAATGTCTTCCACAATTATGATTTTTGTCCTTCACTGTTCAAGTAAAATATTGTGTCATCCAGTTGCAAAATATTATTGACAACATGTATATATGTATATGAACCACACTGCAAATTAACAAAAGAATTGTACCCAGTCAGGTCTGACAAAGTTTAATGAAGAGACACTTCTAATCTAATCATTTAATCTTCTAAGTAATATCATTATTCTCTACATCTATTCATTTGCGATGTTTTAGGAAAGAGCACATTCATACTTTCAAACATGCAAAACATGATAAACTAGAATAAATGGCACTTGAAAAACCATTATGAAAGAGACTTGCCTGAAGTCATTTCATCTGACAAAAATTGACTCAAAAAAAAAGGTTAATTGTAAAAAAATACATAATATAATAATGCATTATAGAGAATGTTAAGTTGAACTTCATTTGCCGTTTTGTAGAACTACACCACTTCTGCAAATAAGTATTTTAATTGGTCTGTTCTTTGGTGAAAACAGAGCTGTGATTTCATACCTATGTCAAGGGAGCAGTTAGCAGGTGCGCCCCACAACAAAAAGAAATCAGACAATCTAAAGGACACTGGCTACTGGTTGCCCTTATTCTCAGCACCAGGAATGGAGAAATCTTCAGCGAAACAAGCTCCTAACGTCAGATATTCTCTTTATTTAAAACTGTTTAACATGACAGAATGCCTGTTGCATAACATGGCTTTTTTTCTAAAACAAACAGATTTTTGCTTTCTTCTTCTACAAAAAGTGGTTTGCCATATATATATATATATTCCATTACTTATATATATATATATATATATATAGAGAGAGAGAGAGAGAGAGAGAGAGAGAGAGAGAAAAAAGCTTATACCAGTGGTGACACTGCAAAGTCAATTTCCTGGGCATTTGATGGCATTGAAATACCATTTTGAGATATTTAGAGCAATACTAAATGCAGTTCATCACTTGCAGTTTCTACTGTTAAACAGAAGTCAGCCCAGGTCTTTGGTTTTGGTGCAGTACTTAAAAATTAAGGCAAAACTCCTCCTAAAATATATTTCCCTCCAAGCCCTTATTTGCTTGTTTACAAAGTAACTGTCAGCAAAATGCTACCTTTTTTGAAAAGCCAGTTGATTACCAATAACGTCAATGCCAATGATTTGGGTGCTAAAGTTATTCTGTATTTCCAAGTACATATAGATACTTTCTAACCTGTTTAGTTTATTTCACTAAAACCAAAAGTTGATTAAGAACAGTTTATATGAAATGTTCGTTTATCAAAATAGTGTTTTCTTTCTCATGGGAGCTTCAATTATTTTGCTATTTATTGTCAAGGTTTGTATTAAAACCCTTTCTTTTTTACAAATAACTTCTCTTGATATGAAAGGAGTTCTGAGTATACACAGCTCAAGCGCTGGATCTGTTGGGTTTTCTCATCTGGGATTGAATATGGCTTCATTCTTTTAAGAGATTATTGCAGTCTGCCCTGAAGTGGACTGTTGCCTCAGTTCACTACAACAAGAAGTGAGTGTAACCTTCTGCCCCCGTTACTATAACATCCATCCAGATCCGCATGGCTTCTGGTGATGGGGCTACCATGTAATAGATTCTGTCATGAGTCTTGACGCTAAAGGTGAGTAACGGATTAGGACTCTAAAATTCAGAAAAGAAAAAAGAATATAAAACAAACATCTTAAAATACAACATTAAATAACACAGACATGTGAAGACTTCTACAAAATTTCCAATTTATTAAATTTACAAAGGCATTACTTTTGCTCTAATGTAACTTGCACCCCCACCCCAGAGCCTTTTTCAGGACTGACTGTTTTTCTGGCCTTTCTGCACAAGAAATCTCAGACAGAGCTCATGAATTATTTCAGCAGCTAGTTTGTAAAGCTCTAGCAGGGTACCTAGCTGAGAGTAGGAGCTTAATAAATAGTAGCTGTATTCTTAGCCCTACTAAGCCCCCTCTTAACTATATGGTAGCTTCTTTTTAGAACCCTGGCACAGTAACTCTTTAGGGTTTCCCAAACCATTACATCCAAAATATTTCCTCAATTTGCTATGACATTTTTTTCCCTCAAAAAGATTAGCCATCCCACTGAACTTCATGTTTACTTTACCAGCACCATCCTGATCACATCTGTTATATCAGAACATCAACTTCAAACTGCTTAGACTCCAAAAGTATTTTTCCCTTCTTAATTATGGATTCAAATTGTAGGAATTTAGAAAACTGATATTTACCTTATTAGCATTCTTGAGATGATCATAATACACTTCTTCAATGGCTTGAAAGTATATTACTCCTTTCAATTTAGTTTCATGCTTGTCTGCAAAGACAGATGAGTGTTAAATACTTTATCACCACTGAGGAACAGAAAAAATAATAACTTCATTACAATTACAATCATTAAAATATTTACAAAGTATTTAATTATCTAAGATTAACTCAGAGAACTTAGGCTAGTGCCTTAGGCCTCTTCTATCTATATTGGAAAAATTAAAAAAAAAGCAATAAAATTACTAGCTGCAAACCAAAGAGACTAGATGACTTTGCCCAAGGCTGTCCAGCAGATTAGCAGTCAAAAGATAACCTAACATACTGACTTTCAAGTTAGCATGGAAAGTATAAACACTAATGGCACCAGTACAAATGATTTCTCCACATTTTCCAAGACTACCTTTGTCATGAAAATATTAATATGCAGATCTGTTGTAATAAAATTTTTACAAAGTGCTTTTTGACTTGTTATTCAAAATAATTTTCTACCTATATTTATTTCCTATCGAATTTCTTATTCAGGGTGCTTGATTTTTCCCCATTTTCAACAAAGCTTTAGGCCAATAATTTATGTCCTTTCAATGTAACAATTTCCAAACTGTTTTCAAAGACTTCATCAGATTAACCATAAAAACAAAGAAAACCAGAAACAACGAAAACACGAATCAAACATATAGCACCACTCTGTGATAGTTCTTGAAATATTTTGTAATTTAAACTCTGCAAGGATCACAGTGCATGTCAGCATAGTAAAGAATTTTAACAGCATGAATGAGGAGGCAGGGAAGGAGACTCTATTATACCCGAGTAGTGGAAGTGCACATAAGACAGCCTCTTTTGGAAGACAGTTGGTAAGGCAAACACAATTTAAAATGCAAAAATCCTCTAACTAAGCAATTGCACTTCTAAAACGTTACTGTATATAAGATCTCATGCACGTGCAAATAAATGTACATGGATTTGTGTTTGTTGTGACACAAGGTTGCAAAAGATCTGCTTTAGCTTTAATAGAAGATTGACTCAATTACAGACCAGCCACACAGTAAAATCTACAAAGCTACTGAAATGATGGAAGTAGATATGTATCTGCTCCTAAGAAAAAAACCCTTGAAATACTATTATATGAAATAGGATATGAGTAGAATGAATAATTCCGTCCCAAGTGTATAAAAGAAAAAAGAAAAAATATATATACATTTTAAACATATATAAAAATGCATAGAGAAAATCTGAAACAATATTTCAGGCTTAACAGTGAGAGATCAGAACTTTTATGATGGTAAAGAGACAATTTCATCATAAAAAAGTTTTGTTATATTTTGTATTTTTTACTAGTTTAATGTCCCTTTTTCTAATAACAACTACAAAAGGCTAGTCTAAAAAATAATGGCCCTGAAAAATTCACGGCAGGAAGTAAAACTATTTAATTGCATTTCATCCAGAATATCCTAACCTATTTGCCAATGGACCACATTTTTTGTTTTTCCTCTTCCTTGGGAAACACTGTTTTAACTGATACCATGTTCAGTAAGTGTCAGTCAGTTTCTGTGAAAGAACAAGGTCAATGCATCTCTCAAACATTTGCTGGAAATGATATTGCAGTAATTCATGAGAATATAATAATACTTTGTTTTCTGAAAGCAAATATAAAATAAAATCTGGAGATAAAAGTAAATCTTGTCCGTGTTTCAAGCAAGCAGAAGGAAACTTTAATCTGTAGGGCACTTCATAGGAGTAAGAACTCTGAAAAATATAAGCCTCACAGCCAGTTTATGAGCTAAGACAAGCAATAATGCTATTGTAAATCAATGAGATAACGCTACCCATTCTGCCTCTCTCAATATTATCCCATCAGTTTGCAGACATATTTTCTTGGACTCAGTTTTCTTTAGAGACTCTCCTAAAGATCCCAGTTAATAGGCAGGAGGACAAGGACAGAGGGCCAGGGCCATGAATAACACAGAGTCCTGGGACTTTACCACTCAGTGTTCACATTTGCAGCTCCTGCGCAAGTCCATGGCCCTTTCCCTCACTGACAAGCAGAAGGGACGTGGCTCCTGTAGGGTCAAGTCCAGCCTGAACTGCAGTTTGGATGACTGCCTTGGGACTGGTCTATTCCTGTGCCTGTTGTGTATGGGAAAGGCGGGGTGGGGTGGGAGTGGACAAAGCTGACAGGTGATGGCTATAAACAGAGTCGAATGGCAGCATTTGCCCAACTAGGTATCACTAGCCAGTTATATCATAAATACATATTAAAAAGCTGAATGAAATATAATTTTTGTCTTTTTAAAAAAATTAGAGTTCTGGGTAATTTTTCATATACCAAGAAGGTTTTGGCATTTTTTAAAAATCGAAAGTCACCAGAAGTTTCTATTTGGAAAGACACATTTACATGGGTCTGAAGCTTGGGGCTTAGGTTTGAAGCAGTTGGCCAGGACATTAAACCGCTCACCTGGCTGATAGATAAGGGAATGAAATAAGGCTCACAGAGAACAGGAGCACAGAAGAGTGAAACAGTTTTGTCTGAAGTTCTTTTAAAGTTGTATTTTTGGAAAATTCTGGGTGAGGTTTTCTGAAGGGAATACCACATCATACAGTTTTGTTTATGCAGGGTACAGACACCAAATTATATTAACTGAAGAAAGTTGCTCTAGATATTTATAAAACCCAAGGTCAAAAAGCCCTAGAGAGGCAAAGCAGGGGACCTGGGAGGGCAGGCCATAAGCTTCAGGCCACTAACTTCTGCAGTACCTGGAACCTCACCCAAAGAGCTCCTCAGTGAAAGGCAGACATTCCCCTACTGGCTCCTCACCCAAATCCTGGGGCTCCTGAGTCACGCTTTCCTTTCCTCCACAGGCTGCTTGGTTTTTCACACTTCTCCTTATAAATATAAACTGACCTCACTGGACCGATTAAATGATTAGACTATTATTTACAGTTATTGCATTGGTACATTTTATAACTCCTGGTGATGCTCATACATACTGATAGTCACCCCCAAGCAGGTTTTTTCATAACATCTTGTATAGCACCACTCTTTTTTAGCAGCTTAAAAGAAAGCAGAGCTATACTTGCATTAAAATGAACATGTTTCATATGTGATCCAAGAGGAAATAAGAGGTTCTTAATAAGTATGCCAGTTACATTAATATTTCTGCATTTATATAAGATACAGTAGGGTATGCTTCCTGTCAGCCAATATTTAAGAATCCAAAAATATTTCAGGCACTTAATAAATACTACTGATCACTAGTTTACCAGTGAGCTTTACTCTCTGTGCTTAAAAGATCATTCTAGTTTATGAAGTATAGTTGAATGATGTTCAACTATGGCTAATTGTGTGTGACTAAAATGGGACATATGACAATCAATCAATCACAAACCCCTTTTCTTTTCCTGGTATGTTGGTTTAAAAGGCAATATTTTTTGGGATCCCACCCTATAGTGATAGTGCTTCCAGTATAATATTGTGATGTTTCATAAAATGCAGGGAACATAAGCAACTTGTTACCTAAAGAATTGATTAAAACAGAAAATAACAAATAAAAGGCAATATTTTGATCTAAAGAATAAATTTTACTTAATATTTATTGAGACCCAAGTTTACTTT
This sequence comes from Sapajus apella, assembly GCF_009761245.1. NCBI lineage: Eukaryota > Metazoa > Chordata > Mammalia > Primates > Cebidae > Sapajus > Sapajus apella. The sequence goes on from NW_022436980.1 coordinate 8,861,052, forward strand.
AGAAGTAACATAGACCACGTTTTTTAAAGTAACATATAATGTTTATTATTTCTAGAAAGGAAATTCATATATGAACTACATAATCTAAATATAAAATAATGTATACAAATCTGATATTGCCATTAATTCTGCTACGTATCAACCTACCTATTTACACTGCATTTCAATTGCCTCTGCTCTTTAACAGAGGGTTCCTGATTTGAGCATATGGCTAAAATTTTTTTTATCACCCACCTGCATAATAAGAAAATGTTCGCTTGTTCCGATCAAAAACAAACCAACGTTTTTTCCACGTTTTAATTTTCCCTCCCATTTTGATGAGGAATCCTCGGCAAGTCTTCTCTGTGATTGATACATGGTAACAGGTGTCAATATTGTGACCAGCAGTCTCTACATGGCTCCGCAAATCAAAGTCCTCCTTCCGGACAGGCAGGTAGCGTGTCAAAGGGCGAGCCTGGAAAAGTGCAAAACCCATTGCATCTATAGCTAATTATTTGTTTTGTTTTAGGTCACACATGTTGAGAAGCAGTAATTAACTGTAAAACCTAAGCTTTAAAATACCCATAAGATTAAAAGAGCTTAAGATAAAGCTTTTATCATTTGGAGTCTAAAAAGTGGATAGTATTTTCAGAAAGATGCTGTAATATGCAGGGGAGAGATAGATAAACCCAGGACAATCGATTCTATTCCTTAAGATGGGCAGCTGAGAAAATGAAAAACGGTCATATATCTTAGTTTAAAAGATGTCCTTCAATCTTAACAAACACAGAGGAAGGAAGCATAAAGTTTTCTGGGCTGCTCCTTGCAGCTGAGGAACCCTCCACTGTAAAGGTTCCAGAAGTTGTCCCTGCCACAACTTAACAATCATTCTCCTTAAGTAACCTCAAGCACGACATGATTGACTGAACACTATTTAGTAAGTACAGCCCCCACAGGATCCCCCAAAGCTGTGCTTGTCAGTTTACATATATTCTAATAGAAATTGAAGGCAGACATTTATGTTTTGAAAAGTCAAACTAAAATAAAGAAAGAAGGAGAATCAAAACTGGATCTAATGTAATGAGCTGTCTGGGACCAGATGCCAAAAGGAAGTGTTTAGATGTCTTTTATGTTACTGATGGCTGGTATAAAAGTTTGCCCGATTTAGGAAGCATATATCACCATGGGTGACAGTTCTAAAATGGTGTCTTATTTTATGCTGTTAAATAATCCCACCTCTTTGCCTTGGGAAATGGCCTAATTATAAACTTGGAGGCAAAACTTACAATCAGGATTAAAGGAGAATTGTGTTTTTTCGTTTGGCTTCAGATAGCAAACAAGCATGGATGACTTTTACTGCAAGTCAAAATTTGGTAGAGTGTTGGGCATAATGAAATAAAATAGACAAATTTTACTTTCTACTTTTCCTTCAATACTTAACCTTTGATTGTGTGGTACTTTGGTTGTAACAGATGCTACAGGCTTACTGATTCCTCAAAGCACACAAAGTCTTAAAGACAGTCTCTAACTGCTATGCTCTCAAAATGCCAGCAGCCACAAAGAGTAAGAGTAATGATATTTTTTGCCTTTGAGTCCAGTGAGCCTTGATGAAATGGAGTTGAGCTTTAAATTACATAGTACTTAACAAAACTTTATGTTAGTTCCTCAGAAAACATATTATGTAAGCAGCTACAGTGGCAAGAACAGAGATTCAAATCCTGTGATGACCAAGTTAAGACATTAAACAAAATGTGTAGTTTCTCCAAATTTTGTGTGAGTACAACAAGCTTCTGCACAGGTGTTGAGGACAAGTGTAGCAAAGGGAACACATGTGATGATATAGTGTTTAGAAACAAAACAAAACAAAACACTACCACCGCCACCAAGATACTGGGCTTAGTGAAAAATTACCCTGCTCCAGATTATTTTCTTGTAAAAGATGGCTTAATACAAACTCTTCCATTCCCCAAGCAAAGGTTTCAGTTCAGATATTGTATTTGTTTACCCCAGCAAATCCAGCTGCATTTTTAAAAGCTGCTCAAAAAAGATTCTTTTCACAATGTACTCCAAAGGATGGGTGGAAGAAAAGGTGCTGCTCCTGGCAAAATATTCTATGCATGACTAAAGAAAAGTGTCATTTGGTTGGTGGTTCCCTAAGAGTTTTGAAATGAACTCACTTTTTTTTTTTTTTTTGCATGGGAATGCACACTCTTCTCTCTTTTTTTGAGACGGAGTCACGCTCTGTCACCCAGGCTGGAGTGCAATGGCACGGTCTCGGCTCACGCAACCTCCGCCTCCTGGTTTCAAGTGATCCTCCTGCCTCAGTCACCTGAGTAGCTGGGGCTACAGGCACGTGCCACCATATCAGGCTGTTTTGTATTTTTAGTAGAGATGGGGTTTCACTGTGTTGGCTAGGCTGATCTTGAACTCCTGACCCCGTGATCTGCACGCCTCAGCCTCCCAAAGTGCTAGGATTACAGGCGTGAGCCACTGCACCCTGCCGCACACTCTTCTCTTAAACCTTAGGTGTCAACTGCTAATGCTCAGTGCCCGGGAAACCGTCCTGACACAGAATAGCTGTCTCCTAGAAACTGCCACCAGGGGGCAATCTGTCCTCATCCATTCAGATTGACCGACCAACCTGTGCCCTTTGTTTCTCCCTTATTTTTACTTCCTTTTCTATTAACTTCTGCCTCTGGCTAGTTTCTTCCTGTAACCGTTTTTCCAGGATTTCTCGGCGTCGTTTTTCTTCTTCCAGGGCTCGTTTTTTGGCTTCCATTTCCCGTTCCTAAACATTATGCATAACAATGATTATTTTAATGTATACTGGTTATACGTGAATGGTTCTAACCAATATAAAAAAGAAAATTCTACCTAGACGATTCTTGGTTTGTAGACTAGTCTCTTATAATATATAACTTACAAGAAAACAACTCATAATCATGCCTGGTATAGCTTCCAAAATCATCATCTGCAGAAATGCAACCACTAAATTTAATTAACAATTAGATTTTGGTCTTCAGTGAAAATCCAGCTTGTGAATATATTCAGTCATTTCATCATTTCATATTAACCAGCAACTCTCCCATTTTAAATAAAAAGCCTCACAAACTGTCCTCCGGCACTTAGCACGTGATTTAGCCTGTCTTTCAACTGCTGTCTTCTAACTGAGGGCCATGGTCTCTCTAATTCCTGTTGTTGCTCTGCAGCTTCCTGGCTGAAGGTCACAGAGGAAGCACATGGGGAAGTTAGAAAAGGAAAGGAGGTGCCCTTTAGGGCAGGATGCAAAGGCATTTTGGGGGATTCCTAAGGAAGTGAGACTCTGGCTTGACATACAGTCATCATAACGTGGGATTTTAAATATTACAATAGTACAGTTAGCACAAGCTGGGAAGGAAGAAACGATGCATAAAGACATAGGATTCCTCCCTGATCCTTGGCAGGAACACAAAGCAGCCATCAAAAAGAAAAAAAAAAAACAACACAAAGTGTTCATTTTGGTCTATGTCAATACTATATATACATATATTTCAAGTTATGCAAAATCCACTTCAGTAGAGAGCCTTAGAAATCATCTAACATTTTTATTTTTCAGATAAGAAAATGAGATTGAGAAAGGCTGAATGATTATTACAGGATCACACAGCTCCTTAAGGAGTATTGCCTGATGCCAAGTGCAGGGCTCCTGCACCACCGTATCATAGACCTCCGGCGTGAAAATATGAAGCTTACCCTGGATTCAAGCAGCCGCGTCTTTTCTGCATGAGCCTGCTTCAAAAGTCTCTCCATTTCTTCTATTCTAGCAATATTTGAAGTGCTGGCACTGAATCAAACACCAAAGCCTTTTAAGAATATTGGTTTACACTAAGAAGTCTCTCTAATACACACACACACACACACACACACACACACACATGCACACACACATGCACACACACACACAGGGTCAAGGGAGGTGCATGACAAAATCCAAGCATTTATAATTTAAAGAATGTTACTTATGAGTCATTGGACTGGAAAGGCAAATCAACTCAACTCTGAAAACTGTAGGTGACACTGACTTACCTCAGTTTAGAAGACAAAATATAGGCAAGCAAAATAATGCCAATGGTTTACTCATAGGTATATGAACCAAAACCAAATCTTACAAAGTGTGACTTCTAAATGCTTCCTCCAAAGTCTAAAAATAATGGCCCCATGAGAGTCCTTGCCATTAGTTTAATGACTTAAAGATATCAGACCAACAAGACTATCGCCAATGTTCTATATAAATGACGCCTAATGTTTGGAGTCATTTTATTCAGTTGGGGAATATATATTACGAGCTGCTTTGCTGCTTTTTGTTGTCGCTTTATATGGGTGGACACTTTATTCCTTAAATCATGATGCCAATTAAAACATGATTTCTCCTATAGGAGGGATGGACAGATAGCAGCCAGTTTTGTAAAGAGTACCCCCTCATGATACCAATGAGGAAGCTGTATAAAGAGATTTAAGAGCTTCAAAAGAAATGATGGGAAAGATTATCACTCAAGTGATAAAAAGATGAAACCAAAGGGTGTGAAAGGTGCAAGAACAGTCAGGGTAAGTAAAAGACAAAGGGAAAACTTGAAAATGTTGAACACAAAACAGGAAATTTTATTTTTCACTTGCTTACATTCTATTTGACTGTTCTGGAAAAGAGAGACTGTAACTCAGATCAAAATGTATTTACTTTGCTGTTTCGGCTACGGGGACCATATGCTGTTTCTAATGTATGTGTCCTTGTATACTCATTTAAGTACCTGTCTTCTTTACAAGACCCTCTTGAGGACAGACTTTTGTGCCTGTGTCTCTGTAGCATAAAACCTGGCACAGAGTAGGGATACATGTTTGATAGACACATTCATATAAAAATAAATTCATTAAAAATTCATATAAAAATGAAGAACCAGAGCCCTCTTGGTTATAGATAATTATTAATATAGTATTCTCAAATTACATTTTTGCAAATCAAAGCTAGGATGGTTTAAACCTAGGGCTAAGAGTTCTACTGAAGAGAACACAGGGCGTACAGTTTATCCTAAAATGAGTACTGACAGCTCCATTACAAAACATATCCATTGAGGAGAGAACTGTTTTAGGAATATCAGATCCTTGGCTGGATGCGGTGGCTCAAGCCTGTCATCCCAGCACTTTGTGAGGCTGAGGTGGGAAGATCACGAGGTCAGGAGATCGAGACCATCCTGGCTAACACAGTGAAACCCATCTTCACTAAAAATATAAAAAATTAGCTGGCGTGGTGGCATGCACCCGTAGTCCTAGCTACTCCAGAGGCTGAGGCTGGAGAATCGCTTGAACCCAGGAGCTGCAGGTTGCAGTGAGCCATGATTGCGCCACTGCACTCGAGACTATGTCTCCAAAAAAAAAAAAAAGGAACACCGGATCCTTACAAGCTTAACAATTAGGCTGCACTTTGCAGAGTAACCCCGAACCACTTTTTAGCCAGATGTTTTCTCCTATGAAAGAGAAGAACATAACAGTGTCTTCTCATTATTTCCATTAGCCAGTTGGGAGATACAAAAGAGTAAGTTCTGTTTTCTTCAGCTAGCAAGAATCTAAGGGAACAAAATCTTTCATTATTGTACAGGAATTCTTATTCTCCTTCATTGTGAATACCTGACTTCACGGATGGAAAGGGATAAACTTCATTGGCCCAACTGAGAAAGCCAAAGACAGAAATGTAGGGCATATAAGGGCACAAAATTATATTTATATTCTATAGTGTTGTTTGTGACATCAAATATGTATGTTTCATATCTCCCATTCATTTGAAAATAATTTGAATTTCACCAAGTTTCAGATCTTGAAAACTCGCCAGTTAGTAAAAACAAACTCACCAATAGCCTAATCCCCATTTATCCCTTTGTTCATATAGTCAACGTTTATTTAGATTTCACTGTTTACCATTTTCTTTGCTTAAATGTCTTCCCTCCTCCCCCCACCACGAGCTTTATTGATTATACATATAATGGACAAATAAAAACTGTATATATTTACAGTATATAACATGCGGTTTTGACATATGTATACATTGTGAAACGATTACTACAATCAAGCTAATTAATGTGGCTGATGCCTGTAATCCCAGCACTTTGGGAGGCCAAAGCAGGCTGATCACCTGAGGTCAGGAGTTCAAGACCAGCCTGGCCAACATGGTGTTATCCTGTCTCTACTAAAACAAAACAAAAAACAAAACAAAAACTAACCCGTGTGTAGTGGTGGGCACATGTAATCTCAGCTATTTGGGAGGCTGAGACTAAATAATTGCTTCAACTCGTGAGCCAGAGATGGCAGTGAGCCAAGATTGCGCCACTGCACTCCAGCCTGGGCAACAGAGCAAGACTCTGTCTCAAAAAAAATAATAACAATACATTTATCACCTCACTTGGTTACCTTTTGTGTCTGTGTGTGTTTCTGTGTGGTGAGGTACATCTGTCCCTTAATTCTTTCCATGATAGCACTATTGCAGAATGGTAATTCCTGGCAAACAGTTATGTGTGGCCATGATCCTTTTCCATAGTTGTTTTACATAAGAATGCCTCAGTGGTGCTGGGAACTGCAGATAACTAATCCCCACGGTCAGAAACTACTAGTAGTATTTAATGTCACTGTCTTACGAGATTTTCTGAATGTCAAAAAATTGAAGCCAAAATAGAAGATGCCTGTAAAAGGTCAAGTGCAAAGGGGAGATAAAAACAGGCATTTGTCTTCTGTACCACCATCAAGTTAAAAAAAAATCATGATACTGTAAGATAAGCTCTTACCCATTATTATGATGGAAAATAAGTGATAAACATCAGGGAAGCAGGTAATGAGAAACATGTTTGGAATGTGTATTCTGATAAAGCATCCTTAATTGGAAATTTTTTGAAGATTGCTAGAAGGAAGAGTAAAAAACTAAAAAATCTTCTCTGCTTAAGATTTTTTTTAACTTACGTACTAAAATATCCGTAAATTATAAGCCTATTAAAGAGGTAATTCCATGCTGAAATTCTGGTTGCATAAACTTGGTCTCGTGGTTTATTATGTCACAAAAAACATTTGTAGGATGACAGCATTATTCAGAGATGTGGGTACGTTTGCCCTTCACTTTCTGTTGAGACATCACTTTGTAACTACCAGAAAGTTACATGAGTCAGACAATGTTTTTGCTTTTTCAATATCATTATTTACAGTGTAAACAAATATGCTGCTCAGAAAATAGGCCTTGGGTCATAGAGAAGAGACAATTGAGAGTCAATTCTGCATAAAATCGCCATTCTGCCAAAATTATTAAACTGGCTTATTGAAGAGTATTCTGAACACTACCTACACTGATACTTATTATTAACTTACTAAGCCCTGATTTTGTGCTTATCCTTTGAGAAAATGTTAAGAACCAATACAGTCAAAGGCACAGAGATCTGAAAGGCCTTCATCCTCTCACTCATTAAGCTCTGTGAGGTGTATTGGGAGAATGAATGGGAGTTGGGCTGGACTTAGAGTGCCAGGTTTCGGGATCTGACAGTAGGTAGTGGGACATCAAAGCTTTAGAAAAGGAGGAGTACCATGGCCAGATTTGTATGTTAAGAAATACAAAATACACCTTTGCTTGCCTCAAAGTATAAATACAAATGTGAACACTTAAATCCTTACAAAAATTTTAACACACAGAATAGCAAAAAGCTTCCTTTTAACAAATATAAGAGTAAGAAATCCTTTAAAGTTTTGACTATTGTTGGAAAGTATTTATTTTTTTTAATCAAAAGCAGTGTAAGTGAAGCTTAGAGCTAACCAGTAGAGGCAAATCCATTTTAAAGCACAGTGTAAATTTGAGCTCAAGTGGAGAAAAACAGGGTAAGGGCAGAAACAGACTATATGATGGCTGACTAGCTAAGTCACACAAAATAAGAGAAACCACTTTCAAAGGCCATCATGATAGCAGCCTCTTCTGCATTACAGACCCTTTATGTCTGAAAAATTTGGGCTTGTGCATATACAATGTCCCAAATTGATGGCTTTACTTTTTGTAACCAGTAGGCTCTTTTCCAAACCAGAACCCTTACCCAAAAAATGAATCTTACCTAGAGATGTTGTCAGGTGAGCAAGCAGAGATGCTGGTCTCCATGCTATCAGAGCTATCTAGGCTCAAAGTATCAAAGGCCTGGTCCTTGTAGCTGTGATCTGGGTAATGGAAACTATTCAAGTAGACATTTGATTCAGATGCTGTGCGGTTGTAAAATTCAGATTTCTGCCTGTGTCCTTCACTCATCTGTTGGTGATTATAACCTAAGGGAAGAGCCATAAATACATTAGCAGGCCTCATTTTTCAGTCTTTGAATCTAAAACGTCTACACACTCAAGCCAGCAACGAGAAACATCTGCCTATGAAGCTTGGGCCTTGGTCTAATTTGTTTTGAAGCCATGAAGAACAAAGAAAGAGCACCATGCTCAGTGCAAGCAACAGTTTCAAAGAAGTGGTCTGCTGAGCACTCTTCCTCCCCAGTAGGATCACTTGACACTTTCCTATGACATTCCTACATCTCAGCACAACCCAGGATAATACAGTGACACACAGAAACACAAAAGAAACCAAACAGAAACACAATCGAAGGCCCTGAATCCTCTAGAAATAGCGTGTTCAAATGGAAGTAAGACGCCTCCTAATGACAAGCAACACCAGGGTTTAGGGCAGGTGCTTCTTCAACAATATTCGATTTAAGGAGCACTCAGTGTGGTCATAAAACAGCAGGCAGAATCTTTCATGTGCAGGATTTGAGAAACGCATGTCTCATACCGTCACTGACACTTTTAGTCTGGTTAAGATTCAAACTACACATTTTTCTTATTTTCTCTCTCTCTTTCTCAATTGTTCTTGTGTGTCAATTACTTATTTAATTCAGGGTCAACAATCCTTCCAATGATTGTGTTCCTCCTAATTACCTTAGCTCTCTTCTTTTCCCACCATAACAATCAGCCTTCCACAAGCTGTTGCTAATCACCATTTGAAAATGTGGGCATCAGTAGGACAAAAAGCACTATAAATAAGAGGTCTTTTCTTTACCTTGATGCCCGGTCAGCTGGTACATTAGGTTATTGGCTTTACCTTGTGTTACTGCTATGGCTTGCTCTCTGACCGGTGATTTAGGGAATTACAAGTTAAATTTTCTTCTTCCCAATTCTCTATTTATTATGTACTCAGGAGAAGGGGTCATATTGATTAAAAATTCCTCAATACATTAAAAAACTTTTCTTTAGCCAGAACTAGTGTTTGTAATCTCTTTATCTCTGATAAGAGAAATGTCTACTCAAATAGTTTCCATTACCCAGGGAGTTATTACCAGAGCTATTAAGAGTTCACAAGTGGACCCTTTGAATTTCCTTTCTTTTTTGTGCTCTACCTACCTTTCAATAAAAGCTTTAGTAGTAATGAAATGGTCGATAGTAGACAAGAGGATGAAAGAAAGGAAGTAATTCTCAATGGTTTTCTCAGTGATTGATTAAACATTTCCATTTAAAAATAGAAGCCACATCCATGATGCCTTAACAAAGCATTACATGTCAGAATTTCTGCAAAATAGTTTTAGTTTCATGCAGAGTGTTCATACCATTAGTATTTGGAGTGGTTTTAGATATTTAAGTGAAAATAGATTATTTTGGATTAAGACATTTTTGGGAAAATAAGTTACCTTAATATAATCTGCCATTATAAATTATAAATACATACTTTTTTTTTAAAGCCACATAGCATTTTGCTAAGGGAAGATGTAAAACATAAAAGCACACCACAAGACTGAATAGAGTATCATGAATTATAACGATCAATGCACACAGCATTAAATGAAGCTGGTATAGTCATATGCATGAAGCTGCACCTTTTTTTAAGGAAGGCAAAATAATTCATTCCTCAAATATTTACCTTTGATACTTGAACTTTTGGAATTACTAATTGCTCCTTTTAAGTTGTTTCCAATTATTTATTATGCAAATGACAAAAAAAAAACAAATTATTTGAAAGGTCACACATGTATATTTTCTTATGATTTCAAAAAAAGGCTTGTGGCATAGAAAACTTTCACACTGGCACCAACTACATGGAAGATATTTCCTTGTAGAATGAAAAACAAATCCCTAAACGACAGCCGTGTAATTTAAAACATACAAGAATTATCTCTCTGGCAACGAATAACATTGGCACAACCTCTTCCTCTCCTTGAGTTTTCCATATTGAGGCGAAACCAACCCATATGAAGCAACTCCCACCCTCTTGGAAAAGCAGGAAAGAAGGTGAGCCCTCTCCTCATAGCAACTATATGTCTGCTCCTCAGATCTTCCAGGGTTGTGTTTTTTCTCTTTGTTTTTTGGTTACTTTTCTAAAACTATCACAGAATAACAAAATAGAACTTATGAGTGAAGGAGACAGTAAACCAAAATGACTCAAATGTTTCCGGTGTATGTAGAAGGGGCAGCGACACTACCATTTGTACCGTGCTAAGGGTTGTGAACATTAATTCCCCAGACCAACTCACAAGTTGCTGAGGTTTGACTCTAGGACTGAATCTCCCAGCCATTGGTGGTAGGATAAGCATTTTACATTTTCATGGCAACTTAAATGAAAAAGCATGAGGTCAATAATAAGCATCTCTTTCCCAACTCAGGATTTTTACTTCCCATAAATCCAGTGTGAGTGGAAAAGTTCACCTCATGGAGCTACTCATTTCTGCCTACTGGCAATACTTTATTGGTCACAGTGAACCCCACTGTGACCTGACCTAGCTTCCTCCCTGCTGAACAAATCCCCCAAAACAGGTTACTCCTGCAATTATCAATAAGGGCATGGGCCCCTCTCCTGTGATCCTGTAATTGAACCAGTGTGATTCCAAATAGCTCATTTTAAGATTCAGGCTCTGGCCTGGCCATCCAAAGGCATAGATATTTTCAACACACAAAACACGATAGAAGATCAGGGGATGGGGCTGGGTAACCTGATAGGAGGCCCAAGAAGAGATGCTGTCTCAGTGAAGGAACACCAAAATGGTGGTAAACTGGCCCAGGCCTCCACTCCCATGGAAGCTTTACGAGGAAGGGGGACACATATCCTGTGCACCACAGTTTACCCCCATTTATTTAGCATGTGGATTTCATAAAATAAACAGTCACTGAATAAATTTATCTTTTCATCTATAGATTCCAACTATATTAATGGTCAAATAAAAAAGTGGACTGCATCTACTTTTTGATAAGGAGCAAAGAAACTAGATTGGGAAAAATGAGACTTTCCCAACCCCTGAGACTATTTGGTTTCTGTTTTTTTAATTATGCAACAAGAATAACATTCAGCAGTGGGGAAGCAACTAAAACAGTAAAAGGGTCCTGGAAAATGCTCTAAATCTGTCCTATCCAGACAGAAATAACAGTTTGAAGGGGCAGTTTATAAGGTGTATAAAGCAAGACCTAATTGAGGCTTGTTGCTAATCACAGCCATACAAGGGGCCCAAACCAGCTCAGCTCTTACTGCCTGGGAGAGCCAAGAGACCAAATGTGCAAGGACTGTTTATTATTATTATTTTTAAGCTGGATTCTGGCTAACTGGACCTAAAACATCTTCTGTGAGTTAATGATTACAGAATGTGTAGAGTCCTGCCAATACATTCCCAATATGTGGTATATACCTTTATACGGCTCTCTGGGCTGTAACATAGAAAGTAAGATGACTAAAAGCACAACCTGGGGTTAAGAGGATAAAATTAATGAGTATTTCTGTCAATTCAGCCTGTCATAGCTCACCTGCTGAGGAATTCATTCTTCCTAACGACAGTCCACAGCCAGAAGAAGAGGGCACAGGACAAGTCAGGAATGATGAAGGAGAGTGATGGAGAAAGGGAAAAAGATACAAAATCAAAAAGGATGACAAGGAGACAGAAAAAACATACAGCACTTGCAACATGCACTCACTGATGGTGTTAGTTACAATACCAAATTCACAAGGTATGATGTTCACAGTCTCAGACTAAATCTAAGTTTACAGAGAAAAACTCAATAAACTTAAAAAAAAAAAAACAACAAACTTGTTACATGCATAGTCAAATGTTACAAGAAAAAAAAAAAAAAAAACCTTTCACACAAATTCATAAACCAAAAAAAAGGAAGAATAAAACAAATTACAACTATCAAACAATTCTTTTTCCAAACAGACAGTAGCAAATAAGTTTTCAGGAGCTCAGGTTTGTAAAACGCCATTCAATTATTTGAAGCACAGTCCATTAAATTTTATAACACATTGTCTAACATCCAACATCTCCTCCATCTCACCACAGGAAATAGCCATCTTACTTATTCAAGCCAATCATTTAAACTCTACTTCACTCTCCACTAAGTCTTTCTTAGAAAACAGGCTCCAATGGAATGAATAAGTGGGAGCTTCCTAAATCCTTTCACCCTTTCACGTAGCCTGCCTTACTTATACCTGTCCTTGATAAAGGAGAATCATGGTTTATACTTAGCTCATATACATCACAATGCCCACTATTCTCTTTATCTAGATCCTGAATCTTACAAAACAATGCTTCTACAGCACTCACGTTTCCTGCAGGGCCTGACCTTGTGATTAAAATCCAAAACAAAGAGGGTCACGCAGCTGCCTGTGAATGAACAGCAGCTGCACCCCGCATTGTGATTCTTGCAAATGTACAATTTTTCTCTTATTGTGTAAAAGAAATAATCACTAGACTAAAAATCCACCATAGTACAGTGTTAAATCTGATCATTTCTTAAACATGACTTGACAATGACCTTTTAATATTTGCTGGAAACAAAAACACCACACAAGGAGGTTGTCATACCTTTCTTGGACTTTCCTGCATTTAACAGAAACAAAAGGACAAAGATTTCATTCATTCTAAAGCTGACAAAGGAATAGTTCACAAGTTTTCAAAAGCCAATAACCATTCCAACTTCAGAAGCTGAGTTTCTCAGCTCTCTGTTTTAAACTCTCCTCTCAAAGTTCTTTGTTTGCCCGACTCACGCTGTCAGTTCTATTAACAGTGCTGATAGAGTGCGGCTTATACTTACACCATCATCCTTGATGTATCCATTACGAATAGCAGCAAAAAAAAGGCGCATTTAAGTTAATTGTGTAAGTTTAAAAGATGATTAGGTCTACTAAATGTGAATTAATGAGCATATGCCAGGTATAATTTTTTCAAAACCATGGAATTTTACTTGTATTTGCTATTTTAATGAAGTTAACAAGTACTCGTCAAACGATTCTAAACGAAATTATGATCCATCCTTCCTGGTTTTTGTGAGCCACCGGTCTTGGCTGTGTAGAAAATCCTGCCAGTTTTACAGTCTGCTGGGGCTCTAAGAACTATAGTCCCTAACTTCTCCTCTGGGTAGGGGAGCCAAAGGCAGTAGGCTGCCCTCACACAACACATCTCCTTAGACCAACATGCATGTAATAGTTTTCCATTTCCTCAGAAGCTGCCCCATCAGCATTACATGAAACTCTTCCAGAGGAACAGCACTTTACAGTTACAGCAGAGAAAGAGTGAAGCTGCAGTCTTCTCAGCTGCATAAAGGATATATCAATGAAGAACAAGAGCACAAAAGAAAAATCAAAGACAGATTTGATTTTGCAGCAGAACATCAGTAATGTGGCCTAAGGGAATTAGCTCAGTTTTCCTGTATGAAACTGGCATGGGACTCCCATTACTTGAGGGGAACGTAGATTAGAATAACTGAGATCAAACTTTCCCTCGGTTTCACCATATTCTCACAAGAATCCTGTAAAACGATAATGGCTCCTGATTTTTGTAAATCTATTCATGTATTATAAAGGTCTAATTTTTCTTAGTCTTTTTTGTTTGTTTCTTTGGTTTTTTTGAGATGGAGTCTCACTCTGTCGCCCAGGCTGGATCTCCGCTTACTACGAGCTCCACCTACTGGGTTCAAGCGATTCTCCTGCCTCAGCTTCCTAAGTAGCTGGGATTACAGGCCTGTGCCACCATGCCCGGCTAATTTTTGTATATTTAGTATAGACAGGATTTCACCATGTTGGCCAGGCTGGTCTCAAACTCTTGACTTTGTGATCCGTGTGCCTCAGCCTCCCAAAGTGCTGAGATTACAGGTGTGAGTCACCAAACCTGGCAAGAAAATACTTTTAACATGGAGTATAATAACTTGTGATCCCACCCTCTTTCCCAAATGCTTGCTCTTTCTCTTAAACACCTGAAGTACATGAAAATGCTTAATGGTCCTTGTTGGTATTGTGGCCAATCTAAGCTTTGATGTCTTCCACCTGTGGGAAAAACATATTTAAAAAGAAGTCTAATACAAGCTTGTAATCCCAGCACTTTTGGGAGGCCAAGGTGGGAGATCACTGGGGCCCAGGAGGTCGAGACCAGCTTGGGTAACATGACAAAGCCCCATCTCTGCCAAAAAAAAAAATACAAAAATTAGCCAGGTGTGATAGCACATGCCTATAATCCCAGCTTACTCAGGAGGCTGAGGTGGGAGGATCACTTGAACCCAGGAGGCAGAGGTTGCAGTGAGCTATGATCACATACCACCGCATTCCAGCCTGGACAACAGAGTGAGACCTGCTCTCAAATACAATATGTGTGGGGTAGATATATGTATTTATATGTAAATATTACAGAAAAACATTTAAACAGCAAATAGACTTGACCCACAACTTAATAGTGATAAGTGAGAGCCAAAATAGACCAATTTATGTTTATTATTTATAAATGTTAAAAGAATATTTTGAGCTTAAGAAACTGGCAAAATAAAGTCTGGTGTATTTGATTCAAATATCACCATTGCAAATGTCTTTTATACACTATAAACCTATTATGAATACTATACCCTCTACTTTTAGTAATGATTTGAAAACCTCACTCCAGTTGATATAGCATATATACATAAGCATACACATTACGTACACATATATAAACTCATATACGTATATGTAGTACATATGTATTGTGTGTGTGTGTGTGTGTGTGTGTGTGTATTTTTTTCCCCGCTGAGGGAAAACCAATGTTATCTCTCAGCACCACTGGCAGAGAGGCAAGACTGCTAGATTTAAATTCCAGCCTGCTTAGAGGGAAGGGTTTCAATCCCATCAATGCATAAATGTATTTGGAGGCCAAATGCCTGCCATCCTCAAAGCATTTCCATTTATATCCTGGGCATACCACTATTATTTCATTTACCACATTTTATTGAAATCATCTGTCTGTGTCCTTCTTCCTCACTTATAAGTATTTCAAAGGCAAGCTTCCTGTCATTCATTTGCATTCTTGGTACCTAGCATCATGCCTGCTCAAAAGTTAGGGCAATGTAACTTGTTGACTTAAAACTATTGTGTAAACACGAGAAATCTAATCCTCTAAGTGAGAAGCTCAGCCCTGGAACTACATTACAGTAATTTCTTCTAGCCCTAAGAAGACTATCTGAGAACCCCATTATAAATGCAATGCATTATTACCAAAAAAAATGCTGAGTCAAAGTCTACATGAAACATAACAACTATGAAGCAGAAAGGCTCAAATCTACATTAAAAGGCCTATGAGAATTCCTTTCTGAGCCACTGGTGTTATATTTACCATGTCAGCTCAATGACTCTTTAGCACAAGATTCATTCAACATAGTGGCTCAGACACAACCCAGGTGAGTGTGATCTTGGTTAAGTGCCCTGGTAATCTCCTTGGATCTCGCTGGTCTCGCTTTTCTTTCTATTAATCAAATGGGAAGGTTAGTAATTCTCTAGGGTTTTTTCTGGTTTGAGAGTTCTATCAAATCTATAAAGTATCATGGGAATGTTTAAAATGTACCAGCTATATGCAAAATAGGAAAAGTTATATATCCCTCCCAAAAAAGAACACATTAAGAGTAAAATTAGGCCTTTGGTTGATCTCTCCTCTAACCATCCCCACCCTTGTTCTCACTTCCCTCCCCTGAAGAATACTAATGCTTAACAAAAGACCACGATATTTGATTTAGAAGGTACGTACCTCTGAGCATCCTCCGAGATTCTGAGTCTTTGGCCATGGCTGCCAGTGAGGGAGGGAGCACACTTCCACAGCTGTTACTCTGTCCTAAGGGCAGGTGAGCCTGCAGGAAGCAGGAGGGAGTACTTCAGGCAAGCTACAGGCTGAATGGACCTTTAGGAAATGGCCATATCCCTGTTTCCAAAGCTCTTATCTAAGTGTACAGGGCAGAGAAAGTAGGTCTTTGCGTTTCATTTGTTGATTCTAAGTTGTTAAGGCCAGTCACTGGCCCTCCCAAGAAGCTCCAGGGTAGTCACAATATCACAGCACTTCCTCCAACAGCAGCAATTCCAATAGTGAAGACAGTTGGGGAACACACTGTGCAAAACCACCTGAAAGAATGGCTGAAAGTCCTTCATGCATAAGGAGCAGAGGGCAGATGCAGGGCCAAGAATGCATGCGCACCATGCAAAAGAACAGGGAACAGCTACTCTTGTTACAAATGCACCCATTTTTATCTACCCTCAGTTTTGTGAGAGGCTGAAACTGAAAAAACCTATTGACACCCTAATGGTTTTAGCATTTTCAAAAAATAGCAAAATTCTTCATGTAGATAAAATACATTTGAAACACAAATTTATGTAATAGATGAAAACAAAGTTACTCTGATTAAGTGCTGGGGAAGACCTCAAAAGCTTGTCTTATTCAGAACCTCCTATACACCTGCCTCTTCTCTTTCCACAATGATCCCCTCAGGCATGTCAGCAGACCAGGAAGGAGAGCTCTGGCTGGGTGTCAGATCACAGAGGTCCACATTCTACTCCACTACATATCAGTTGAGGGCTCCTCGGTTACTCACTTAGTCTTATGACACCTCAGTTTATCCATACCTACAACTGGGATGATAATCAATACTCTACTGCATAATGCTGCTGGATTTTCAAATGAGACAATCCACATAAAAGGCTCAACCCAGAGTCAGCCACATGAAAATGTCTGAATAAACACTTGTTGCTGTTATTCCTGGAACACAGAGGCTACATTCTATCTTATCTCCAGATGTGGGATGTGGCCCCGAGGAGTCTGTCATGTAAGTGAATTCCATTCATCATCTGGGTCCTGCTCTTTGGCCCCAGAGCATACAATTTCAGGTGTCCTCTGAACAGGTAGAAAATGCAATTTAGTCCTGATGTCTAACAAGTAAATTTAATGAATTATTATTTAGCACTTTTCTTAAAAGGCCTTTGCACGTCAGTGAATATAATGACAAGAAGACTCATGGAATGGGAAGCCCATGGTTTCTCCCGTGTCCTACCTTTGGGGTGATGCTTCTCCCCATAGTAGCACTGCTGAAGTGTGGGGAGATGGAAGATGTGGTTTTCTTTCGAGGCAAAGTATCACTCAGATAGAGGCCTTCTTTATGCTGTTTTTTCCTTTCTTCCAGACTTCTAAAGTGCTTTAAATGCAAATGTAAGGCAAAATAGCAAAACTTGACTAGCTGTAATAGGTAACTAAAGAAATGAAGAATTATGCATTTACAAAAAAAAATTTGGAATTTTAACAGAATTTTTCTTATTCAACATACACTGTGTTTGCTGTTAGACTTGAGCTAGTATGTGATTAGATCCTAAACACTGTAAAAATTTAGACTGAACCTAGAAATCTTTAAAATTCCACCTTTCACGTCTGTAGAGCCTGCCGCCTTGGGGCCTCAGGACAACTTACAACTTATTATGATGGTCGCCATGTGGATGGCAGAACAGCCCGTGGACAAAGCACATAGGCACCTTCTCCCCTTCTCTGTCTGGGCAGTTCTGTGTGATGGCACAGATACCAGTGTGAGGAGGACAAGAAAGCGGAGGAAGGAGATGATGAAGAGAAAAAGCGAGTAAACAGGCAGGTTGTTTGAAAGTTATAATAATATTTCAATCACATAAACACACTCAAAATCCACATAAAGTTTCCACAAAAGGCATCTTTTTAGGTTACTTTTGATGTAAAAAGACCTTGGCTAAGGAGCCCCTACAGTAATCTAATGGACTAGTTTTTT